>NC_079337.1:24506389-24820642 GCF_029582105.1 Oenanthe melanoleuca | reverse complement strand
TTTTTTTTTTTTTTTTTTTTTTGGCGAAAAAACAGTGATAGATACCTAAAAGGAAAAAAAACCCCGTGTGATTCCGCTTTCCTTTTCCGCGCCCTGTAGTTGTTCCGAGCAGGGCCCGGCCGTGGAGAAAGGCAAGGTCGCACGGCTGGTGCTTTTGCTGGGGCTGCGGGCGCGCAGAGGTGCAGAGGTATTTAGATCTGAGTACTCAGAAAAAGGGAAGTGGAAAAGCAAGTGGAGTTGCTTTCGTTTGAGTCGCCGGGCTGGAGACAATAGGAAAACGCTCCCCTTGGCCCCGTGCTGCAATATGCCTTGCAACAAAAATTAAGAGGATACGGAAAGGAGAAAGAGAAGGAGCAATACGAGCGAGGAAGGAATAACAATAATCCGTCCGAGAAAGTCATCTTTCTCCGAAGAGACCGGCGTCTCAGTAGAGAGGAAAAACTTCCCCTCAGTGCGTGTGCGTGGGGGGAGCCGTGTGTCTCCACTCGTGAGATAAATCAACCATAGAGGCAGGCCGCGGGGGAGGGCATTTGTCACGCAGGACTAATCTTGACGGAGACCGATCCCAAAATAAGGACCATCTACGAAGAATTAAGTTTCTCTTAATTGCCTTCCCGATTAATTTAGGCACTGCTCGTGTGCTAGGCCCGGCTGCTGGAGGGAGCAGAGTTCCTTCCTGGCTTCGTTCATCTGGGAATATAAATCGCCATGTCACGACATGACCACGAAGAATCCCGATAACTGCACCTTCCCGTTCCCTTTCCTTTCTTTTTCCCTTTTCTCTTTTTTCTTTTTTTTTTTTCCTTTTTTTTTTTTTTTTTTTAATTTAATTTTATTTCCTTTTCCTCACTTTCCTCTCCTTTTTCCACCGCCTTATCCTGCATGCCCGGCGGAGGGTGGCAGGGCCGGGGCCTCGGGGCCGCTCTCGGCGGGTGCTGCGTCTGGCGCTGCTCATCCCAGACATGCCACGGCTCCAGGCTGCCGGATTTCTAAGCACCAGCTAATAATGCGCCCGGGTCCAGACATTAAAAAAGAGGCGAAGAAGAAGAAAGATTACCGAAATGATGGTGACATGCAAATTTCCCCCGAAATTATCATAAGTAAACATTTGAAGCCTGGACTAATAAAATCCCATCTGTGTTACTTCATATCGAGTTAGTAGAGAGCTGTGATAATGAATTTTGTAATATCTCACGAACAGACATCTCAATCAGGCACTAATCCTGTGATTTTACTGCCCGACCTCTCAGATACAGAGAGGCGGCGGTGGCGGCCGGGGAGCGCGGAGGCGCAGCCTCAGCCGCGCAATTTCCGCCGGGGTGGGGAAGCGGCTGCTGGTACCCACCGCCCTACGGCACTCCTGCCACCTAGGTCGGCTTGTCCCGCCGCTGACCGCTGCGACGAGGTTAGGGGACTCTCCTACACGTCCCCAAATAATCAGAAATGCAGGCAGGCCGGAGGGTTCACGGGCTAGGAAACAGCCCGGGTGTGTTTGCGCCTGTCTTGTGGTGTGACTTAGCTGGGACCCGAGGCTGAGGCAAGGAAAGGGGAAGTCATACTGCTCGTATGACTGGAGAAAGGTGCGGGATCCAGCGCGCGTCGTTGCGACCTAGCTCCAGGGGTGGCTGCGTTTCGGGTCCTTGCACGTACTTTTCATCCCAAAATAATTGTTTTAAAACTCCGATGCCTTCATCTTTTGCAGATAACGGGTAATGGAGTCCAACTGCCGCAAACTTGTCTCCGCCTGTGTTCAGCTAGGTAAGAGACCGCCGGAGGCACAGCGGCCCCGCTGCCGTGCGGAGCGGTGCGCGGGTGTGCAGCCAGGCGGGCCGGCCCCGGGGAAGCCGCGCCACCTCCGCGAAGGGCTGCGCAGCGTCGGGCGGTGACCACCCACCCACCCAGTCGCCTCTCCCCTTTCCCCCCGCCGTGTGTCCCGTCCCCAGGCGTGCAGTCCGCCGCCGTCCAGTCTTTATTCCGAAGGCGGACATCTTCGGAAATAAAGGGGGAGATGAGCGAAGGGCGCCGGAGGGCTGCACGGAGCCCGCCGGCAGCAGGGTGTCCGGGCGGTCCCTCCGCGTCTCTCCGCGGGTGCGCGGCCGCGCCGAGCCGGGCCGAGCCGGGCCCGTCTGCGCGGCGCCAGGGCGCCCTCTGCTGCCTCTGCAGGGAGCCGCTTGCTCCGGGAGCTGCGCGGCCGCGGGACAGGGAAGCCAAAGGGGAAAGGGAAAGGGGGTGCGCTCACCCCCGCGGCCGCGCACCAGCTCCCGCCGCCAGCGCGTGTCCCCCAAAAAAGCATCTCTGTCAGCCGCCGTTCGGACACACGCAGCGCCGCTCTCGTATTTATTTTTATTTTCTATTTTTTGACACCGCCCCCTCGCCCGTAAACAAGTCGCCGGCCCTCTCCTGCCCCCAGAGGTAGGCACCCCCACAGCGCCCCGTCTGCAGCAGAGCGAGCTCCTGTCTTGCTTCCCCTGCCCTATTCAGGGGGTCTGACAGGCAAGCCCGGGGAGTAATAAAGAAAAACAGCAATGCAAACATATTACAAAGAAGAAAACAAGTGCTCTGTATTTCGAGAGACTGTTTAATCCAAGATAAACGTAATTTTGTTTAAATAAAATACATTAACCTGAATTAATAATACAGGAAACTAGAGTGAATTAATAATGCACGTATTCTTGGTCTCGTGGTTAAACACTTCCTTGTAAGAATACTGTATTAACCCTGTTTGGCCAAACAGCTTGCTATTTCTCAAGTAACATCCAATGATTTTAGGAGAGGCCACGTCCCCTCCTCGAGTCCACCCGCCCCCGGGGACTTTAAACAGGATTTGCTAGCTGGACATCAAAACCCCTAGAAGAAGAAACGCTTAGGCTAAAGGAAGGTTAGCGAGCGAAATCCGGGGTAATTTCAAACGCCGAAGTATTACGAACCTATAATTTTTAATCCCGGAAACATACACGATATTAAATTGTGCACAAATAAGCTTTACCAGAGTCTGGCACTTTTTCCCTGGGCCAGTATAAGTGTTAAGTAATATGGAAAGGAAGGGTGACATTGCTTTATATATGGTTTGCAAATAAGAAAGGCCTTTTTACCCTCCGCTGCCTTTTCTTCCCGATGAACAGGTGGTCTTAATCAAATCCCTTAGCACGATCTAATGGGAAAGTGGGGACCTTTCTGATATAATAAATTTATGAGCCCTTCCAAGCCATCTCTATTCGACTAAGTATTTATAAAAGTAATATCCACATATGCTCCCTGACACGGTAACTTTAACTTCCTCTGCCGAGAAACAAATGGTTATTTTCTTAAACATCAATTATGGACCTGGATTATTGTAGTACACGCAAAATTTCCTGCCTTGTTACCGTACCAGCCGGTCTGTTTTTTACTCGCCGGGCTGCAAGGGAAATTGCTATCTAAACACCTTTAATGCCATTAATTAAAACATATGCCCGAGTCCAAGAAGCAACGCGGTGTTGCCTGACCATTAAAACGTTCCCATTTACTGGGAAGGGAAGCGCGACGACCTCGGATACGGATATATCCCTGCAGATATGGCAAAATACCTCTGCAGATGCGGGGATGAACCCTGTGTGCTGCCTCAGTCCCTGCCTCTATGCGACGGATAATGGCAAGTCCCGAGACGCCCTGAGCTGTTCTGGCGACTTGCTGTAAATCGCAGAAATCACGGGTGTTTTCTCGTGATATCGGAGGGGTTTGTTGAGTCTTGGCTTTGATTTGCTTAAAACCGTGCGGTACTCGTTGATTTTTGTCTAGCTGACCGTAAGGGCGTCATGGTTTTGGGATTTAGTTTGCAAAAAGTCTGATCCTTGGGGCTGGCTGGGGGGGCGGAGGGGAGGCGGGGGGGGAAGCAGGGGTGATTTGGGACCGCGCGCTGTCATATTTCAGCTTTGGAAATTACGAGGGCGGTAAGGTAATTTCCCGAGATTGGCACCGTCGGTGGCCACGAGGAGAATGATCGCTAACTAGAACCACCGGCAGTAATAGCAAAACATGCGCCTGTTTTGTCAAATCGATGGTTCTGCGAAAGGAGGAAACGAAATTCAGTAGGAGACCCTTCAAAACGATACTGCATGTCGAGTTCCCGCGGGAAATGGGGCGCCTAGGGGGAGGGTTGTTCCACAAGAAACGAGTCCGTGGCCATGCCGACGAAAGGAAAATGGGAAAATATGAAAATATTATTGCAGCCTAGAGTGTCAAACGCAGGCCGGTGGGTGTCAGGTTTCTTCAGAGAGGCAGGAAAATTGCTGTTGGGTGACCAGTTCCACAAAATTAGGAAAACTTCAGCACATGCTTCGGCAGACCCACAGCACTCGTAAACGGTTGTCAGTGGTGGGTTTGTTTGAATAATTTTTATGCAGGGTGAAAGGATGCTTGGGCTATTTGTGTGTACGTGTATGTATATATAATCTATACAATTTGTTAGGTTGGTGAATTCTACTTCAGGAATCTTTCCCTGTAATCGATAATATGGGTATTGCTGAAACAGCAGCTTCCAGCATAAAAAGTTGACATTACATTCCGTCTTATATCACCATTCAGCATTCCAAATTGATTGTTTCAACTCTATCCCCAAAAAGAAATGGGGAAAAAAAAAAAAGAAAAAAAAAAAAAAGAAAGAAAAAAAAAAAAAGAAATTGTTCTGAATGTTCGTAACTGAACATTCTTTTCAAAAACAAAAAGTTAAAAACCTAACGCTGATTCAGCTTTCTATTCAGACCGGCTAAAGACACTGCAGTGTGCAAAGCAAAGGTCGCGGGTGTCTTTTTCGAGCCCCGGGCGGGGCGCGCAGCCTCTGCCCACGCGGGAGGGAGCGGGCGCGGGGGGGCCGAGGCGGAGCCGGAGCGTCGCTGCCGCCGCTGGGCCGCCAGGCAGAGCCGAGCGGCACCCTCTCCTCCACATAGCGTGGCCAAATTTGTCCCCGGAATTGTGAGCCGAGCCGTGGAGCCGGGATATTCCCTGTCCAGGGCGCAAGCGCTCCGATGGTGCGCTGCCCCAGCGCGGCGTCGTGGACGGTGCGCTCCCCATCCCGCACCCCCCGCCAAGCGTAAATTAGAAGTTATTTATTGCGCTTCGCTTATAGAATTTTCTCCCTCCGCGGTTGCCGTCTGAGAATAATATATGCAGCAGTTGTTAGCCTCACTCCAGGGAAAACTAAATGTATAACGAAAGCTTATTCGTGAGTAGGAATATACTAACGGAACAACCTGATGTCTTCTTAATCCTATGTAAAAAGCTCTGTAGTCTTCCTAATATTGACTGAATGGGTAATTAATGGCTCTTCATCGAGGAGAATAGCCGGTAATCCGAGATAGGCGAAAGACAACAAGCCAAAGGTAAAAGACAACAGGACTAGTTGGAGGCTCTGCATAAGAACTAATTTATCCATTTAGGGGAGTATTACGCGTAGAAACAAAGATCTCGTGAGGAGATAAAGGAAAAGTGGGAAAATAAATACCCGCCGTAGGTCTGGCCACCCTCCGGCGTCCGCAGTAGAGCCGCTCAGCTCCGTGCCCTGCTCTCGGCCCTCCCGTCTCCCGCACCGGGCGGGCACTGGGCATCCCGGGTAAGCTCAAAATACAGCGTGGAGGAGCAAACAAACAAAAGAAAGAGACACACAGACACATGCACACACACATGCACACACACATACACACAAGGAAAAAACCCCCAACCAATAAACCAACCAACCAAAAGAACAGGAAAGAAACCACACCAAAACTCCCATGGAATTAAAAAGGTGAAGCGGAGCAGGGACCATCCTCGACTTCCCATTTTTCGCAGGGGGCGGATGCCCCCAGTCCACCGGGACACATCCCCCATGGGCCCTGCAGCTCAGGGCGAAAAGGGAAGAGAGCAATTCCCAAAATAGTTTTGGGGTTTTCTTTGGTGATGGCAACCACATGCAGCAGGCGCGGACACTCGTACGCGAGTGAGATGGTGGTGACGGCTTCGTGGCCAGGACCCGAACCCAAGAGGCGATGGTAACTTCCACCAGAAAAAAAAAAAATTAAAAAAAAAAAAATCTAAACACTTGACATTTTAATTGAAACCTTTACCGCTAATATATTACCTGGGTGACTACAATTAGGTTGTTTTTCGGTTGGCTGACAGCTTTTAAAATATTATTTCACTTGGGAAATAAAAGCTTCATCTCAGATTATAGGTGGGTATTTTTGGATTTACGTGATTTATGGTCACCATGACAACTAATGCTGTGTGGTGGCTTCCCTCCTGCCCGGGGTGGGGGAGTTTTAATCAAAGGCACATAAGGAAATGCCGCCAGCCTCTCCCTTTGGGCTGCCGGGGCCCGGCCCAGTGTTGTGCACTCCTTTTCGGGGCGCGGAGACGGCTGGAAGGTCTGTCCCGCCTGTGGCTGTGGGTCGCGGGACTTGAGCTAGGGAAGATGTGAGAAGGCGGTGCGGTGGCCGGGCCCTGCTCCTCCTCTCCCCGTTCCTGGAGGGAGCGCACCGAGAATGGCCTGCCCCCATCAAATGTCCCGAGGCTGCGGCTGGCGGGCACCGGCGGGCACCGGCGCTCACCCTGCAAGGGCATAAAGAGCGTAACAAGCACTCTGCGCCCCGCACGCGGGAGAGACTTCTCGCTTCGTGCCTCAAAATGACTGAAAATAAATTAATGTTAAAAAAGAGAAAAAATAAGTGGTGACGAGTGTCATCCAAGACAGGGATGCACTGCCCTGTCTGAAAAAACTAAACGGGGGAAGGAGGAGATACCTCCGTATCATCTTTCTCTCTCTGACTCCCCCTCCTCAGGGCTTTGCACACTTGTTTTCACCCCGATGTGGTGGCTGGGGAGGGGCAGCGCCCCCTCCCAAGCGCCCCTCGCTGAGAGCCGAGGCCGCTCCCGCTTGGCCGGGGCTGGGGCAGCCCCCGGCCCGCGGTCTTGGCACAGCCCAGCGACGGGTAAGAGCCGGGGGGCGGTTCTCGGTGCGGGACCACAGAGGTAGCGAGAGGTTAAGAAGAAACTGGGATATGATTGGTAAACAAATTGTGCAGAATGGAGCTGGATTCATATTGACTTAGTTATAGGTCATCTGCTGCCGGTGCAAAGGGAGGAAATATTTACTTTACACATATACTTTATGATCTTGGGGGAATTAGAGGAAATTCAATAAGAAAACGGCTAGAATCATTTTAAACCCCCTATTTAAAAGACTTAAGCAAATTAGAGTCTTATCAGATTAAAATCCACTACAAATGTAAGAGCATTGTCTCCATCGAAACGCTGTGGGGTCTGAGGAAAGAGATTCTTTGCCAAATCTCAGGGATAAAAACACGTCATTTAAACACCAGATAATGAGCAGAATGTAAATTAATTTAACCTTCTTTACTAACAGGCTGCGAAAGTAATATGTATAATTTAGCGGTAACTAAGATTGCGATGGATGATACGTACCTCGAACGAGAATCAGCGACTAAGGAAGACCCTTGAGGGAGATGGGGGTGGGGTGTGGCGGACGGGATGGGAACGGGACAGAAATGTTTGGGCGCTGGGATACGGATGTGCAGTGCCACATCATGGGAAAGCTTTCGGTAACTTTTCAATACCAGTGACCAGCCAGATAAATTGAAGATAGAGACGGAAACCTGCATTTCCCGCATTCGGAATCCCCATTCCTAAAACGGCCACATCTCCCCTGAGACGGTGTTGGCTTTGCGGTCTAGGGCCCGGGGACAGACTCCTCTGCCCCAGGAGGACCTGATCAGCAAGGGAAGGCAACCTGCCCCCGCCTTGGAATCGCGTAAAAAAGCCTCGCACCTCCTTCCTGCGAGACTGGTCCACAGCAGCCTCATTCCGGCGCTATAAGCAGTCCCACGAGCAGGAGCTGAGGGAAAGTGTAGCCTGTCCCTCTACTGGCGCTGCCCGGGCAAGGGGTCAAATCCCGTCCCCCAGCCTCGGAGAGGGGTTTGAGAGGCTTGTGTGCCTGCGCCTGGCCCGGTGCGGGACTTGGCCAAGCGCTGTGAACGGCTTGCGTGGGTGCGGATTCGTGGGCTGCTCCGGGCCCGCCGGGGGCGCGGGATACTCCCTCCGGGTCCACACCGAAAGGGAGGAATGGTCCCATGGATTACTATGCGAGTAAGTTGTAAAACCAGGGTGGAAAAGACTCCTTGGGGCTAGCTTTTGGGAGCCCGGCTGCAAGGAAGGGGGCGGGAATGGCAGAACGAAGGAAAGGATTTTCCCCGTGTATTTTGCCTTCGGTGCGGGCAGAAGAAGAGCAGAAAGCCGGCGAGCAAGGGGTCTAGAAGAGCTCAGGGGCCTCCGAGGGCAGTGTGAAGCTTTCCGTAGCTACGTCGCAGAGGGGAGGTTGTTGTTTGTGTTTAATTGTCGCTGTCAGCAGCAGAAGGTCCGCCGTCTAACCGGCCGAGCCTCCATCCTGCTTATTTTCCACCCCCTCCATGAGGAGGGAATCGTGCTTTCCTCCACCCTACTGCAGGGCTCTGGCAATGGCGAGCTCCCCGCTCCTCACCCCAGAGGATGCGGGAGTGCGGCGAGGCGCGGAGCGGACGCCTCGGAGCCGCTCCGACGGGTGCACGGAGCTGGCGGCGGAGGTATCCAGGCTCGGGTATCCCCCGCGGGGCACACCGAGCGGAGGTTTTTGCAGGGGCGGGAGTGCCCATCACCGGGAGTGCGCGGGGAGCGGCGCGGGGGGCGCAGGGCAGCGCGGGCGGGGCGGGGCGAAGGGGCGGGCCGGGGGCGGGGTGGAGGCGGGCCGGGGCGGGGTGGGTGACGTGCAGCGCGGGGAAGGCCGCCGCCGGTTTAAGATGTCAGGCCAAGAGGGAAGCGGCTGAGCTGATGCGGTGCGGGGCCGGCCGCGGCGCGGGTCCATGCGCGGGCAGTGGAGAGGAGCACCCCGCGGAGCGCCGCCGCGCCTCGCCGCCCCCGCCCCGCGGAGCCCCGCGGCGGGCCGGGGGCCGCCGGCCGGGGAGCTGCCGTGTCGCCGTGACGGCTCTTACAGGACCGGACTCGCCTGCTCTCCTGTCGCCGCCGCCGCGCCCCCCCGGGCGGCGGAGGTTTCGAGGCTCGCCGTGCCGCCCGGGCTCTAGTCGAACGTCGCCCGCCCCGGCGCGGCTCCCCGGCCGGCAGCCCTGACCCCCGGAGCGGCGGAGCTGCTCCGCGCCCGCGGAGGGGACGCTGCGCGGACCCTCCTACACGTACCGACACCTACAGACACACGCACACCTTCTCCTATCGACCCCCCAGGCGCGCACGTAGACTTTGGCGTCCTTTTGCCGATGAACTGCATGAAGGACCCGTTAAGCCTGGAGCGCCTGGGTGCCGGGAATAAGCTGTGCTCCTCCTCACCTTCCTCCTCCTCCTCCTCCTCTTCATCATCCTGCCATCACCACCAGCCCGCGCTGGCCATGGCGACGGCGCTGGCGCCGGGGCAGGCGCGCTCCTCACTGGAGTCTGCCAAGCACCGGCTGGAGGTGCACACCATCTCCGACACCTCCAGCCCCGAGGCCGCAGGTAAGAGAGGGTGAGAGGCAGGGACCCCAGCCCGACGGGCGCCCCGCTGCCCTGTCCTGCTCCGGCCCGGCTGGCAGCCCCGCGGACCTCAATGCGCCGCCGCCCCTCTTCCCGGGAGCGTCCCGCACCCGAGCCGAGATGCGTTTCGTGGTTTTTCGCATGCAGTCTCTGTGTGTCGGCGTATAGGAAGATAATGACATATGTAAGGATAGGCGAGTAGCATGTGTACTGGTAGGCGACTTACATGGATACAGATCGGCAAATAACGTGGGAGTTCATGGGCGAGTAATATCGATGCAGACGGACAAATAGGGACAAAGAATATACGGACAAAGAATACTATTACAGGCGGGCGAATAACACGGGTGTAGGTAAGCAAATAAAATGAATTATGTGTATGCAGAAGGGAGAATAATACGGATGCACATAGGCAGCAAGTTTGCGTACGCAGAGGCGGCTCCGTCTCGCTGCCCCGGCGGTGGCTGCTCCACCGGGAGGAGCCGCCCGTGGGTGCCCGCGGGGCGCGGAGGAGCCGCGGCGGCGTGAGGCCAGCGCGGGTTAATCATTACAGCGTCGAGTCGCGATCGGGCCAGTCTGCGGGATCTAGCAGCGCTGGGGACACGCTTTTCCCCAGCCGCTGGAGAGGAGACTGAGGAGGCTTAGGCGCCCTCGTTTTCCGCCTTGTTTTTTTTTTCTTTCCCCCACCTACAGAGAAGGACAAGAGCCAACAGAGTAAGAATGAGGATGCGGGGCCCGAGGACCCCTCCAAGAAGAAGAGGCAGCGGCGGCAGCGGACTCACTTCACCAGCCAACAGTTGCAGGAGCTGGAGGCCACCTTCCAGCGGAATCGCTACCCGGACATGTCCACCCGGGAAGAGATCGCCGTCTGGACCAACCTCACCGAGGCCAGGGTTAGGGTAAGTCCTGACACGGCACCCCTGCTCGGAGCAGCGGGGGTGAGGGTGGGTAGGGAAAAGGAAGGAGGGCTGAAATATTTGCAGCTGCTTTCGATTTCGGCTGTTATGTAAACTTCAGAGCCTTTGCACAAAAGCAGGGCAGAGCAGGACACTTCTGTCAAGGCGAGACAGATTGGGATCTGTCTCTGTTTCTCTGAAATATGGTTTGCTGCACGTTTCGCCCTCACCGTACAATGCGTCCCTCTCCTTTTGATCGAACGCTAATGAAAATATTAGCCGAGAAAGCAACTTGGAACAGGCTGCAACCTGCGCTGTCTCTAATGAGAAAAAGATGTAAAATACACAAGAGCTTTTGCTTCACTCCAAGGCACTCCCAATGCGCCCTTCCTTGCATTTTCTATTTCTCTGGGTTTCACAATTCGACGAACGTCTCTCTCCACCCTCTACCCCCCTCTGAGATTTATGGGACCATCGCGGCGCTGCAGAGATGCCGCGGCCGGATCCTGCTCGCCTGCAAACGCCTCGCTGGGGGAAAAAAAAAAAAAAAAAAGAAAAACAACAAACCCAAATACACGCACAGAAAAATAAGCCCATAAACGGGCCGAACCTTCAGGTTTTTGGAAATCCCACATAAATCCTGTCCCCGAGGTGGCTTGAGGAAAGCGAGAGAGTGAGAACCGTGGGCGGCAGCGAGCGGGGCCGGCTGTGCGCCCCGGGCCGGCGGTGCTGGCGCAGGGCCGGGGCAGCCACGCGGAGGGAGCGGGGCCCGGCCGAGTCCGGTGTCCTCTCGGCGCACGGAGCGCTGGCGGTCGCGGCGCGGATTTCGCGGACGATTCCGTATCGGTCTGCGCGGTGCCTCCAGATGGGCCCGTCCCGCGGTGCCCGGGCGGCCCCCGCCCGGCTCGACCGGGGTGGGGGTTACCGCAAACACCCCGGGGTGGTTTCAATACACACAGTGAGGCAGCTGCTGGCGGCTGCCCGACGGGTCAGACACCCAGATGTGGATTGGGAAAGGGCACGTTTTTCCCATTGTCTGCGCGGGGAGGGTCCCTTAGAACTCCTTTAGGACGTTGTTAAATAGCGATTTTTTTTCCCTTCTTTTCTTTTTTTCCCCCCTATTTCCCCCTCTCCTCCCCTCCTCCAAGGAGCAGTCGAACAAGTTTGTTTAGAAAGTGGTTTTCGGTTCTGGAAGCTTTCATTCTAGAGGAACTTGTAGCTTTAACAAACTGAAGCAAGGATTTATTAGTTGCTGGCTTCCCCCTCCTTTCCTGTACCATCGCCTTAAATATTCCGCGGGTTTCCAGGCGTTTTACTCTCGCTTTTGCACTTTTGTATTTTTCCTGGATGGCCTCAGTGCAGAAAAAGCCAAGAGAAAAGGGGAAAAATAAAAACTAAAGAGAAATTAAGGGATGGGGGGCAGGAGAGAAGGGAGAGAATAAGAAGGAAGTGTTGGCCTCTGTGGCACGAATTAGAACATCACAAATTATGTGGAGGGTTGCGGGGCTGGGGGGCGGGGGGGGCTGGGAGGGGGAGTGGTGGGACCGTGGTGAAGGTGAATGATGCGGCCACGAATCTACCCTGCTAAACTCGGGCAGCCCCGAGGATGCTCGGCTGTCCCGGCAGCGCACCCCTGCCTCAGCCCAGTGCAGGGCTCCATAGATGAGGAGGTGAACCTAAACACGGGAATTCATATATATATATATATTCGTACAAATTTTTATATATAACTTCTCTACAGACAGGCTCAGCTGTTGCCCTGGGAACCTGCAAAAGGCTGTGGTAGTAGTGGTGGTTCCTGACTAACTCACATCTCCCTCCCTCCCTCTCCCTCCGTTTCCAAAGGTTTGGTTCAAGAACCGCAGAGCCAAATGGAGAAAGAGAGAAAGGAACCAGCAAGCCGAGCTTTGCAAAAACGGCTTCGGTCCGCAGTTTAATGGCCTCATGCAGCCCTACGATGACATGTATCCCGGCTACTCGTACAACAACTGGGCAGCCAAGGGCCTGACCTCTGCTTCCCTCTCCACCAAAAGCTTTCCTTTTTTCAACTCCATGAATGTCAACCCTCTGTCTTCTCAGAGCATGTTCTCCCCTCCAAACTCCATATCCTCCATGAGTATGTCTTCAAGCATGGTACCTTCTGCAGTCACCGGGGTGCCCGGCTCCAGCCTCAACAGCCTGAATAACTTGAACAACTTGAGCAATCCCTCCCTGAATTCTGCAGTGCCAACGCCAGCCTGTCCTTATGCTCCTCCAACACCTCCGTATGTTTATAGGGACACATGTAACTCGAGCTTGGCGAGTCTGAGACTTAAAGCCAAGCAGCACTCCAGTTTTGGCTATGCCAGTGTGCAGAACCCCGCTTCCAATCTGAGCGCTTGCCAGTACGCGGTGGACAGACCCGTGTGAAACATCCAAGTAGGAAACTGCGTGAGAATCCCTCCCCATTTCCCGCAGAGACTGAGAATTTCACTAGAAAGTAATGGGCACTAGAGAGAAAGAGAAAGGAGGAAAAATCAGAGGCAGAGAGGAAGAGAGAGAGAGGAGGAAAAAAAAAAAAAAGAGGAAACCACTGAAATAAGATAGTTCCTTTGTTTTCAAAGGACCTCCTACAGATTCTGAGATCTTTGTTTCACTAAGAGTATTTCAACAGTTACGAGGACATATATATATATATATATATATGGACAAATGTTTGACTGGATATGATATGACATTTTAATGTTACTATAAGCTTGTTATTTTTTAAGTTTAGCATTGTTAACATAAAAATGACTGAAAGGATGTATATATATCGAAATGTCAAATTAATTTTATAAAAGCAGTTGTTAGTAATATCACAACAGTGTTTTTAAAAGGTTAGGCTTTAAAATAAAGCATGTTACACAGAAGCGATTAGGATTTTTTCGCTTGCGAGCAAGGGAATGTATATACTAAATGCGACACTGTATGTTTCTAACATATAATTATTAAAAAAATTGTGTGAATATCAGTTTTAGAATAGTACCTCTGGTGGATGCAACGATGTTTCTGATATTGCAATGTAAAACATGCCCTGTGTATAACATTTCGTACAATATTATTGTTTTACTTTTCAGCAAACATGAAAAAAAATGTGTTTTATTTCATGGGAGTAAAATATACAGCATACAGTTTTGTCTGGATTTTTTTATTTACTGAGCCAAGCTGCGCAGCAGCAACAAGTCTGCAGTGATTGACTGATAGTTGACACTGGATCTCGTTCTCTGGCAACTCAGGGTAGTACTTTTGCAATGCAAATAAATGCTGGCGCTTTTTTTTTCCTGCATTTAAAAAAAAAAAAAAAAAAAAAAATCCCTCGCGCTAACTTTCCATACTAGAGAAACATGGGATTTATACCCCTTGGGTCCTTTTATTTCCCCGCACAGCCCTGAGAAAATTGATTATTCGACATAGCTGGACTCGAGAATTACCAGCCACAAAGTTGCTGTATCTCGAGCATAAATTTGTCCTGCTGTTAAAGAAGCTTTTAATACATTAAAGAAAAGGCGGGGGGGGGGGGGGGGGGGGGGTAGAAGAAAGGGGAAATTTTAAAAATCCAGTTTGCAACAAAACTGCTCCTGTTAAAAAAAAAACTGTCCCCTTTGCAGCTCTCTGGGCTCACTTTCTCTCCCTTTAGTGAGGAGATCCTTCATTTAATATTACATTTCTATTTCCAAATCCGCCTTTCAGACATGAAGAGAAACAAAGAGCAGCCCAAATAACCGCAACCCCGTGGAGCGCGGGGGGTGAGAGGTTAGCCCGAGTTTCCTGCGACTTCGTGCTGCAACACGTCGTTGAAGGGAAAGGTCGTGCTCTCGTGTGTTTTGTTTTAAATAATATTGACCCATTCATTCTCAACCTGCTTGTTCGTGAAATTATACAGGATTATAACTTTGCCATCGCCAGACAATTGAAACAAATCAAGATGAATTGCTGCTCGGCCCTCCCATCGGCTCACACCCCGGGCGGGCGAGGAGGGGCTGCCGAGAGGGTGGGCAGCCGCAGGATCCGGCGGGAATATCGAGACACGAAGAAATTCCGCAGGCGCGTAAACTGGCGAGGGGCGCAGGGGACGGCCGGGAGGAAATTCTACGCGGTGAGAGCGAGCTTAATCCTTGAGCGGCTTTTGCGCGCTCGTTGCGCGCCTTTGTGAGGTCGGGAGGAGCGGCCGAGGCAGCCCGGGGGTGGGCGGACACGGCGGAGGGGGTTCCGTCCCCCCCAGAGGTTAGACGGGAAGAGGAGCAGAGAAGAGAGGGAGCGGGGAGAGGTCAGCGCCCTGCGCGTTCCCACGAGGAAAATGCTTCACACGAAATCAGGGCACTCTTCCGTGGGTCCATTTGCAGCATGGGCAGGCCCCAGCCTCCACTTTTCCCCCGCTATTTTTTTATTTTCTTTTAACACCCCTTATTTTTATTTTATTTCTCCTCTTTTTTTTTTCTTCCTCATCACATTTCTATTAGATTTTTTTTTTGTCACTCTTATTTTGTCGTGAGGTTGGGGTTTTAAAAATTATTTTAACATTTTACGCGTCTTTCTGTTTCCTTTTCCTCTGTGTGTTCTTGCCAGGGGGTCGGTGGAGAGAAAGGATCTCGGTGCTTGGGACGGGGGGGGAGGCGGGAGGCCCCCCCTTGCTTGTCCGGCCTCGCTGCCTCCCCGACCCAACGCAGCTCCCCTCGGTTTTTCCACACCGTGTCAACACCTCACCCGGGTGAGTGCCAGGGACTGCCAAAAGTGCCCCCTTCCTCCTCCTTCTTCTCTTCCTCTTCCTCACTGGGCTGCGGGCGAAATGTCTGAGGGTGATGGCTGCGAAGGGCTGGCAGCCCGGGAGCCCCCCTCGAGGATCAGGGGAGCCGGAGAAACGAGAGAGCTTTTCTGCCCAAGCCCTCTCGGCGGGACGGGCTTGAAAATCAGCGAGTGGATCGCTGCGGGTATCGGCACGGTATTTTACACGCTTTTTTCGGCTCTCGTTTCTTCTCGGTGGCTTTGGTTACTTATAGTCCTCTCTTATAAATATTAAAAAAATAAATTTTTTTATATATTTTATATATATCTAAAATGTCCGTATATATATATGTAGAATCTGTGTATGCGTGAAGAAATATGAAATATTTACTAGTATACGCATATACATTCAGAAGAATAATATATAACGATTCCAGCCCGCCCCCCCCAAAAAAAAAAAAAAGAATCAGAGTTTTTCACTCTACTGTGTAATGGCTCAAACGATGAAAAATCAACGTGACCGCTCAAAGAGGACATAAATCACTCCGAGAGTAATCTGAATTTTTTTCTCCCCCTAGCTGAAGCCTTGAGGGTCATCATTTTTCTGCGCCACTTGACCAAAGATATAATGTTTTGATTAGGTCGTAAATCAAAATCTTGGGTCGTGGTGGTTTGTTTTTTTTTTTTTTTTTCCTTTCATTTTTCTTTTTTTTTTTTTTCCGGGGGCTTTCCTTCTCCTTATCGGCGGTGGCAGTGTGAACCTGGAACAATGGAGGCCTCAAAGAGGGGGAGAAAAAGCCACAACGAAATAGGGAATTTGCAAAATATCTATTTGCAGAAGCGGTGGGGAGAGTGGCCAAACAAGGGACTCACACCCCCTCGCACCCCCCTCGCCCCTCGGAAAGGCCGGTTCAGACCGCCTGCTGCGCGATCCCCCGCGCAGGGCGTGCGAGCGGGCAGCGCCGTCTGCCTCCCAATCCACATCCCAATCCACATCCCAATCCACAGTCCCACTGGCAGTCCCCAGCACCCCCCGGCCGGAGCTGCGGCCGCGGTCGCGGAGCGGCTCCGGCCGGGAGCGCGCCCCTTCCAGCCGGGGCTGGAGGGTCCCCGGGCTCCCTCTCCCCGCGCTGCTGCCCCGGGGCCGTGTCCCGGCCCGGCTCCGGTCTTTTGTTTTCGGTCGGTGTCTTCCCGCACTTTGAACCCCGGCGGCGTGCGCGAGTCCCCGGCCGTCAGATCGGAGTGCCTCGCCTCGCAAAGGTCAAAATGACGCTCAGATACGGATGTATCTCCTTTTGATTATTGTCTGTGCTTCCCGTTGTACTCTCCTTGCTTTGTTTTTAGTAAGTGCGCTTTCATCCGCGTGTACTTTCCCAAACCAGCGATTTACCGATCTTTACATACCTGTACAGTTGTTTCTACCTACAAAATAAAATAACCTTTTTTTTTTTTTTTTTCCCTTAGACATTCATTAGCATTTTTGGAATGAAATAACTTCCTTGGGAAAATAGTTGACATCTGAGCCAGGGAAAGCCAAGAATTTGTTGTTGGTGGTTTTTTTTTTTTAATTTTTCTTCAATAAAGCCGCGTTTCGGGGGCATTTTTTTAATTTCAGTAATGCTCCGTTGTAGAGCGGGGGCGACGGCGTTTGCAGGTTTGCAGCCCGCCTTCCCCCGCCGCCAGGGACGGGGTTGCGGGGCGTGCGCGAGTGGTGTGGGGGGGGTCTCACATACCAGCGTAAGACAAGAAGGGAGGACACGGGATCGGCTCACGGCACTGGCGCTAACACGCTTTTTCGGGACATATAATTTACCTTGCTAAATGTCTGCTTTGGTACGCGTATTACACATGTAGGTCTGGATATTAGGCACCCGATAGAGCGTAACAGTCAATAATCCAGAAACTTGGAAGGATTTACACCTTCGGAGCTCCATACAATGCCGGACTAATTGATTGCTAAATCTAAAGTTTTTAAAATGCGAACCTCTTTCGGAATTAATTGCTCCGGCCTCCTGCATTTACGAAGCGAGGAGGAATAAAATAAACTCTAAAGTGCAAATCTTAAGCGGCAAGGGAATTATTTTTTGTTGTTTAAGGTGTCGGGGTTTGTTTGTTTGTTTGTTTGTTTGTTTTAATTTTCGTGTGCTTTGTTTTGTTGGAGGTTTTTAATGAAAAGGAAAAGACAAAACAAAACAAAAAAAAGACATTTGAGGCCGCTTTTCGGGACCTCGGTCCCACTTGTGCCAGGCAGATCCGCGGGACTGGAGCGGGCAGAAAGGAGCCAGTGCTCCGCTCCCTTGCGCAGGGAGCCAGCCCTCTGGCGGTGCTCTGGTCGATCCGTGATTTCGGGGGCGAGAGTGGCTTGTTTGGTCGCTTTCTGCCTCGCGGCTGTGACCTCCCCCCGCCCGCCCCGAAGTGCAGGGGGCAGCGCGGGTCTCTCCTGCCTCCGCGGAGCCAGGCGGGGCAAGGCAAACGCTGCCGCAGCCACAGGGGGATCCGAGCCGAGCCTGCCTTCTCGGAGGGCGGGCTGTGACTGCGCGGGGGCCACCGGCCCGACCCCGGCCCCGCGACCTCTCACGGCCGCCACCAGCCTGTGCCCGGCAGCTCTGGCGGCGCGGCCCGGCGGTGGCAGCGTGCGAGCGGGGCCGTACGGTCTGCAGCCCACGGGAGGGAGGCGGCGTGACCCAGGTGGGGACAGGCACCCTCCCGGGCACCGCTGGCAAGAGCCTGGGTCGGACCCCACGCGGGGAGGGGGCGGCTCGGCAGGCCCTGCGCGGCCGCGACTCCGCAGTGGCACATCTCTGGGAGTTTCGGGCGAGAGGCGCGATTTGCGGGGCTGGAGTCTCCCGTCGGGAGCGGGGTATGGACGTGGCTGATGGCCAGCCCAAATCCAGGAGAAAAGAAAAAAAAATAGGAAAAAAAAAAAAAAAAAAAAGAAGAAGGGGAAAAAAAATAATAAAAAGGAATATAAAAAACCCAAGCTGCCCAGTAGCCCACCCGGGAGCAGGAGGCCGCGAGTGCCTCGCTCCGGCGGTGACGAAGACCTGAGCGCCCTTTGGAGTCAGCCCCTTGCCCGGGCGGCGCGGCACGGCGTTGAGGAAGGAACCGTGTGAGCCCTGTGTGTGTTTGTGTGCAAAGAGTGTGCAAGAGTGTGGAGCCACCCAGCGTGGCTCCGCACCGGGATGCAGCGGGGAAGCGTCTCGGGTTCACTCCCGGGCACGCATGCACACATACCCGTGAATACACACACACACACGCGTATCTATTGCGCACACGTGCGTGTTTCACAGATACACACAGACACATGTGCGCGCACACACGCACGGTGCTGCGCGGGCTGCGCTCCCCAGCCGCCGCCCGCAGATGAGAGGGATGCTCCAGAGGCTTTGCAGGGACTGGCCATGCACGGACCGCGACGGTAAAACACGCCTGACCGCAATGGCGGGGCGTGATCGCCTTTCAGTCCCTCTTGCCGTTTGTCCTTTTTTTTGAGGTTTCTCCCCGCAAATCCAGGGCTGAGGGGCCGTGGCGGGGCCGGGCGCGGAGCGAGGCCGATGGCCGCAGCCCCTTCCCCGGCCGCGGGCTTGCGGCCACCGCTAAGCACGGCCCGCGTTGAACATTAACCGGCTGGAGCGGCCCCGCAGTGTAACAGGCTATGTATAAAAATGAATCATCTCCCAGGTTGTAGTAAAACGTCCTGTAAAGTCCACCTATAAATCCTGGTATGCACTTAGCGCTCTCGGCTTCACGTCTTACCGTTGCTACGCAGGATTTGCCATTCCCTCCTCTCCCCCCTTTTCTCTCCCCCTAAATCTCGCTGGCTGTCTGCGGTCCTAACCCTGGGTCCGCATGCCCTGGGATGCAGTCTCACCTCCCCGTGAGGAGAGCGAATCCCCACCGGGGACCACCGACGGTCGCAACCATCGGGACGCTGGGGCCGCCTCACTCCCTCCAAACTATGGCGAGGAGAAAAAGGAACGGGACAGGCCCGGCCCTTAACCCTCCAGGGCGGCAGGAGCCCCCACCCCCCGGGGCCAACCTAGGTGGGGCGGCTCGCAGCTGTCCCTGCTGCTCCCGCCCTTCGAGGGGTCTGTGTCTCTGTGCCTGTGATAAGGAGAGCTACTCTACATTGCAGCAAGGCTCTATAAAACTCAACAAGGCTCCCCCCCTGCAAATTCGTTATGTGTTTTTCTCTGGATTAAAGGGAAAAGAGGAAGAATATCTAATCTGATTGGAGCGCAGTACTTCATAGCCTCGGCGGGCAGACGTGGGCACGGATAAATGGGCGTGAAGCCATCCATGCAGCCCACAGTTCAAATCTGCAACTGAGATTTATGCAATTGGAAAGGAACCCGAGGAACAAGCCCCCTGACCTGTTGGGTGGGTATGTGTAGAAGCGGCAGCACTCGGGAAAACACGAGGGTGGAGCTGAGCTCATCACTTGATGTGTATATTTAGCGTGGTGGTAGTCCCGCTGCCTCATGGGGGACTACTTCCATGCTGAAAGTTATTCACATGCCTGAGTGATTTGCTGGATTATGGCCATATGTAAAGCAATAAATATAAGTGGCTACTTCTGTGCAAGTAAGAGATCCAGAGGTCTCACAAGTAATTTTCCAGCAGATCCAGACCTCATAGTTTTAAGATAAAAGTGAAGAGAACTCTTTTGTTTCATTCAATTAAAAAAACCAACCCCACCAACAATTTAAGTCACTGGGACAATAAAAGCATAAAGGAGTACAAAGCCTTTCCTTTATGTAAAACCTTGATGGGCACTTTCAAGGCTGCATTATCTGGAGAGGAGCAGGAATCTACAAGCCTGTGCTGATGCAGTTTTCAACCTTCCAAGCCACAAACTCTTGCATCTGCTTTGGTGGATGCAGAACTAAGGAATGAAGGAATTTCTTTCCAGGCTGGGGGACGACATGTCAGTGTGAGTAGGTCCCAGCCCTTTTGGTGCTCCTTTGAAGTCGTCAGAGTCTGAGCTGGCAGTGCTCAGTGCAAGGGCAGTTCCCAAGCAAGCAGAAACTCTCCCTATGAGGTTTGGGTTGATTGAATTCCCATGATTTCTCCAGGGACGGTCATGCGTGCTTCCCACTCCTCAGCTGGGATGGGAAGAGCAGTGGAGACAGAGGTGGCTTTTCTGCCCTCTTTCTTCTATATGCAGAGCCAAAGTCTCTGGCATTTCTCAAATTTATTTTTTTTTTTCATGCAAAACAAACCAGAGTTTGAATAAAATAATAGTATCCAGCTTTTGGCAATACTTCCTATAAATTCATGGCTTTGGCCTGGACTCTCTCATGGCCAGACTGTAAATTTTCACGTTCCAACTCCCTGTGACAAATCTCTAGCCCCAGTCATTGTTATTTCCCTCAGCTTTCACATCCTTCTGGCAAAAACCTCCAACTCTGGCATTCTTTTCCCAAAACAGAAATTCCTACCACAAGGCCCATCACCCTGAGAGCATTTTTTAATAAACATATTTGGAAAATGAAAATAAGATACATAAAATACATGAATGTGAGAAACATCAAATGAAAACTTGGAAGGGGTTTCAAGTAGTATTACAAATAGGAAATAGCTTTCCAGAGATAAAAATACTCCATGTGTTTTGTTAACACCAGCAGGCAGTTGGGCTTTATTCTCATGGTTTATTTGGATGTTAAGGGACACCTTTGTCCTACTTGATGTACTTGTAACTGCTGGTTGAGCCAGGAGGTCAGAGACTTTAGCTTGTAATCAGTGGGTGACCGGCAACATCCCTGACAAATAATGTCGGCGTGACACGATCAGGGCGACAGCCATTCTCACATGTCAACAGCTATAGCTCAGAAAGTAAAGGACTTGGGAAGGGATATTTCATAGCACAGGTCATTTTTTTAGTCATAGACTATGCACCTGAGGTGCTGTTTCAAACTTCACCCCTGATGCAGAACAGAAGCATTGGCTCCTACTGACAGGGGTAGTTTGGTTTTATTTTGGTTTGAGTTTTCTTTTTCACAACAAAAAGAATGTTAGATGTTAATTACCTCTAAGAGTGGTCTCATTGCTCATTAAGTGACAGTTGTAGGTTCTCAGGAACTTAAGCGGTGTTTCCTTTGAATTATCTAGGGCACAGGACATGTTGCATTTTTCTGTCTTCTGAACAACTGGAGCACAGCTCTAACAATTCTTTCCAGGACAATAGAGTACTTAATTCTTGTGATGGCCAGGCACTGCTATTTGAGACCACTCAAATTCCCTCTGGTAGAGCTGGCAGTTCTGGAGACATAAATAACACAGCCTGGGGACCCAAGCAAGCATTGTTTACATGGAAATACTACAGGCCTACACTGGTCAGTGCAGCATTTTCCTCCTTGTGCTGAAAGGAGGAGAACCTGTGACGTGCTTGTCACTCCAAGGGGTCATGTATGCATATACATAAATCCCATCAGCTTCCCATGGCATTTGAACAGGATGAGAATGACTCAACTCATACTGTAAGACAGCAGGAACGGTGCATGTGCCCACAGAACATGCTGAATCAGGACAAGGCTCCAAGGCTGGAGAGGAAGGACTGGGAACAGGTTCCCTTTTTATGGTCTTAGACAGGCTCATTTAATCTTGCATGGCTGGCCAAGGAGAATAACTGGAGATTCTACAGCACCTAGAATAAAAAAATTCCCAACCAGAAAATGCTTAATCTCTGGCCAGAGAAATCAATCAGCTCTTTGGAACCAGGGTATGCCTCATGTTCAGGGAAATAGATGAAACAAAAATGGAGAAAACCCTCTAATGGAACTCTGTGAAGGCTTTTCATGGGGGAAGGAAGAGACTGTGCTCCCCAGGCTATGAAGACCATGCTGACCCTGTGTGGAGGTTGCAGGCATGAGCAGACACCATGCAGATGCATGTTAAAAACACATTACATTAGAAGTCACAGAGCGGTTCCCTTACCACTCTCTTCTGTCTGGACAAGTGAAGCCAAAGAATGAATAAGACGATGAAACAGCCTGAGAAGAAGAAAACAGAACTTATTTCTGGTTCCTGTGCAGTAACTGTAACAAGAAGAAACCTCAATTGAATACTATGCCACTGAAACCAATGAGCTGTCATTAAGAAAAATCCGTATACTCTCTAGATCAGCTCAGGGGAGGTATGTTACAAGAGTGATAATTCTGAATCTAATTCTTTGGTGATGTAATCCAAGCAATTTTGTATTACTGACTTATTTTAATGGCACATTTTCACTTTCTTAAAAGAAATCTAATTTAAGTAAGCCCGCAGAGAGAAAATGGGACAGCTAAAATGGTAAATTTGATTTTATAAAGGTAATGAAGATACTCAAAATTTATTCTTTGTTATTCTTATGGCCTCTGACAAATTTCACTGCAAAATTTAGTTTACATGTATATACCAGGAGAGCGTGTGGAGTGTTGTGGGCAGAATGGCCATCCTGATTACCCCACAGGATTAGAAATGTCAGGCTGTTACAAAGGAGAAAGCAAAGCTTAGAACAGGCCTCAAGAAACAACGCTCCAGTCCTGTCCTGCTATTTTTTCCAGCCACAGGGTGTTTTAGAAGGTACCTGCTTGAGGGTTTGTTCTCAGTGCACTGAGGTCTCCCAGAGGTACAAAGAAAAGACTCTCACTGTCCATTAGGAGATACGTGATCTGAGGCTAGAAATATGGACTTCACCCAAATGTGCAAAAAGTATAAAATCACAAAAAGCAGTTCGTGTTATCTTGGCAAGAAATCCAAGACGTATCCGACACTCATCTACATATAATGCTACAGCCCCACACTGCTGAACTCCTAAAGGTGTGACATTAGATATGCAACCCTGGCTCTGTGGCCTCTGTGATTAAACCCCTGCCGTGCAATCTGGCGTAGTAACTGGTCTTGGACACACAGTACCCCAAGGGGCTCTTGATGTTTTACACAGCAGCCAAGAATCTGCGACATTTGCTGTTGACTGGGAGCACAGAATTAACCCCCCTTTCTGCTGATTCACACTCTCCCATATTCTGCTGTAAAGTGTTTATGGATGGGATGTCTCCTTCTTCTGGAAAAGAACTCTTCTTACCAATTCCCTCTGTGAGCAAACATTAAAATCCCAAGGAAGCTGGTGGCTGAGTTAGATTTGAGCCCCCAGCACCAGCAGGGTGAGACAATTGCTGGATACTATGGGAATGCAGAATGACCCTACCTTTTGATTTAGCAAAGAGGGTCAGACAGATCCTGTCTCCTGGACCCTTCTACACAGATGGCCCATGGCCATGGTGCTACTGGCCCATCCTAAAATTTGCCAGGTTCTGAAGCTGAGCCTAGCTAACTAGGTTGCAAATGGGTTGTACATATGCTGAACCCAGTGAAATGCAGGACAACAGCACTGTTTCAAGAACATGAACAAGATCAAGTCACTAAGATGGTATTTAAACTGAAGGATCTGGGATGCTTCAAGACCCTCAGATTCAAGTGCATATCCTGGTCATCTAGACTGGTATAATGCTTTAAGCAGTCCATGTTGAATAAGCTTATGGATTCAACTACAGGAATAAAATTAGGGAATTAGGGATTTACAGTGTATTCTCATCAGGTTCTTGGTATGTGCCAAAGGAGATGGGCACCCAGAAGGTCCTGTATAGTTCATATGCCATACAGAGGTTCTTTTTCAGCTGCTCGTTGAGCAATAATTGCCTAACTGGAGCAACAATTGCTTCCCATATGGTGTTAAGATAGAAGTGCATTGGTGTTTGTGAAATGCTCAGTTAGCTTAGTAAGGAAGAGCATTTCAGCATATGGATAACAAATTAATTCCCTAATTTCTATGTAGAAATGGGTATTTCCTATGCCTACACACTTTATTTTTTGTGGGTTTTTTTCCCATAATTATTTTCAGTTCTAGTTTTTGTTCTTGTTGTTATTGTTATTGTTTTTTAATGCATGAGATTAATGTTACAACTCCATACTTTTTATTCTGGTGAAAAACATAATCTTCATAAAATTGTCTGGAAACAAAGTGGCTTGTCTGCCTATAAACTGGAAATTGGCTACCTTCACTAAGGAAGCACAAAAGGTTTCAATCAAAAAGACAGGCATAGCTACAGGAAAAACTGACTCAGAATGAAGCAGACACCTCACTACAATATAATTAAGGAAAGACTGTAATGGGCTGTGACAGATTTATAATAATTAGTACAGCTAGCTCATTATCTGAGACAAGGCATCTACAGCATATAGCATGTCTCTCTGTGAAATTGTAGACAAGTGTGAGCTGATTACATTACATGTAAGTAGTGGGGTGAAGCAGGACATTTGGTCCAAATACATGTAAATAGAGTACCTAATAGTTTAGGTACTATGCCATGAGTGATGTATATTCTCTGCTTTGTCAAATTAAATTGACCAAGTCAGACCTTTTCATTTGGTCTTCCCAAGGAAAAGTGCAAAGCATTTTAGGGGCTCATCTCCAGAAAAAGTGCCACAGTGGTAGAAATGCCAACT
This sequence comes from Oenanthe melanoleuca, assembly GCF_029582105.1. NCBI lineage: Eukaryota > Metazoa > Chordata > Aves > Passeriformes > Muscicapidae > Oenanthe > Oenanthe melanoleuca. The sequence goes on along the minus strand of NC_079337.1, from coordinate 24,795,989 downwards.
TTTCATTTTCTCTGTGGGTGGTCTGCTGCAAAATTCCCAAAAGGCAAAGGATCTAGAGCTAGACAGGGCCTCCCTTAAGCTAAAGCGTTTAAGAGATTTTTAATGTGTAATTTAGGTTGTTTGCTGAGAAGCAGAGACTCTGATTTAACTATTTGCAGCTTATGATTTTTCCATTAGAAAATCTTACAGAACCATCAGCACATTCCATATTTGACTGACCACAAAATCACAATTTTTTCCCTCAAAGCAGTGGTCTTTGTTCTTCTCCTTTCTCATTAGGCTTGTGCTTATTTGGAAATTGTCAGAGAAGACACTCAACTGCTGTCATTCACACTAAGCAATATGAGCCTCTAAAAATATTGCCACTAGCCTCTTTTGGGGCAATTTGCAAAACAAGGATGTCATCTGGAAGTCTGGGCAGACTGACATCCCTGCTTAATATTTAACACAATTCCCTCAAACACCCAAATGTTTCACTCACTCCTTTCTGTGCAGAGCCCTTTCTCTAACAGCCTGTAAGATCAAACTGAAAAGAAGGCAGGGAGCAGTCAACATTCTTGCACATATAAACTTCCGAGTCATCCTAAAGATGTTGGAACTGCATTGTAATAGGCAGATACATCTAATTGTCTCCCTTATTTAAGTATTATATTTTTTTGTAGGAAATATATAACTTTTGTTTGACAGTGCAACAGGGTGGTCCTCTTTAAGTAGCCAAAAGGACCTGGAGCCAGTTTTCCCTCCTGCTCACCCCAGTAAGCTCTTTTTAAGGAAGTAGATGTGTGAAGGAACAGCAGACAAGATAGAGACTAGAGCCAGATGTTCCTCTGAGAGCCGCCTCCTGACTGGGATACAAATCCAGCTGTTTACTGACTCAGGGGGATTCCAGGCAGAAAGCTCTAGGATTTGTCGTGTGTGTGCAAGAGGCTTCACTCCCCTATGCTTACTCTCCCCAGCCTGCAGATGGAGGTGCAAAGTGGCTGCTTGGCTGGGAAAAGGATGCTGTGAGGATGATGAGCGTGTGCCCTACAAGCCTTTTGGGAGAAAGCCTCAGCTTCCCAAATTGTGCAGATGAGTTAGGCAGGCACATTTCTCCTCACACCCATGTTAAAAAATCCTGTTCTCTGAAATGAACTGCTGCCTTAGATAGTCTGAGCATTTGTCTAATTTATGGGAAGAATGCTGAGGAAACTGCTCTACTGTGGATGTGCTGCAAGCTGACAACTTGCACCTAGCTTGCAAAATATGTTAGATATTTCTGGACAAATTTACAAACAACTCCTAGTTAGGATAATAAACTGCTTTGCTAAAGTCAACATAGGCTGTAGCACATAATATATCACCACCAAAAAATACCTTCCCTCCAAAAATTATGGTTCAGTCCCAGAAAACCTCTCTACTCCAAATAGGGCTTAATGTCATTGATTCTGGGGGAAGACAGAGCTTTCCCACACTACTGGTCTATAGGTCAAAGACCCTAACCAAAAGTCTAGTGGGATGTGACTCCACAGGCTGCTTGCTTGCTTATTATCTAGGGATAATAAGCCATGAAAAATGAAGAAACGTCCATTTAGGTTTTTTTAAAATTTTATACATTTTTCAGTGTTCAAGAACAGGTAACACATGCAAACACATGCAAATTAAGATACGAGAGCCTCTTGCTTACAAATTCTGGAGATGTGCACAGTAGCCCAGGACACTGAAACAGGCCTCTGCACTCTGTACCTGCTCTTATTCATGGTGTGTCTCACTATGAGACAGTGCCAGTGACAATTATCCACAGTGGAAAAACTAGGGCAGGCTGTGGCTTTTTGCTGCTGAGCAGTCATGTCATTCAACTGCCTCTAAATCACCTCCTCAGGCACAGAGGTCTTGATGGGCTGTGAACCATCTCGGTTACTTGTCTGCTGCTCCACACTGTGTGTGCAGGTTAAAGGGACTGTGCAGACTTTGGTCTGTGAGGCTCAGCACGGCTGTGTTGCCTGTGAGCCTTGCAGCTGGCCATCACTGGAGGTACCCAGCCCCTGGGACAATACACACTGCCAGCCCAGAGCTGTCAGCACGGGTGGCTGAGGTCCAGCACTGCAGCCAGAGCCTTGGCAGCTCTGCAAGCTCACTTTCACTCACAGCCAGGATTAGGAGCACCTCTCATCCTCCTTGATAAAACCCAGCATGGGAGTGGATTTGACCTGTTCCTAAGCTAAGTGCAGCTCAGCAGCCACAGCTTGGCCAGCTTTGCTGCACACTGCTACATCCCACATCTTCATGGTTTTGAGGCTTGCCTCCAAAAACTTTGACTGCAAAGTGGCAGCATTAGTTGCTACAGCTTCTAAATATGGAGAGCAGGAGAAGTGAAGTAGTGGAGAAGGAAGGATCACTGTTTCTTCAAATGTACTAACATTCCCTCTGGAAAAATAGCTTATTAGTATTTTACACCAGTGCTTTTAATTGGTAGTTACTTGCTGGCTTTGCAATAAAATAATCCCAAGGAAGACGGGTTCACATTCAGCTAAGCACTGCTAGCTAGCACAAGGTGAGAAATTCCCTGCTCAGAAAAGCTGCCATTTAAATAGATAAGGCAAATTGTAGGAGGAGAAGCAGAGCTAGAGGAAAGTGAAAAGACTTGCTCAAGGTCACATGGCAGATCAGTGGCAGATCAACAAAACAGTCTGGTTGTCTGAAGTGCCAGTCTACTGCCTTGGGAAATCTTTAGAAAGAGGTCTCTAATAGCTGTAGCTATCCTCATGCCTGTAGTGCCCCTCTGCAGGTGATATAACTCAAATTCTGACATCCCAGTATTAAGAATTCCATACTTCACCCACTTAAAGCATGATCCCCTAATGTGGCTAACTTGAAAGTTAAATGGTTTGTTATATCAGTCATTTATTTTTGAAAATTAAATTTTGTGAAGTGTAGGTGAACTGAAGTCTATTTTTTTTCTATGCTGAGAGGAATATGCTGGTGACCATAATCTTGGCTAAAATATAGGATAAGGAACTCTTTGTCCTTCTCCCCTCCTCATGTGCTATTTTGAGTTGGCATGTGTTTACAGAGATAACATTTGATGTCATAGTTGCCACATTTGACAGAGAAAAGCCTGAGAGAACCATTAACTATAGGACAAGTCAGCAATCTAAGGTATCTTTGTCCTCTGCTAAATGATTAGCTCAAAGCAATGCTCCATCTGAAGTTTCCAGCCCAAGAAAATCCCACAAACAAACATTCTAATAGCTATTATAAAATAAAGAATCCTTTATATGTAACAGAATTTTACAACTGTGCAAAATCAACCCATCTTTATTGCCCACTAGAAAAAAATACTTATTTGTATTCATTTCTAAACGCATTACAGCAATGTTAACTAAAGATTTGAAAGCATCAGTGAAAGAGAGAATAGAAACTAAAGACAAATAGGAGCCAGGATGCCAGATGTCTGTTTCTGTTCTACCACTTGGTTGCTTTGTAACCCTGGGTATGTTGCTTAAGCTCCCCACCTCAATCCATCTATATGCAAAAGGCAACAATGATTTCTCATTCACAGAAAAATTCTACTTCTTTTGGAATAGATCCAGACCTTTGATCCTTCCAGGAATCGGCTTGTGAAGATTCTGGGAGAAGTTTTTTTCCTCAATGAGCAATGAACAGGACCATGTTCAGTAGACTAGATACTGCACCAAAAAGAAGTGCTGCATGGAAGCTGCATTCCTAGAGTACTGCTGGTTGTAGCTGTTTTGAAGACCCTTGAGGGGGAGGATGTTGCTGGTCCATCATGAAGACCCAGACTGAACTTTATTCTCTTAGATGCCTTCAAGCCATCAGAGCAGACACTGATATTTTTGCCTGCAACTCAGTTGGCTTCTTGCAGCTGTAGCAAGGGAAAGATGGGAATAGGATAGGGACAGCTTAATTTGCCTGTGTAGGGGAGAGGAAGACAGCATACAGGAGGTTCTTTGGATAACAGGATCTCAGCAGCTGGGGGAAGATCCCATTATGAATCATATTTAAATTCATTGCTAATGCATTAAGAAAAGTGTAATAATTTTTAACACACTATTTGTGAAATATGTTTCTTGAAGAAGTGCTTTAGCAAAAGGTGTGACACAGATGCCTGTATTAGTAATTGCTGTAATTGGGAAATACAGCACTACATTGTGTCCATTAGAATGCAAAGTTGCTCTGTAAATTACTATTTTAGGCACTTAAAATTTTTCCATACTTTCCTTCATATGAAAAACATCCATGATGGTTGTCTAACCTTGGTTACTGATTTATATATCTTTTGATTAAAGATTCAACACAAATAGCTCATCCAGTGTTTCCAGAGATAATGAAATTAATCCCTCATTTGGCTCATTTTCCAAAGAGAGAAAAACACTCTCATCCTGCTGCAAAGCAGTGGCTTGTATGTGCTTAGGGGCAGGGATGTTAATTTGCTGAAAAGGTTATGCTGGTGTGAGGAATACGCCCTTTCCTAAATATTATCAGCCAAATTTCTGAAATTCTAGTTTGGATGTCATCTAGAAAGACTTTGTAGAGCTGGGCAGCTAAATTGTCTCAAGCTTATGCGCCTGCAGCTTGCATCCAAACTGTGGCTGCTGCAGGAAACATGCACCAATGTGTTACAAAGCCAAGCTGCTGCAGTATGCCCCAGCCAGCTCCCTGCACTGATGGTAAGACAGGGCTGCTGCTTGCTTCACTCCTTGGAACCACCCAGGCATCTGTCAAACAGACCCGCAGGCTGTCCTTCTGAACCCCAGCTATCCAGCCCAGGCTCCACTGGGATGGGCAGGCTTTTCCTTGGCCAGCTTGGAAGATCTTAAAGAGCGTTTGTGGTCAAGTGACAGCTGGAATCACCACTTTTTTAAAGCAGAACTTGACAAAAGAATTCATTTATCCAGGCCAGGCTGAAATTTAGGAAGGACTGAGCGCTTTCTCTGTAGAGATGGTGGGGAATTAAACAATGTTTGAATCAGAACACTCACAGCCCGAGACCGTGACAGCCCAAGACAGAACAGATAAGGGCACTGGGCCATTAGGAAGAACTAATGTGATGGATCATATCCACTCTGCAGTTTGTAAGTGTGAGTAGTGGGCAATGGGCATGGATAAGGAAGGTAACAACAGTGATTTTGTTTAGAAGAGATTTTCCATCACCATGGTGAAGAACATGCTGGGGGAAGAGCTCAGCCTGAGTGTGCCCTGTTGCCTATTTCATCTCTGCCACAGACATACAAAGCCAGGCTGCTGTTTCCACCCAGGAAGGGCTCAGGGCTGAGGTGGCAGCAGCTGTGGCTGGAGAGGAAGCAGACTGTCACTATGAGTTGGTCTGGGAATGACATTATTCCATCCCCAATATTTTGCACACAGGAACCCAGTTCCAGCCCACACCATTCTTTCTTCCCTCTGGAAGACAGCCCCCTCTGTCTTTCTCTACTTATCCCAGGAGAAGAAAATGGTTTTTCTGAGAAGCCTCAAGCTGAACATTTACCCATGGGTCGGAACATGGGGCCAAAGAGCAGCACTGGTGTGCAGCCTTCAGTTCGAGGGCGGTGCATACGTATTTTAGGACTGAACAACTCTTTAGACTCATACTGTGCACACACATGTCCCAGTGATGTCCCTAGCCCATGTCACATCAGGACCTTGTTGTGCAATACGTCCCATGCCTGGCATGGAGCTACAATAGGCCCTGGGATGGAGACTTGAGGCACACAGTAGCTCTGTCAGCAGCCAGCATTGACTGTTAGTAGCTTATATCTCTATACATGAACAGTGTTATACCTGTGCATGGAGATTGTTTTGATGGCTAGAGAGGGGAGCTGTGGGGAGCTGGAGTTTGAGGATGTTTGCAATCAGTGCCCCTCAGTTATTCATACAGAAGAGGAGGCTATCAAATGTGTTGACCCGAAGGTAACACCAAACTACACAACTTTCTTCCAAATCCTTCTTCAAGCCCTATTTTATCCAGTGAAAATAATTGCTAGACAAGTTACTTGTGAATAATGCCAGTGGAATTTGTACCGTGTAATGGTGAGTACCTGAAGTACACAATATAACCTCTCTTGTATTCCAATTTTGTGGAAAATTCTTGACTTTACACTCTCTGTGCTTACTTCACCATGATAAAACCAAAGACAATACTCTTCCTTCTTTGTCTTGCCTGGGGAAATTTTTATTTGTCCTCTAAGCTCAGGAAAATAGAGAAAAGAACAAAAGAAAATGAAGAAAAATCAAAAAGAGCAAACAGAATTAGTTGTTTCTTTTTTTTCTTGAAAATTTTGAACATTTTAAAACCCAAACATTTTTCATAGGGGGGAAAAAAAAGTTAATATCTGTTATTTATAGATTTTAATTTTAATGTGATTTTTTTTTTACTGGCTTCCAGTCAGATGACAAAAACACAAATTTGACACAAGAATTACATGTTGTACCAGTAAGTGCTAGAGTCCCTGAAAGAGTATAGCAGCGATTACCTTTTGTCTACAGATTTGGCAAGGGAGGTATGATTGGAAGAGGGATAAAAGGAACAGAGGTAGCCAGCTTCAGAACAAAGAGGACGGTGATTAATAGAATACAACTCTCTTTATCTTCCCTGTTTCAAGATACCAAAAATATTCAGGTGAGTAACAAAAATGGCAAGCATGGTTACATCCCTGATGAGAGCCTCAGTCAAATGAAACAAACTCCCAGCTAAATCCATTTTCTTCTTCAGATTAATATATTCAAAAAGGCACAAGCTTGTCAGCTTGGGCACTAGACTTATTTTTAAACATTTATCTAGTCAGCATGCCAAACTCCTTGATATGCTCACAAGCAAAATTCTTAAGCCCAGTGCTTTATAGCTGCAGAGGCACAGTTGAATTCCTTGGGAAGCGCATTATTTCGGCTGCACACAGGAGCTGTGTCTCTTCCACCACTCGGGCATAAGAGCACCAACACAGCCATTCCCCTCTGCCCCATATTGTGACTGCCATTATACCAACATAAAGACCCCATACTGATGTCGTTGTTCTTCACCAGGAAAAGGAATTAATTGCAAGCACCTTCCTGCCACTGTAAGTGCATTGATACCAGGAGCTGTAGATGAAGTTAAAAGACCCCCCTTGTGCCTCCCCCTCACCAGGTCTCTCACACAACTGACACAATTAGACTTGTACAAAATCTAGCTATAGAGCAGGTTTTCATGGACCAGGAGTCTTTACCCTTTTTTAATCCACTTAGACTAACAGCAGTGTACTGCTAATTCATATGGCAAAGGGCAAAGGGCCTTTTGCAAAGAACAACTTTTCCTTGTAGCTAAAATAGATGAACCCACTTTCCTCTAAAGAATTGATTACTGGATGCCTTTGTGGATTTTGTACAGCAATCTGCTCATGTGAACTAGGTGTAGTTTGGTGGATGTAGAGGCTTAATCACCCTTCTCCCAGCCAAACGTGGGAAAGGAAGAAATTTGTGCTCGAGGATTGCAAAAAAAATGCAACATCTCTATTCATTTATTCTTTTACATATAACATGTTTGGCTTTACATGTAATACTAAACCTTTAAAAATAATAGCAATACAGAGCCCTCTGAAGTTTTCCTAAAATCCCTGTAATGCTAAGAATCTCAATCTCCATTAATCTGGCAACACATTTTAATGGGAAAAAAATAAAATCATAAATTTGGTAAGAGCTAACTTGGTCTTGTTGACCCTGTTGCAAGTCCAAAGGAGACTTGGTCTGTAAAGAAGCTTCTTATGAAATGGACAGCTAAACATTATGGATTTATTAAAGGATTATGTACACTTTAGTGCACTTTACATACATACTTGTTTAGACTGGGTTTTAAGCCATTCAGGATTTTCAATACAAATCAAGCATTCCAGAATCCAGGCCACTGCTGCTACCTCAGTTGAGCTAAGCTGCTAAAGGAATTTTTAGATATTACATGGTCTCTTATATCCTACTTACCATTCAATTACATCAGTACTATCTGAGCCAATGGAATAAAGACAGGTGCTCTGATAATTCTAAGAAAACAAAACAAACAAAAAAACCCAAACAAAACCAACAACAACAACAAAAAAGTATATATAGACACACATTGACAGGTGCCACCAGAAATGCCTTTAAGTATTCAGAAATTTCTGGAAATTTTCTGAAGCAGTGGGAGATCCTTCAGCAATTAAATGAATATGCAAATACTTTGAAATTTCTGAAACTAGTTATATGTACAAAAGCCAAGTGATATTCACATAGTTAAGGTTAGATTTTTGCTTCAGTGCTTTGCTGAAAGAACCAAGCAGATTTTTGCCTGCTGTCTTAGCAAAGGAGTTACATCAATGTTAACAAAAATACTTTCTGTATGTACTGGTTATTAGTCACATTCTGTCGGTCTGTCAGATTTTGGTTCCTCCTTGCCTGATAGCACATCTACCAAATCTCTATTCACTTCTAGACTAAAGCAAGTAGAACAGACCAGGACTGGATGTTTTTATATAAAGCATTACCAGAAAATTTCAATCTGCAACAAGTAAACCCCAACCTTGTGGATTAGTAGAGATTAAAACTATAGAATCTTATTTTCTTCCACTATTCAATCATGTTTGAAGATAGCCTTACATCTGCACTCACTTGCACTCACTTACCCCTCTTTTTTAATTTTTCCACTAAAAATTGAGATTTGATTTTCTCAGTAAAATGCCAGCAGCAGTTAAAGTGAGGCTTTTCTTGCAGGTCATGATAGAGATGGAAATTGCACAGACCTGCTTTTCCTCTTCTCTTCCATGGGGTCAACTTCTTACTCTGTGATAAATGGCACCTAGATCCAGGTGGATCCTGCTGTATTGCCAGCACAGCTTCCTTAAGCATACCACTGTGCTCTCTGTACCAGCACGTGGGGGAGCGTGGAGCACATACCTCCATCCAGCCTCCCGAAATGCAGCGAAGGTACGGGCGTAAGCCATCCTTTGTGTGTGTGTCACATCTGGAAATGACAGCCGATTTTTGTTTCAATAAGCACCATCTCCAACTAACTGTGATGCTTGTAATTTCTGCTCATAACAATAATAAGTATCTAATACACCTGGGAGGAGGCAGGGTGTTTTTTCACTTACTAACACACGACTTCTCAGCTCTCATCCTGCAAATTGCATCACACGGTGCTCTGAAGAAAGAAGGCTCCTCTCTAGTGAACGAGATGGCAAGTTTAGGGTTTTTAAAGGCTGTATCCAAAACCCACCAGAGCTAACAGACTCAGTGATCTTGCATACAGAGACCGCTGAGCACACGAAACAAAGACACAGCTTCTGCTCACATAGATGCACAATCTGATCATTTGGGCTTTGTGAGGAGGGATTAAATCCTGGTGGCCGTGCCTTGCCTGTGGAACAGTGGTGCTCCATGTTACCACACCTCAGGGAGGTTGCTTTGGCTTCCTGCTAGTCCACAGATCCTCTTTCCTCCCTTCAGACTGGGCAGGGGGCAAAGCAGAGGGATCACATTCCCACATTTCACCCCAACACAGAGTCAAGACATAGCTGAGCCAGACAGCAGGACCCAGGAGCTAAGCAGTACTCAGGGTCAGACTGCATAAACACAGTCAGTATTAAGTCTGTATTATTTGCTTTCGCTGCAGTGCCTTAGGTCTCTGAGAACCTTACTGTGCCAGGCACTGCATGAGTCCAGAACAAACTTACCCCAATATAGAATTTGAATAAGGACAGTATTGAACTGAGACAGATTTAGAACACAGCCTTTAAAGATATCATTAAAAATATTTTACACCCCTGTTTTTTTGGAACAACACCATCCCCCACTCCTTTAGAGGGGAGATCTTGCCAGGCACTAAATAAATGTTTACAGAAAGGTGTTTATGACTCTACATTAAATAATAGTTTTAGATGGAAATGTTGACAGAGCCTGAGTGCTAGCAATGCTTCTCAGAATCTCGATGCATCTGGGAATTTATTTCCTTTTACAGCCTATGATAAAAAAAGGGAATAGCTTATCCATGTTTTAAAATCTCACATCAAGGGCCAACCAAAATGATCTGCTATTCCTGAAAACAGGAATTTCTACTGGAAACAGGAACAAAACCTCTACTGTAGATTTTTCAGCAGGAAAAACATTATAAAAATCATCTCCATATGTCACACAAAATCCTTTTTCTGTTTACAACTCATTGTTTCAGAAGCTGGGATTTTAAACTATTACTGTCTTTCCATTTCTCTATTCCTCTTGTTTGTCTTTGTATCTTAAAATGTGTATTTGCTTGAGAAAAGACTTCTTAATTTTGACCCACTGGTGGCCCAGCTAAGCGCTGAGCTAATATTGACTAGTATTTCAAAATAAATTGCTCCCTCTAGTGAGATCACGGCAGTACTGATGTCTAGCAGATGTGCCTGAAAACTGCTTGAATGTGTTTCTCCATATCACTCGATTAAGCAGCTGGGTCATTATAGACTTGATTCTGTGCTTCTTACACAAAACTCCAGATGATCTCAAGATGAGACTTGCCTGAGCAAGGAATGCATGATAAGGCCTTCTGCATTTAAGATAATATTATTTACAAAGTCTTATGCCTCCTACACCATTAAAATCTTCCCTTAAACAATGCACCAATTAAATGCTAAAGCCTTTGCTGTGAATAAGTTTCATACAAACAATGCTGCTATCACCATCTCCTTAATTTCTTTCAGCTCCAAGTTGCTTGAAAAAAAAACCCCATTCGATTTAAGGCAGACTTTGCTCCAAACATGATCTGGATGCTTCAATTTGGTACCCTGTGTCCAGCAGCTTTTAATGTAAAAAAGGAACATTCATATGGTATATTTTATGGCAACTTGAAAAGTGTCCTGAGGAAAAGAAGATATTTAAAGGAAATAGCATTCTTTTTATCTCTTTCTAGCCTGTTGGCATGATAGTATCAGAAGTAAAGCATTTCATAAGGAAAAGGTTGCCCTTTCTCACTTTGATAAATACTCAGGGAACATTTGGGAATAAATCCCAAAGAGGCCAGAGCCAGGGTGCTGAGATGCTTCTCTGCTAATCTGTGGGAGACACTCATCAGCAGCACTATCCCGAAGCTGGCTGTGCGGCGGCCGTGAGTGCTGCAGACCTCAGCTCCCTCCCTGAGCATCCCTGCCACAAGGTCTGGGGCGGCATGTGGCACCCGAGCCGGTGTCCCCTCCCAGGACACGTGGACAGCAGCTCCCCGAGCAAATCCATGCTCGCAGGGAAGTAAAACCAGAGACTGGTGCCTTGTTCAGAGCCATCCTACTCTCTGCTCCCTTCGGCCCGCGGTGGCGCAGCCTGGAGCCCGCGCTGCCCGAGCAGCTCTGGGGCTGTGGGCACAGGGTGCCACCAGCACGGCCGACCTGATGCTGACAGCAGCAGAAGCAGAAGCCCTGCTGGCTGCTGCAGGGTGATTTCATTAGTGGCACAGCCGGATTTCATTAGCGGCGTGATTGGATTAGCAGCCGATGAGTGGCTGTAAGGAGAGCAGCGGCCACCCACCCCTGCCCTCCCGGTGCGCCGGCGGGGGGGCTCGACCGCCCGAGGTTTGGGTGCTGCCCAGCCCGGGCAGGGAAATGTGCTGCAGATCACACAGATGCAGCCAGGGCCTTTCCTTCTCCCTGCTTCTTCCTGCCTGCTTCATGGAGATACAAAGGCTTGGCAGGCTCCTGCACCCCTAAGAGAGATCAATCCCCCTCACGATAGTGACCGTAGGAGAGCCAGGGACGGGAGATGAAGCCAGAGCCGCCCCAGGTGCTGGAGGGGTGCAGCTGTCCGGGATGGCAGGCCACAGAACCCCACTCGGCTGTGGCCAGGGCCCCGTATCAGGGAGGCTTTATACTTCAAAGCAGTGAACGAGCAGCTCAGCTGGTGTGAGGTGAGAGTCTGGAATAGGCCTCAGCCCCCTCGGACTGCATAAGAGCAAGGCCACCCCAACCTCACCTACGGGAGGCGGTGTGAGGGAGGCGGCAGACCTGCCTCAATACCGGGACCTGATGTTCAAACCCCGCCTCCACCAGGGCGAGCACTGCCCCACCACCGGCTGTAAGGTTTTGTTTCCCGTAGCTCATGGAAGGCGGCCATGAGAGGAGCCCATCCCTCTGGCAGGTTCTCCTTCCAGCCTGCCTGGCTGAGGGGCTGCACTGCTTGTGCCTGTGGTGCTGAGAGGACAGGTGCCTGATGCCTTGCTGCTGTCCTGCTGAACAACATTCCTGCTCTCCCTGGCTCTCCAGCCTCCCTTTGTAAAGCTGCAGAAATGTTGCTGAAATGCTGAGGCTGCAGACTGTGAACTGTATCATGACTGTGAACCTGGGTTCATTTTCTATAAGCAAAGCTTGGCTGGCCAGAGCAATTCTCCAGAGCTTGGGTCAGAGCCACGTGTGCAGGACAGCAGCTGCCACAGGCAGTGGTAGATGAGTCCTCCTTCTGTAAATGAAGAAATTATTTAAAAGCAGGTGCTCAGGCTTCTTAAACAAATATTTCCTGACTTCTTTTCAGTGAGGAATAAAAGAACATATGACTCCCCAAAGCAATGGATTAAAAAACAAACATAGGCCTGTTTTGGAAATGCTAAGGGCATTGTTGTGGGCTACTAGCAGAACTGTGATAGGACACTGCCTGGCTTTGCCATTCCCAGCCACACCTCAGGCAGCCAGAACTTGTTTGGGTCCTGCCATGACCCCTCAGCATTTTGCTGAGCATGGGAACCCCACACAATCACAGGTGCTTGTTTCCACAAAGCACAAGTGTTTGTGTGTCTACATCCAAAAAGAAAGACAAGTTTGCAAGAAGAGGAAATATCTTCTTAATGTCTCAGTGGCTATCAGTGAAAAAAGCTAAAAAATACCTAGCTCAGAATGATGTTAGGGAGTTTATGGACATTTATGATTGTTGCATATTACACATTCCTGGTTTTGCTATGAAACTTTTTTTTAAGTTGCAAGCAACTGCTTGAGGTAAAATAGCCATCATGCCAGAATCCAGCACATCTTCTGTATACAGATGTGTATGCAAGCTCCTTGTGTTCTGAGTGTTTGACCTTTTGATTCATCATTGCAGTGCCCGCTGCTTTTTGAAACATGACTTGCATTTTCAGCAATTTCTAAAGGTGAGTGGTGTTTCTCAGAGGTTGGCATTGGGACCAGCACTGTTTAACATCTTCGTTGACAACATGGACAGGGGGATTGAGTGCTCTCTCAGGCAGTTTGCCAATAACACTAAGCTGTGTGGTGTGGTCAACATACTGGAGGGAAGGGATGCCATGCAGTGGGGCCTTGACAGGCTTGAGGGGTGGTCTTGTGTGAATATCATGAAGTTCAGCAAGGACGAGTGCCAAGGTCCTGCACCTGGGTCAGGGCAATTCCAAGCACAAATGCAGGCTGAACAGAGAATGGATTGAGAGCAGCCCTGAGGAGAAGGACTTGGGGATGTTGATGGATGAGAAGCTAAACATGACCAAGGAATGTATGTTTGCAGCCCAGAGAGCCAAACGTTGTCCTGGGCTGCATCCAAAGCAGTGTGGCCAGCAGGGTGAGGGAGGGGATTCTGCCCTTCTGCTCTGCTCTCGTGAGACCCTACCATGAACACCAGGAACACTGTGTTCAGCTCTGGGGCCCCCGGTGTAAGAAGGGCATGGACCTGTTGGACCAAAACTGGTGCAAGGTCACAAAGATGTCACAGGACAGGAGCACCTCTCCTATAAAGACAGATTGAAAGAGTTTGGGTTGTTCAGCCTGGAGGAGAGAAGGCTCTGGGGAGACCTTACAGCAGCCTTGCAGCAGGGAGACTCTAGGGGGAGCCTACAAGAGAGATGGAGAGGAACATTATACAAGGGCATGTAGGGATGGGAAAAGGGGGAATGGCTTTAAGCAGAAGGAGGGTCGGTTTAAGCTGGATATTAGGAAGAAATTCTTTATTGCAAGGGTGGTGAGGCACAGGCTGCACAGAGAAACTATGAGTGTCCCATCCCTGCAGGTGTTCAAGTGCCTTTGAGCAACCTGGTCTAGTGGAAGGTGTCCCTGCCTGCAGCAAGGGGGTTGAATGAGATGATCTTTAATCTCCTTTCCAACCCAGGCTATTTTATGATTACAATGGTTAAGTGTAACCTTAAAAAGTGAAGCTTTTTATGTGTTGGTCGTTTTATTTTCATACCTATAAATTTTAGCCTTTATGATTATCATTTTTTCTAGGTTAAATAGTTTTATGCAGTGTTACTTAGAAGCCCCTGTGTGCTTAGGGACTGATCTCCAAGACCAGATCGGGGCTGTTTTGTTTATTTTTTAAATATGTATTATAAATAGTTAAGGAGGTGGTTCTGTTTCTGCACTCTGTGTTAAAGCCAGCGTAATTAAATGTAATGGCTACTAACTGTCACTAGAGGCTGCTCTTAATACACCTTGAAGAAATAAAAATAGGGAAAAAATTCACTACACATCCTCTATCTCCCATAAAGTAGGTTTTTTCCTTTCTTTAACAAGAGGAAAATAAGTTCATCACCATGATGCATCTTCATGATTATCCTATTTATTTCCATTGCTAAAGATTTGTTTAACTATAAAAATCACTCTTGCTATTACAATCCAATGCAAGGACAAACCAAACCATATCCCAGACCACCAATGCTCATTGTTTTTCTTGTGAACACAGCAAATAGATCAAAATTTTTGTATTGCATTTTAATAAATATTTGAGAAATAACTCCTGAAATTATAGTTGGAAATTTATATTTTGCTTTAATATATGTTTTTGGGACAATATATTTCCCATAGTAAAAACTTAATGATACTTCATAAATACGTTTTCTGATGCTTGCTTTTTTTCCTGTCTCTAATCTTGCCCATCTGATTTGTCTTGGGCAGATTGCATTAATCTCCTATGCAAGGAGTCATCACTAAAGAATAAAAATACCTTCAATATTTTGCAAAGAACTCTTAAATATTTTCTGCAGAACAGTTAGGCCCTAGGCCAAGAGTGTTTAAATAAACAAAACACAAGCTGTGTGTGTGTGTGTGTGTCACTAGGACATGGGCGTCAACTTGCTTTGGTAACTTAACTGCCTCTGTTTCCCTGTCCTGCACTGTTTCCACATTCACCTTGGCAGCCCAGAATGCACCCCAAACATGTCTTTTTCCTCAGTAAACCCACCCATCCATTACAGCAGGATGAGCAGTTTTGGCCAAATGAGTTGTTCTCCCTTCATTCAAAATGCAAAGATGGCCAAACCTTTCTTGCTCTGCTCAGTTTTTCCTAGCTGTGCATCTGCAGCCACGAGTACAGAATGTGAGGAGGGGTCTGTCTGGGGTGCAGCACAAAGGCACTGCACTGGTGTGTTAGTGCATGAATACCATCCTTTGGCCTAGCTCTGACTTTCTGACTGGGCCACACTAGTGCCAGATAAGATGTGCCCTTTCCTGTTGTAGCTGATTTCCCCTTCCTGCTGATTTCAGCCATGGCTGACCTTGCCCTTGGTTGCGGTTTCAGTGTTACGTGTTGTTGGCTCTGCTGCTGGCTGTGCTTTTTTGTAATACTTGGTGACTGACTTGATGTTCATTAAAACCAGCCCCAGCTTGCATCAACCCTTTTCAAATTGCTCAATTGTGTGCTTCTGTTTTGTGGCTAAGGTGATACCTGAGGGGGCAGTTTGCTCTGGTTCACTTCCTAGTTTGCACTGGTTGTCTTTAATGCCTGGAGCTTGTCTTTCCTCTGTTGCAGTTGGGCCAGGGAGCTGAACAACTTGTTTGTGAAGCCAAGTCATGCTATTTTGGGGCATTTAAAGAAGGAGCACATTTTTGTTTGTTTTTCTCCTGAATTAGGGAGAAGGGGTGTATGTCTATGCAGCTTGAAGGAAGCTTTGTTTTCTGCTGAAGAAATAGAAAGCTGAAGTCTTGTCTCACCTGACATAGAAATATTCCCTTGCACAGGACTGAACATTTTAATTTGGAGTCCTTGAGGTGGTAGGGTAAAATAAGGGCTGCATTTACAAGAGCACTGGAGCAGAGGAATGTCTCTTACATGCAGTGGTTTAAGATCTTGAGTGGGAAGTGGAAGACTTCATGAATTATTGTTTCTGCTGGAGAGAATTTTAAACCACATGTCTGTCCTTTCAGGCTTTTACTCAAATCACTGTACTATGGAACTGAGCTCCTCTGCATTTCTAATTACTTAGGGCCTACTGATACAGATCTGAGCTCATTAGCAGTCTCTGTTGAAGATATCCATATTTACTTAAAGTAATGATAAAAATACTCTGCAATAAAATGCTAATAAAAATGTCTGGCAATCCTGTGTTCTCAGATGCTCATGCAAAGCAACAAACTAGGAAGTTATTAATTTCTTTTGATTCCAGCTATTATTTAAGTACCATGGGAAAATTTGAAAGACCAGGCCCAGTAGAGTAATGTGGAAGAGTTCATGTGCATTTCTTTGGAGGAGGCAGAACTGAGCTTTGATCTGTTTGCTTTCTTTGCAAATGCTCCAGCCCAAGAAAAAAGCAGGGATGATGACTTTTCATCAGAGTTTATGTAACTTCAGGTCTTGTAGTGTTTTCTCCAGCTGAATTTGCTTAAGGAACCTGGGTGGGCCATAATTTCAGTTTGCTGAAAGTGACTATTTGCTAAAATAAATGAATCCAATCCATTTTTGGCTGTCCACCAGACACCTGGAAAATCTTCCTCTTAGGTTGCCACAGTAACACCTTTGGCTTATGAGAGCTTGACCTACAGCTTAACACCTTTTTTTTGCATGAGATTCCTCAACTTTTGCTCTGGCTAATAGCTATGTTAGCAACCCTCCAGAGTGCATCCTACAGTTTTTTGGTTACAGGATCCCTCTTTGAGAAAGACAAAAGCCAGCCCTAAGTTGCAGAGCTGCTACAGATACGAGCTCTGTAGCTCAGGGGTTTGCAGTTCCTGGTTGGACAGGCTTCCTTGCTGACTTGTAGTGTAGAAATGCATTTGACAGTAGGCAAAACAGAATGGAAGCTCTGGAATAGCAGAACGTCACCCATGTCTGGCCTTGCACTCCTTGGAAGAAACCACATCAGTGATCAGTCCCTGATTCACTGCAAACAGTTAAAGAAAATACTGGGGAGGATATTTAGAAGTCACTTGGTCATCTCATCCATCTCCAAAGGAAATTGAACCTTGATGGTTTAAGCTGGGTGAAGGTTGTGTGGTGGATATAACATTTATAACTGCAACACCTATTTCAAATTAACTTTTTCTTTTTACTAAAATAATGACCATGTACCTCCAGCCTTCCTTTTGAAGAGTTAGGCTCCAGTCTGCTCTCATGCCTGGAGATCTTCCTTTCAGTGGCTACCAGGTTCTTGAGACCATCCATGCATATTGTTTCAGCATCATTAAACCATCAGCAAACAGATGCCAGCATGGTAGCAGTCTCTGGATATCAATTCGTGAAGAAGAGAGGGTTGATATGGAAAGGTTTTCTGCAAGTGATGGATTACTGAAACAACTAGCAAATGCTACTTACTAATGGTATTTTTTAGATTTTAGGTTTTGTTACAAGTATAACAGATATTTCTGCAGCAACAGAAGTTGTGTCATTTTCTTTCACACTACATTGTGGTCATATTTTTCAGGACTTGATTATTCCCTCATGACTTTTTAGAATGTACACTGGGAAACCAGAAGCTCTCAGACTTACCTGAACCACATATATTTCAAATGCTTTGCTAGTATATTTGTAGGTTGTTTTGGTTTTTGGTGGGGTTGTGGTTGTTTTTTTGTTGTTGTTTTGTTGGGTTTTTTCCTTTGTTTTGTTTTGTTTTTGTTTTCCCAAAGCACATCTTGGAAAAATTCAGGTATCTGGGCAGCCTTGTGAAGCACTGTAGTTCCTGTGAGCTAGAGCATACTTCCTTAGTCTCATATACTTATATCTTTCTGTACCAATTTTCCACATACTGGCATATGTTCAACTGCTGTAAGTGTGGATTTGAAGTTGAAATACCTCCAGGACAATTGACTTCTAATGGAATACTGGATTCCATGTAAATGCTTGGGAAAGCAAACTCAACCTTGTTTGATTAATGTTCATAACTGGATACATATAACACAAGACAAAGTTCTAATCTGGCAGTATGGTATTGTTGTTGCTAGCAACAGGATAAGTTCCTATCCTTCAGACCCTGTTTATCATGGCATTCCTGTGCCCAGCACAGGCTAGCTTTTTCCCTCTCACCTTGAGTCCCCAGAGCTGCTGGCAGATGCCATCACTCAAAATGCCAAGAACTGGTACTGGTTATTGTGGGATGACTGGAGGGATACTTCCCAGCCATGGTCAATTTCAACAGACATACATATGTTTAAGGTGGGGATCTTTTTTTTAATGTCTGCATAGTGATCTTAACTGCTGATTTAGAAACTAGCTCAATCAGGGAGATGTAGACGCCTTGGTGTTCCCATTGGTGCTGTTCTTTTTTTTTTTTGCTGTGTGCAATAATACAATGTCTTCAGTTGTTTCTTTACCTGAATTATCGAGATAAAGCATTTTCATGCTCCTATCAGGCTTACAGCCTCCTGGGGCTGATGGGCTCAGGCTCTATAGGACGCACAGCTGTAGCTGATAGGAGATGGATTTGCAGAGCTGGTGTAAGGCAACACTGCAAAAGTTGTAAGTGGCCCCTCTTTAACTCCACCACATTGCACTTCGATTACTCAAGATGTTTCTCTGCCTCACTGCCTGCAATAGCTTTTGGTGTGGTACAATAGGAACAGCAGAGTCTCAAAAAGCTGTGTGGATCTAAGGGGCCAGCTGGTTCTGCACTCCCTCACTCAGCTTTATCAGTAGAAATTCCTTCCTTGCTGATCGAATGACCGGGGGAAAATTATCTCTTTTTAAAACAGTTCACATTTCTTTGGAATCAGTTTCAAATTGGCATTCTTAAGCTTATCACAGACCATTTATAAATGCACCAGTTTCTGACTGAAAGATTTAGCATGTACCAGATTTGTTATCCATCTCAGACAAACAGTCTGAAAGAGGCTCATGACATACAGTACATTCTCCATGAGCCATTTAAAGGTAGCAAGAGTACTGCATAATCTAAAGAACATTATTTAAAATTGACAGAACCTTTATGCTGTCATAAAAGCAGCTGCCTTCTGGGGCTATTGAACTTTCTTCCATGTTCCTCTACCCACTTAAGATCAGTGCAGAAATCCAGCTAACCTTTCTGTAACATAAAAACTATCTGACCACTACTCAGAACTCATTCTGGTCCAGTGTGGCCCAGGCACAAAAGATGCAATTGATCACAACTTCCTGAACAGAATGAGAATCAAATGACAGGTGGCAATTGCTTGGTTCACTCTTTAAATCTCCTTCTCTCCCCCATTCACCCAGGATCATAAGCTCAGTAGTTGTTCAGGCTTGTCCTTGGCTTCTCTTTCTCTCCGTGCTTTAGTGATATGTTTCTGTCCTCTCTCTCTGACCTTTTTTATTCTTTCTACTACAGTCATACACAATGGTACTGCTGTGTGTCTTTTCTGAAACAGTGGTATTGTCTGTATGATTTGGATGAAGGCTGCTTTCGCTGTAGCTTTCCAGCATCATAGAAAATCTTCATTACTTTCTGTGTTTTCCTTGATGAAAGCCTACTACTGAAGCTGACAAAGTTGGCCAGGCTGGTCGCACTTGATTGTAGTTGGAACTATATGTAACAAGGGATAAAATATCTTAAAGTAACTTCTTGATCTTGTACCATTCCCATAATAATCATACTTCTCTTTCTGCAGCAACTTGTGGCAGAGATGTATGAATAATAAAATCAGTTACTTTTTCCAAAATTTCATTAAATTGTCTCTTAAAGGGAAAATGACTGAGCTATGTGCTTGGATATCCTCCTATTGGTTTTGCAATGTTGAACATCATGGCCAGCTGAAATGAAAAACCTTCAATCAAAACATTCTGTACACAGAAAAAATTTCAGAGATAGTTGTACTGTAGATAGTCAAAGTGATACCAACTGCTGATGGCATTACTGTGTGATGCTACCAAACCTGTTTGTGACCTTGAAACTAAAAGAGTTTTTGTTTGGCTTCCACTCCTTCAGTTCATCAAAAGTGTAAAATAGTGAAGCTGAGTTGTCATATGTTGTACTGAGCTAGCAACTGCCCAAGGACAATCTGCTCCCTGTCTGCTGCTGGTAGTTTTGGGTATGGGCAGCTGTGTGTGAATCTAAGCAACAAGAAAAACTGAAAGGAATTGCCTGGCCCTTTGCCACCTCCTCACCTTGAAGAGCAACTGGTGTTTCTAGCAAGCTGTAACCACTGTAAGTCAAAATTCTGCCATGTTTTGTTTACAGGAGGCAAATGACTGGAATTTTCCTTTGGCAGGTCTTGTGTTTTAATCCCAGCTGGCATCTCAGCCTCACACAGCCACTCACTCGCTCCTTCTCGGTGGGATGGGGGAGAGAATTGAGCATGTGAAAACAAGAAAACTCATGGTTAAGATAATGATAGTTTAATAATTAAAGCAAAAGCAGTGAATGCAAGTAAAGAAAAACAAGGAATTCCTTCACCACTTCCCATGAGCTGGCAGGTGTTCAGCCATCCCTATGAAAGCAGAACTCCATCACACATAATAGTTACTTGGGAACACAAACACCACCACTCTGAATGTCCCTCCCTTCCTTCTTCTCCCCTCCATCTTTGTATGCTGAGCATGATGCCCTATGGTATGGAATATCCCATGGCTGAAATGGGATCAGCTGTCTCAGCTCTGTGCCCTCCCAGTTTATGGACATTCAGTCTCCTTGTTGGTAGGGTGGTGCAAGAGGCAGAAAAGGTCCTGACACTGTAAGCTTTGCTTGACAGTAATGAAAACATCCCTGTTTTATCAATACTGTTTCCAGTACAAATGGAAAACATAGCTCACACCAGCTACTGTGAAGAAAATTAACTCTATCCCAGCCCAAACCAGCACAACAGGGCAAGTGACTTTGTCACCAGATTTGTCTGGGCTTGTCACAGCTATTTGGGGTCTAGAGAGAGGCCCAAAATGAAGTGTGGAAGTCAAGTAAAGTGTTTCCATCTGGGACTGTGTAAGTTGTTCTGGAGTCCTCAGAGGCAAGCACATCACCTGTACTGAAATTTCCTTACAGTCATCTCCTCTTCCCTTTGAATAGCGTTGCAGGATGAAGGTAAGAGGAGTGTTTTTCCATGCTTCTGTCTTCTGATACAACTGCAGGTTTCTTGACAGCTGTGCATGGAATCTCCCAGGGCTTCCTACTATGAGGTGTTCTATGATTCTGCTCCCAGGACATCTGGACAGGCATTGACTCTAGCTGGTTCTGGTCTCTGCCCAGGAGACCAGGAAGAAGGCAAGGAGGTGCTCACATTTGCTGCTTGTCCAGTGCCAGGGCACAGCACATGGAAATCTGGGAACTCCAAAGCCCCCCAGCTTCCAGCTTGGCAGAGACAGGCAGAGTAGCCCTGATACTTTCTCTAGCATCACAAGGGCAGAGGGACTTGGGGCTGAGAATTCTTTCTTTGCTGTCAGTATTCCTGAAATAGACTCAATTGCAGCAGTGGGAGTCATCTGATCCCTCTGGGTGCATTTGCCACTTTTTCTGTGTTTTCTTAGAGGAGTTAATAGATTTCTCCCCCCTCAGAAGTCACTGAAGCTGTTATGTAAGTACAGCTGTGAAACACTTCATTAGAAAGACACTGAGATTTCATGTAGATTTTAAATTTTATTTTTCTATAAGAAAAGAAACAGTAAGTAAAGCATGTCTTGTTTTCAGTATTGGCTGCCACAAGTTCTCACTCTTTTTTTTTTTTTTTTTTTTTTTTTTTTTTTTAAGATTTAGAAATAAAGACAGAAGTGACCAAGACAACCCCTACCCTAAGCTACAGAATCCCATCTAATAACATTGAAAAAGAAGTTGATAATATTGATCCCTTCTGTACTGGTAGTTAAACTTCAAAAATCAGTTGAGAGGAAAGCTTAACTGGCCTTTCTGTAGTATCAGAAAGCAAACCTAAATCCCAGTCGAAGAATTCCTACAGCTATAAATACAGGGGATGATTTTCAGACACTGTCAAAACTACTGTTTTAATTCCCTTTCCTTCAGGAGAAAGCTCCTATGAGGTGCACTTGGAAAGGAATCCCTGAGTGTACTAGATATACTTCTGTGCAAAACAAGAAGTAGCTTTGGAGAGTGGTGTGCATAAGGCGTGAGACCAGAGTGATCAGCAAGGCCTCCAGTTCTGCCATCACTTCTGCCTTGAGTGGCTTTAAACCTTTGTGCTGTTTGTTCAGGCAAATTCAGTTCTCAACATATAAAGCTATTCCTGCTAAGCAGCTACACAAACATTGCTCTGGCAGTGGTCTTCTGAGTGTTTGTAGAAAAAAATATTAGGTCTTAGTCCTCTAAGGTATCTAGCTGAGAAATCCACGTTGCTAAACATCTTCGAAGATCTGAGTGCCTCTTCTTTTTCACAAAATATGACTTTGAATCCATGTTTGTATTTCCTTCTTGTTTTCTTTTAGCCATTCAATGTTGCTCTTCACTTGCTCCAATGACTGACTCCTGGGCATTTCTCCTGCCCCAGCATTAGGATATTTTTCGAAGAAATTTTCCATCTGGTAAAGAGAAAAAGAATTGATGTGAAGACACGGTCAGGGGTAATTCTGACTGGGAGAGATCCATAAGCTCATGCTAGTAGCACTGGAATAGTTTTACAGTTAACTCCTGCTGCTTTAAGCATTTAGAGGACAAAAAAATTAAGTTTCCTGCCAGAAGATTGTTAAATATATTGACTTAAACCCAAGAGAATTGATGTCACCATACCTGCCAAAGCTGGAGCTCAGTGTTGAAGGTTTGCGTAATAGTTACTATTCGACCAAGGGTTCTGTCATTTATAGTGAATCTAGAAAAACAATTTGATAAATGATGTTTGATGCAAAACCATAATTATCTGAAGCTTAAACTTCTAATTGTGTTACATTAAAGAAGATACACTCAAATTTCAGCATTTTTAAAAATAGTTGAAAAATAGCACCCCTGTGTAATCTCTGAGCTGTTCTTACATATGTTTACTAATGGAGCAATCTCTTAGGGTGGAATCTTTTTTGTAAAGTAATTACTGATTGTTTCAGGCTGGAAGTTAGGAATATTGCTGCTTGGCAATACAAAAACTGCCCCGTTCACAACTTTAGGTTTGCAGGTGTGCTTTCCTTCTGTGCTCTCACTAAGCACTTAGAAAGGAGATGGAAGGAGAGAGAAGTCACTTAAATAGTGAGGAGAAAAACTACAAGGTTTGCTATTACTTCCATTTCTCATCTGTATGTCTGCTGCTTGCTGTTACCATTAGAATAAATTTTTTTAAAAAACCTGATTTTATACTCTGTATACTTCTTAGTATGAAATCAGTCACAAGAGTGGAGACTTGATTCACTAATTTCCGTGCAATAACCAGATTTCTGTGGCCTTGGTAAAACTTTGTCTCCTTTATCACCATTTACTGGTAGTGATCATTTAGGGAAAGAATGGTTTTCAAGTTAGCAACAAAGTACTTGTTCAACAGCAAATGGATATAATTGTGTTGAATAAGCTTTCAGTTTTCATTTTGCAGAGGCCACTGATTATAGCTGTACAGTGGAAAAACAGAAAAATATGGTATGTAGCAAGATTTACAGGCAGATGTAGTTTCCCATGAGTTCAGGACAGTACCTGTCAACTAAGTACTCCCAGTTCAGTCGTATCCAGTCCCAGGCCATCGTTTTCCCATAGGTGTTATATGAGATGTATCTCAGGACTGTGAACACATCTTGGCTTTTGATGAGGCTGGTGTTGTAAATATATTTCAGATATCTAAGGGAAATGCCATAAGAATCAATGAGACCCATTTCCAAACAGGAATTTATTTTTTTCCTACAGCATTTTAAAGGTAAAGTACCCAGATCTAAAACATAACTGTGTCAAGAGATAATTGTATTGAAAGAAATCTTAGTTAGGAATCTCTTTTGCAAAGTAGGCAGAATTTATGTCCCGACTTGAAAATAGCCAAACCCCATTTTATTATTCCTATATTTTAATGCAGTAGAGAAAACAAAACTGATCAGTTAGTAGTTCAGCCAAGCACCAAAAAAGTATTTGTCCAGACTTTAAAGATCTCACAGGGACCATTAATACATGCCCAGGTAGCTTGCTTACATTGACATCTGTGCTGTTTGTTTGGAAACTTTTATCCATATAAAATTTAAATTAATTTGGACTGAGCATGCCTGCAAGTGCTGCAGTCATACTTCCAGTTATGGCACAGATGGTTTTGACTGACAGGGTGAAGAACACATGTTTTCAGGGAGATGAGTAGCATGGTCATGGATTCACAGGCGTAGCTGCAGAAGAACACCTTTCCAAGCTGTTGTGTGTTGGGATTAAGGATTGTCTTCTTTTTCCCTATATGTAATGGACAATTTTGTTCAATCTGTTTGCTCTTCCCTCTTTGCTTGTTATTTTAATAGTAGGTTAAGAGACAAGCTTTCCCTGCTTTAGGAGGGATTTTTTATTTTCTGCAAATACAGGCTAATCTAGCTAATTAGTTCATGTCTTAATAATTTCAGCCATTAGCTATTTAATGGTTTTAGATTACGACATTTGTGGTCACAAGAATTTAGGAATGCAGGTGCTTCCTACCATTATTTCAATTACTCTAATTCTTATATTTACTCTTCCTGAATCTCCTAAACTTCCTTGTTTCACCTCCTTTAAACTTGGAACTCTTTCAAGCAGAAGTTGCTCCATGTTACAGTATTTAGATACAATACAGTGGTGAATGGCCCTGGTGTAGATGTTTACTTGCACGGGTCCTACATGATACAACATGCAAAGTTATCAGATAAGCCTAAAGTAGCTGGTGTGCCTATGCACAGGGTGACAGCCTGGTGAGATACTTGCCCAGTCCGACAGTCTGCTGGACCAGTCTGGGGCAGCATCCAGACTCCTTATCATTGCCAAGGCAGCATGAATTCAATATTTTTTGCATTAGCTTGAGCACTGCAGCACAGCACCTCAGGGAGCATTGCAAGTTCATGTGGATGCCTTCATAGGACTGTTAATAACAATTGCTCAAGGCTGTTTGCCTAATTTTAGCTGGTTAGAAGGTAGACATCTAGGCTAAGCAAACTGGAGCCAATGGAGGGCGACTGACAACACCCAAAAGCAGCTTTTCCCATTGATTTTAAGCCCCTTTCCTGGTCTGGGAAAAGCAGTGCTTTGTAGGTCTGGCCTCTCTTCACTTTTTAAAGAGGAAATGGATGAAAACTAATTTACTCCTGATGTTTAAACAGTAAGCAACTAAATTTGCACAGGGTGAATGCACTGTTGGAAGACCTGAAGGTAGTTGATTGTGTGCAGCAACTACTATATCTTCAGTATCTTTCCACTAAAACAACAAGGCTTTTTTCCTGCTGTAGTACAGTCTTGAAGGGGCATGTTAGATAACTGGTCTTAAAAATGTATTGCACTCCTTATGCTCTAATCTGACCAAAATGACAGCACAGAAGAGAGGAAGAGGGGAATGAGCAAACATGACCCGTTGCTTTTGTAGGAAAAGAGAAATCTGTGTTTGTTTAAATCACCTGTCCAAAAGGGTGATGTTCCTCACTGATGCCAGGCCATATAGCAGCTTTTCTTTTTCTTGGGCTAATGAAGTTTCTTGGTATTTCTTGAACATGTAATTCCATGATGTCTCATTGCCTGAGTTCTGCATCCCATAGCGATATACTATAAGTCGGAGATTTGCAGCAATACTAAAATAAAGAAACAGTCCTTAAATATTCTTCCCTCTTTCCTACTTGAGATCAGTGACCCAGTCACATGCTATGTTCTTCACAAACCACAAAGGATGTGAGCACTCACGTTTCTCCTTGTAACCATCTATTGAAGAGTTCAGAAGCGTTTCTCAAAGATTCTGGGTCATTCATACTGCAGGAAAAGTCTAGAACAGATGCACGAAGAAGCCTTGGAGAAAGAGAGAGAGAGAGATATTTTCCTACTGCTAACTATTCTTTGAATGCATCAATAATATGAGAAGGAAAAAATAAAAATTGTCCCACTTCTGCAAATGGTCTCCAGAATCCTCCCAGAGCAGTTGATCCACAGTTGGTTTTACCAGATCGCGAAAGTATGTCTGAGGTAGAAAAAGCATGTTGGTTACATGTGTAGATTTCTTTAAATAATAATATATTTAATTTCATAGTTTATTCTCCTTCATTTTTTTCTCAGAACTAGCATCTTTTGAATGAAAAGTAACACGAACAGGCACACACACAATCTTCCCAGATCCCCAGAGCATGCCAAGTCTGAATGCTTGCAATACAGATATCCTGATAGGACAAAGCCAACCTGCTTCTCTCCAACCTTGTCTGTACTCCCAAATGAAGGCTGGAGTACAGCAAGGACACACTGCCACAGTTCCTTTCCAGAGATGATAGAGAGTCCAGGACATACTTACTTTAGTGGCCATTAAATCATGTTCAGTGTTTTAGGTCAACTAACAAACCTACTCATTGCCACATAGAGATATAGCTGTCCTTTGTGCTGAGGACAGGTGTCTGAGATTTTGCTGCCCTATACACACTTCTTTATTGAATGCAGGACAGCCTTGACTAATAAATATCTGTAACATGCCTTATGGTGACAGATAATAAAAATAATTAAGCATAATTTCTTTTCTCCAAGTGCATGGTCCTGAATGCAGAATCCAAGTAATTCAGATACCACTACTAAGCAGTGTTTAGAGGGTTTTTTTAAGAGAACAGTAATGAAAAGTAAATATTAATAGTTCAGCAACACTGAAAATCACTTGAATTTCAGTATTATTTTTGCTGGAGATTCTGAATTATCAGATTCAGTGGTCCCAAGATGGATTGGCTTTTATTTTGCTTCATCACCTGAAACAAGGGATAGATATTTTGATCATCTTCAAGCATGTTTGCAAGGTAAGTTACAGCTGATATAGCTCTATGCCAAGGTAAATACTCTGTTTCGTTTCTTAGGTATAGTGTGAGGTCCAGTGGAACAGAGTAATCCACAAGTCCAGGTCTGTGGAAGAAGAAAACATAACTTCTGTTATTTTAATGAATTTGAAGCACTTGCTTCTTCAAAGATACTAGGTTTACTATTTACTTTAGAAGGCATGAAATAGTAAAGTTTGTGAGGGAGAAAGTAGTCTGGAATGTAACTTGAAAGGTGTTTTTCAAAGAGATAACCAAGGATCACTGTTGATCAATGCCTAACCTAAAGGAATTGTGCCATTGTGAGAAGACTGCAAGCATTGTGCAGCAGCCCAGTGTGCCTAGAAGTGGGCAGTCCTTAACTGACTACATTAGTATCACAAAAAATAAAGGAATTGCTGGTTGGAGACATCCTGGAAGACTGAGGAGACTTAAACTTAGAGGCTGTCACGGATTGCCTAAAATTTATCTGTGTCAGCATGGTTGGGCACAAGAGCTAGAAGTTTCCAATCAAGTTTCTAAACAAACTACTAGCTGAGGTGGTAGCTATTCAATGCCTTGGTAAGCATTGTAGGCATGCATCTACTTTTCTGGATACCTAACTTCTTCTGAAGTGCTTCTATTATTGTTAATTATATGGAGAAAACACCTCCTTTCTAAGACCTGTGCGATTAAAGCCTGCT
Organism: Oenanthe melanoleuca; assembly: GCF_029582105.1. Taxonomy (NCBI): domain Eukaryota; kingdom Metazoa; phylum Chordata; class Aves; order Passeriformes; family Muscicapidae; genus Oenanthe; species Oenanthe melanoleuca. The sequence continues at coordinate 24,768,330 of NC_079337.1, read as the reverse complement.
TTTTTCTTGCCCTGGTACTGAAAGGGAGCATTTCTCTTGATTGCATTCATAATACAAGTTGAAAATGCATACTTAAATGCACTCCTTTTGGAGGACAAGATAAAGCAACAAAGAATTAAACCTTGTACCAATGTCAGAAAATTTCTTTCAACCACCTGCGTTGTGTGAATTCTAATTATTAGTCAACAGAAAGTGAAAAACTTGTGTTGAAATCTCTGCAGAGAATTAGTTTACCTTGCTAAAGAAAAAGCGTCATCCAAAATCCCTGCACGATCAGCAGTTGAAAAATCCTGTATGAAAAGAGGAAAAGAGGGATCAAGAATATACAGATTATTTGCAGAAACCCCCCAGCCTATAGAACTCTTCTAGGAGACCCACCAGATGTTAGACATTACAACACTCACTGTGTGGTTTTGGATCAGGAGACTGCTGAACCTGGCCCAGTTTTGACTATCATAATTCACCCGAAAGAATCCAATGTGGTCTGGATTAACCTTCAGAAAAGCATCAGTAGGAGCTGGTATTGTAATTCCTACAAAACAAACATTGATCCGTTAGCACACCTGATATGATGTGAAACTCACTGGTGATTCCTTGACTCCAAAAGTATTATTTGGTTTTAATGGATATCAAAATAATTAATTTCATTTATTTCTTTATTTATTTCTAAATGGCTCTGAGTAAAGATGAGTTATTTCAGATTTTGAGGAATGCCAGCACTTGTCTTAGAACAATGAATTGTGGTAATTACTTGGGCTAGCTAGTTTGTTAAATTTGAAATAGAGATCATTGTGAGTAGGGTAAGGATGGTGAGTTTTAGTATAATTATAAGAAGTAAAAAAATTGCAAAGAAGTAGTTCTTGCAAATAAATATTTTTAAATGTTTTTCATCCTCATGTGCTCTATTAAAGTTCTTGTATTTTATCCTCCATTAGTTTAATTTTTCAGTTTGTTTCAAGTGACTAACTTTTCTTTCCTGCACTCTTCTTTGATGCTATTTTTGTAGCTATTGATAAAAGATTTACAAAATAGCTGAGACTTCATGCAAGTACTCATGCTTAAGGATTTTTTCTATTTAAAATGAATTATTGAAAAATGTTCCTTTCTCAGAAGCTTGGCCTGGTCCAGTTGGTGATGCTACATATGAAATTTTTTCTATTTCCCATTGAAAACAGTCATCTTCAATCTATGGTTTGAGGGTGGTTATAGTTAAAGCACATTTCTGTTTGGATGATACATACAAAGTATTTCTGAAGAGATTTTTCCCTACAGTTGCTGTTTGCCCTGCAAAACAGAAATTTTGTGGATATAGAAGTAAGCACCTGGTCATGACTTTGCAGTCTTTGTGAATTTAATAGCCCCTTGCTATTATAGCCCTCATATCATGTGGAAACCAGAGAAAGAAAATTTATTTGTGTCAACTTCTGACTTGTATCATGACACAAAGTATTTTTTGTTTGCTTTTGCATGGATACTAAAAGCAGCCAGGTAAAAAAACAAACAAAAAACAAACAAACAAACGAAAAAAAAAAAAACAAAAAAAAAAAAAAAACAAAACAAAAAAAAAAAAAAAAAAAAAACCAAACCAAACCAAACCAAACCAAACCAAACCAAACCAAACCAAACCAAAACAAACAAACAAAAAAAAAAAAAAACCAAAAAAAAAAAAACCAAAAAAAAAAACCAAAAAAAACCCAACAAAAAAACCAGAACAAAAATTGCATTTAAAATGGGTAACAAACAAGTACAAGAAAAGCTTAGCTGTTTGTAATATTTCTGAAATTCAATTGGATATAATTTAAAATCTGAAAAAAGTAGTAATTTTCCCCCACATTTTTGTCCACTGGAGGTGTAGAACAAGAAGTTCAGATTTGACTGCATAATAGAACAATGATTAAAAAAAAAGTAGGAATTTTCTCAGTTCTGAAATAAGCATTAGAAAAGGTCATTAGTGATCTGTGGTTCTTTTTCTTTAATTGAGCTCACATTCCCAGTTTACCATGCCACAGAAGCATTCATCAGCCTTCTACTTCTCTTTTCTTGAACTGGACAATGGCCATTTCTAAGCCAAATTGATTTTAGTACATTATAATTAAGAGTATGCATAGATGTTTATTTGAATAGGACTGTATTTAAACAGATTCTTAAGCACTATACTGAAACTGAGCCTAAATTGACACAATGTTTGTACAGGGGAAATAGTAATCTTATCACTGAAATTACTAGTAACTACAGTACAACCAAGCTGTGTGCTAGCTCCCAGATCTGAAAACTAAAAAGCATGAAAGTTCATTCTGTGGTTTGTTTTTTGCAAAAGATATTGAAAAGTTTTATCCATTCATTATCCTTAAAAGAGAAGATGTTTACCTGTAGAACTTGATGCGTTGTAGAAAGTATAATATGATGAATTGCCAAACCTCCATTTGACTGGTATATTCCATTTATAACTGAAATTATTTAATGAGAAAGAAAATCACATTACATTTGAAGCCTAATGATTAAAAACTCCTTCCAATATGTCTTTTTTTTTTGTTTATTTTAGTGCTTACATCTTTTTTAATGAAGCAGACTTGTGCTTACGAACATATACATTTACTAAATATGTCAGGCAAAATTCTAGCAGGATACAAAGCAAATAATTTAGTAATATATGATGATATGTTACTAACTGGTGTCAGTGTTAATGCTGATGTGTCTAGGGCTTTGTGCAGACACTAGTTAATCTTCGCAATGCTGACTTGCAATAAACGTTTAAGTGTTACACAAGTTTTTTTACAGATTGAAAAAATGAAAGAGTTTAAGCAACCACTGTGATACAGTTAATAGGATCTCTCGCCTTTTCCAGCCTATTTTTCTTCTCCAAGACAATTCTAATTCCTTTATTATAAAACACTGGGTGGCAAATGCAAACTTACTTCTTGCTCCTTGTATACCTTTATTAGGTAGGTGCAGATTCCTCAGTCCAGGGCATGCCCAGCACAAAGATGAGAAATTTGGACAGGAATGGAGCCAAGACTGACCAAGACTGTGACCAAGACTGTGCCCCAGTCAGGGACATGAGACAGCAGAGCATGCTGTGAGCGTAATGTCAGCCATTGGCATAGGGCTGCTAAAGTTATTAAGCCCTTTTGAGCAGTCAACTGCTGTTTAATAATATTCCATATTAGTATATTATAGTTCATCCCAGGGAGATTTCTTCTTGGTGACAAATGCTATAGGAAAATATATGTCATCTTTATAACCCTGGGTTAAGTAAATGGTCACCAAATTCCAGAAAATAAATAAAATTAAGGTTATGTTGTCTCTTCCTACCTCCAGGAAAAAAATTTATTGTTTTGTATCTCCTAAACAAAATATCTCAAAAGATTTATACAATTTTAGTTTTACTAGTTCTTTTTTGAAGCTTATTACTATGGAATTTAGAGAGATACTGTGTTTCCCAAGAGAAAACCCATGCAGGTTTTTTGGGTTTGTTTGTCTATTTGTGTTTTTTGTTTGGTTGGTTTCTTTTTTTTTTTTTTTTTTGGTTAATTTGGGGTTTTGTGTTAACTTGTTTTTGTAAATGCACTTGATGAGGTACATTCTACTTAGTTTCTACTTGGTTTGAATCAACATTTGCAGTAGGAACTTACCCAAGATCAGAAGGAGGATGAGAAGCGTTTGCATTGGGATCCAAAAGAAAACGTTTCTGTGTGAATACTAAATTATCTCCCATCTCCAAAACAGGGTAGCCCATCTGCCTAGTCCATGTGTCCATTACTTCCTTCACAGGTTTATTACTTGCCTATGAAGGATGGAAGAAGGTTGGAGTGAAAATGGAAATTCAGTCGTAAGAGGAAGGAAAGTATCTCTGGTATTAAGAAAAAGAAGAGCAGAAAGGGGCAGAGGAAAGAGCATGTTCAGAACAAAATATTCCTCCATTAAATCCTTTTATGATGCCTGTCATTGAAGAAAGAAATTATTTGGAAACTTGAATACCCACAGAAGAAATGAGAAATGTGTAGGCAGGAGACTGGCCAGTATCTTGGATAAGAAATAGTGAGGAATCTTTGAGGCCCCTTGCATGCTCTAAGATCACTCCATTTTTTTTCTTACAGAAAAGCTGAACAGGACAGAAAGGACATGGGGATTTTTAAAGCCAGAAGCCTCTTTGCAGTGTGTCATGTTTTTAATGTGAAGGAAGAACCACCAGCAGCTGCACCAATTCATTCTGTGACCCCTGAACATCTTTCCTAGGAACTAGAGCTGGAGAAACCTATCACTTCCTCCCCAGAATGCCACCTGTGAGGGGAGTGAGCTAGGGTCACTTCTAGTGTTTCCTTCTCCAGATGAGATAGATGATGTGAAGATGCAAAGCACTAGAGAGAGAAAGTAGGAAGTTCTGCTGAGTAGGAAGAAGTCTGGGAGCAAGGAGAAGACCAAAACTAGAAAAGAGACACAAAATTTGGGCTCTGTGTGTGTCCACAGGGTTGGAAGAAAAGGAAATAATATCAGGGTAGAACCTGGCAATGAGATAGATGGAGAAAAATAATCCAGCCTCATGGAACAGGAAAGTCCCAACTGGGACTCAGAATCTAGAGAGGGAGATAAGCACCAAAATTACTTGGGAATTGATACTACTGAAAACTTTCAAACATGTGAATCTGGAGAGAGAAAAGAGACAGTATGGGGTGTATGTGTGTGGTGGATGAGAAGTGTTTTGACACATGAAATAAGTTTGAGTTGGAGAGGGAATGTTTCAGTAGCAGGTTGTTAGCAAGGCCTCCTTTCTTGTTTCTTATTCCACTCCCACAGCCTTATAAAAAAAAAAAAAAAATAGAAAAAAAATATACTGGAGGGCTGCCTAACTTGTGATCTCTCATTGACAAAAGAACTACAGAATATGAAAAGTTTGAGAAACTGAAATCGGGGGGTGAGATATTAAACATTTATTAGCAAGGGTTTGGGTGGATGCAAAATATACCTCTTCCAGAGCTTCCCAAAATTGTTGTGTCTTGGCATTCTGGAAATGGTGTTTCTTCAAATACGCCTAGAGGGAGATGGGAGACTGAAAATACTACTAGTGTTTCTTCTTTGCCTATGAAAACAATACACATATTCACAGGGACACATAGAGTACCTCTCAGTTGCACAGAGTATGCACACATTAATGGGAGATTAAATGGATCAGTATTCAGGTGATGTAATTCCTTTGCTGTCCAATGCATCCCATAACACCAAAAGTCAGCATTTTCCAGAGTGACTTGTTAGTAAGAAATAAATTTGTACTTGAAGAGTTCTTTGTGTTTTGTTTAAAGGGACACCACTATACCTTGTTGCAAATTTCTGACTAATATAAGAGGCTGTTTAGCAGGAGGAAGATATTTAATAAGATTTCACTACCTGTGGACTTAGAGTGGAAGTAGGAAATTGTAGCCACCTCTAAGTTTTGATCGTGATTGTTACAAGGAGCAATAGTGTACAGCAAAGAGTTTGCAACACCTAAATCTTATTCACATCCTGTGTCTTCCCCGGCTGCTTGGCGGGTGTTTTCCTACCCTATCAGCTGCTCCTGGTGATGTTCAGTCGGTAGATGGTGCTGTTTGTTTCGCTGTTGGCCACAGCTGCCTACGTTAGTGCTCTGGAAGGCTCTGAGCAGCGGGGAAGGGTTGGGCTCTCGGGGACAAGGTGGCTGTATTTTGCCATCTTGAGTAACTCTTCTGATTCTCATGTGAAAGGGGAAGTACAGGAAAATACAACTATCTTGTAGCAGCCCATAAATGTGCTCTTTATGAGAGAGGGAAGCAAAAACAAATGTGGTAAGCTTGCACTGTAACTCTTGTTACCAATGTCTGTACAGAATAAAGGACAGGCAACCTTTTTCCTTCTGTGCCAGCTCTTTTCTCCCATAATTTTGTATAACCACTTTTTTCCTCCACAAGAAAGAACTATGAACTGTGCAATATAGCCCTTTTCTTCTCCCTATTCCCTTGACTTTCTAGGGTTGGGTGCCCCTACATCAGGGCATGGATGAGGTTATGCCTCTAAGAGTGTCCCTACATATCAGCCTTGTGTGGGTTGGAGGATCCTGGCCATAGGAAGCTCCAGATACACTTTACAGTGGAATGAGGGAATCCCAGTTGACAACAGGATAACAGTGGGATAGAGGAGGTTTTTCGATTAAAAGCTGTCAGGAATTTAGGTCCTCACTGTCTGGCTATCAAATCTTTATGCAGTTCACATTCCTGCTTTTGTGGCAGCATGGAACTTCTTCCCCTCCATGTTGCCACTCAGTACTGAAATGCACTAAGTACTTTTGCTACCAATACCAGGATCTCTGATATTCACTTTTTGAACAATGGCTTTGCTAGTGTCACATGAAGATGGGCTGTATTTCTGGCAGGCTTTGGTGCCACCTTTACCTGACAGCCTTTCTGGAAGAGGTCTGGGGTAATCCAGTCTTGAATCATTCTGAGGATTGATGCACCCTGAGGACGAAGGAAAAGGGGAGAAGGTCAATTCACACTGCTGTAACACAGGTTTCCATTAATCTAAAAGGCAACATGGAAATGAGTATTTTATAAGGCAAAGATAGAAGTCATCCATCAGACGAAGGAAGTGGATTTTCTATTTCCTCTGTGGGATAGTGTGCCTATCTGGATGTGAGAATCAGTCTTTAGTTGTGATCAGACACTTTTTTCTATGAACTCTTGAGCCCTGCTGCTGTAGGTTACTGTCCTGCCCCTCTACCAGTTTGTGTGAGCAAGGCTCCTGGTTTCATGTTGAACCGGATAGGGGTGAGGGCAGCTGAGGACCATGTCAGGGGAACAGCCTGAGAGAGGAAGTGACTTCAGATGAACACACAGCAGGAAGGAAACTCTTAAGGTGCTGCCAGTATGGGGCTTTACAGGATGGGTATGCTATCTCAAGATAAAGAATGAGATTTGCTGAAGACTGGTGTAAGAGCTCTGGCTTCTGAAGCAGGGTAGACTTGAGATCAGAGAAGTTACTAACTTGGGCATCACAGGAAGAAACCAAACAATTAGGATGTTGAAAGAAGAAAGAAACAAAAGGAAGACAAAGAGAGAAATAGAACAGCCGCGTGGTACAAAGAACAGAGTGTACACAAAATGATGAAGGGAAAAAGAAAGGGGTGCTAAGATGCAAAATACAATTTTGGAATTAGCATGTTTTAATTTTCTAAGGTAAATCAAGGGGCAGTTGAGAGCCTAATGCTATGAATGGTTTAAAAATCCAGTTGTCCCATGAAAACAAGAATATTCTCTGAATTCTCAGTAAATAATTTTTCCTCTATTTTTGTGTGTGAGAATAATGGCTAGATGAGTCATGGCAGAGGGATGGTTTGAACAGTCTCAACAGTCTCAGATATGTCTCAAACTGCTTTCCAGGCTATTGTTGGGGAGTCAAAGTGGTCAGCAGATGACTCTTTTCTGATACAGAAATCTGATGTGTTTGCCATGGGATATGTTCAAAACAAATTCAGTGACATTTAGAATGGATATCCATTAGTGGTAATCGTAAGGCTGCTTAGTGATTAGTGGTGATCATAAGGCCATGATCCCATGCACTAGGGAACCCCAGTTCCTCAGCTTTGTCTCTCAGCCACTTCTTATCTGATATTACCTCTTATAAATCATCCCCTCCCATTTATATTAAAAGTAGAAATACACACTTACACATGCCTTTAGGAACAGTGGAGACTTCTTTGGCTTAAAATTGTAATGTATAGTTAGTCACTTACACCTTCTACTATTATTTTTATGTCTCTTCCCCCCTCTCTTGTCATTCCTCTGTAGTCCATGATGGAGTGTGTTTGAGAAAAACTCATCCTAACAAAAAATCACTGAATGCCAGTATTTTAATGACCTTTCTTTCTTACAACTATTTGGGTATTGTCAGGAAAGTGACCTTAATCTGACTAGCTGATGTTCTCTGATGGGGGCATAAAGGGGGAGTCTTTTATCAACACCTACATAATTTCATAGTAATTGCCAAGCACATGATAAGATTTGTTTGTGGCAGAAATGTGGAAGATGAATCCTAAACTTCTGTAGAAGAGAAGTTCCAAAAATATGGGGGTCCAAGAAAAAATTTCTCACAGAATTTATTTAAGACAAAAAACATCACTGTTACTTTAATAAAACCTTTCAAAATAAGAGATATGATTAAACTGGGAAAGAAATGAGATGAAAATACTTTTCTCACCAGCTCTACTGTAGTAGAGCTTTCCTAGGCATATAATGCCCTACCAACCACACAGCAGTTAGAGGAGCTGTACAGAATATGCTGCAACAATTCCCTTAGGCAATTCATTAGGGTCTTAGGATTGGATAAGATCTCTGGTTGTTCTGGTAAGACTAATAGAGAGCATTCCAAATTAGACTTTATTTGTTTAGTGATGAATATTATCATGAGAAGATTGTTTTTAAAAGAAAAATGCAAAAGAGAAGCCAAAATAAAGCCAAAAAGAAACAAGTTAATTTTGTCATGCATTTATATATAAATACCATCAGTAACTTGAGCTAAATCTAAGCAAAGACTTTCTCTTTCAAGCCAAATTATAGCCCAAGCCAAATTATATCCCAAGCAAACTGTTCCAAAACAATGCACAAGTCCTCAAGTGTTTTTGCTTAAAAAAATGAGTTCATGTAACAATTATCTAGGCACAAAGAGATGACTAGAAGCTAGTCTTTTTTTTTCCCCATTGTTTTTACAGACCCTGCAAAAGTATTCTCTTGCTTAATTCACCACTAAAATACATTTTGATTGAGAGTATTTGATTTAGCTCAGTATATTTCGTGACTTTTGTTAGCTTGATTTAAAAAACAATGTTACACAATGCAGGGTTTACATGTTTTATGATTTGACTGTGAGGCATTTATCATGCAATAAATACTGATTGTATTGTTGGATAGAGGATTTAACAATTGAAAACAGAAAACTGATGGAAATGGATGGATCAAGTCTAGCTAATAAAAGTAGTATCTACAGTTCAGACTGTAGCACAGCTAAAACTAAAGTCAGTGCAATAGATATACTTTATATTTAGCTGATAATGGGAGCTTGGAGGGAAAACAACAAACAGTGTTTAATAATGGTGAATTTTGTGTGTTCAATGGAAGCATGCTGTGGCATCAGATAGGGAACACTGTTTCTCCTGTGCTTCTGTGGGCTTGCCTCTTGATACACTGCAGAAGACAACTGGAGAGAACAGTGTTGGGGCCTTTGACTCAAGAGACTCCCTGGTGAGATACAGGGAGACACCTGCTTTATTCCATGTCTAAGGCTTGTCTAAGGACAGAGTGGACATGGAGGGAGATGAGCTGGCCTCAGCCCCCTAGGCTGGGTCTTCAAAGTGATGATCCTCAGCACGGCTAGTGGTGTCCCTCATGCTCTGGACCTCACAGCACTTTCCCACATGTGCTGACCTGCAGGCTGCCACCCCACACGGCAAGTCCTGCCAGTGGCCTCTGTGTGCCCTGCTCACAACAGTGGCTGGATGACTCCAGCATTCCAGTGTATCTCTGCTAAGGCAGACCCAAGGTATTCTTCCAGTTAGATCCTTAGGGAGTCTTTGTAGGCACAGGTCCTCACTGCCACTGACTGGGATGGGATGAGCAAAAAATCTTGTCAAATACTTAATGGAGTGTCTGCTACCAACTCCTGGGCTACAGACTACTATACTCCAATGAACTCCTGACCTCCACAACTTTCAGTGAAGTGTGGAGCTAACTTATCTCCCAGGGTAGGCCAATACCAGTAGAAGCTGGTGTAACCCATCTTTGCTAAAGTTTTTTGGGTGGCTGGGATACTGTGAGCAACTTGCGATAAAAAGTCCTGTTTTCCCTGCTTGGTTCCCTGACTTGCTTCCTCAAAAAAGAAGTTATACTGGCTGCAAGTGTGATGGAGAAGTGACAGAAAAGATACCTGGACATTTGCCCTTGCTTCCTCTGCCCTTGTGTTGGATTATGAGACTTGACATAACTGGGCTGCATCAGCATGAGGTGATGGGAGGGGAATGTGATTAGTACCTGGTTTAGTTTAATTTTAAACCAAACATTGCAGTGGCAGAGGCTGGTGACAGTGTTCTGGCTGCATCACTGCATGCTGTGAGCATGCCTGCATGGTGTGCAGTGGCTGACAAGGCTCTGGCTGCACTGCTCCTGTCACAGCTGCTTTTAATGCATCATCACTGACAGCAGTTGGGAATGTCCCAGAACAAAGATCTACATAGACACAGCTCAAGTGAATTAGGAGTCCTGATAATGAGTACCCCCGACATTTAACTCCTCTCCACAGCTGGCACGTCCTTTACATCCAAAGTCACAAAAGTCCTACCTTACTGTAGGATATCCCATCAAACACAGAGGTGATTTCAGCTGGAGATGACACATCGACTACAATTGGGTGGGAAGAAAGCAAAGAGTCATCCTTCAGTACAGGAAGCACATCCTCAATTAAAACCTGTTCAAGCTGAGAAAGAGAAGACATTAGAATAGAAACAAAGGCAGGAGTATATGACTACTCCACAAATAAGTAGCTTGAACTTCAACTTCTCTAGGCCACTGTCTTAAGCTGCAATACAGGATGTGACCAAAAGTATGTATTCTATCACCATCTGTTGAAACCAGATCCAGAATTATTATCTGCATGGGAGATATTCTCTTCTAATGGGCCATCTGCTAAAAACCAGGTGAGGAAGTGTTCTTTATCTTTTCCACAATCCATCCTTCCTCAAGGGAGATATCCTCTGTTAATGGGCCATTAAGTCCCACTGCATGACTGATAAAATTACATCATCCCACTGGGAGATGCTCCACCCAGGGAGAGGAGCCAAGCATTTCCTACCTAGATAAAATCTGAGATTTGGAATCCCAAGGCAGCCTTTTCCACTGAATTCCAGAAGAAAACCTTTCCACATCATCTCTGGACCTTCAGAGGAAAACTGCACCCTTCTACAGGAGCACTGCTACAGCTGAGCCACTTCTGTCACTGCAGGAGGATGCAGCCACCATTTAATGGGACTGCTACCAACACACTGACTGACAGGGTGTCAGGATGTATTCTGACTCTGTCAGTGTTTTTGGGATTGCTCTTTGTAATATTGTATTTCTATTTTAGTTTTCCTAGTAAAGAACTGTTACTCCTATTCCCATATCTTTGCCTGAGAGCCCCTTAATTTCAAAATTATAATAATTTGGAGGAGGGGGGCTTACATTTTCTGTTTCAAAAAGAGGCTCCTGCTTGTCTTAGCAGACACCTGTTTTTCAAACCAAGACAGCTATTTGAAATAGAATGAAATTTCATGCCCTCTGTTGTAAACTCTTGCTTTACATCAGAGAGGGGTGGGATATAATTTCTCATTAACTAGGATAAATGGCCTTTTGAAGATCCTGTTTTCTTGTGTATATCATCACACAGACACACCCATCCCACCCTCCCTTGCCCCTGGTAGGCCAAAAGAGTAGCCTGTGTTACCAATTTCAGAAGTGTGACAATATTTACAAAGCATTATGATCTCCTCTTGCAAAAGAGGAGCTGGGTAGGAAGGGAGGGAGGGAAGAGGAAGGCAGGGGTCCCCATTCCAAGTCTTATAATGTTTTTTTTTAAATTGATTTGAATTTTTTAGAAAATATTAAGTAGCCAGCAGCCAAAATCATCTTATTTCCTAATCAATATTGACCAAAAAAAGACTAAAATTCAATTTAGCTTTCCTCTGCAATATTCACTAGGATAACATTGAAATGTCTTAGATCTTAGATGAACATAGTATCTAGATGAAAAAAGGTATTTTAATTTTTAAACTCAGTAATTAGAATTTTTTTTACATAGTTAGCACCATAAATCTTCTACTTTCAAGGGTAAAAGTGACCCAGGGAATGATTTTGTTCTTAGCCTGTCTGCAGGAGAGAGGGAGGGAAAGCAGCAAGTAGGCACTGCTTCTAAAGTCACTAAAGTCACTAGGCTCAGGAGATAGTAGATTTCAACAGGCTCAGACCATGCAAAACCTACTCTACTCCCTTCCACTGGTATACATTGTGTATGTGTGAGCATCCAGAACTTCATTACATCTGGACAGCTGGGGAAAATATGCATGCTATGTGCCATCACATCTATTTGGGAGGAGAGGAAGGAAGGAGCAAGAAAACTCCCTTTATTCAGAGTATAATGCATATTTAAGGCTAACTTCTTTGCAACGCCCTAAAGAGTCTGGAGTTGGCACAGTTAGCACTTCTGCTATCCACTGTCACCACCTATTTTTGCACTGCACAGAATAGAGATTGTCTGAGTTGGAGCATTTGAAATGACACTTACAATGCTGGCAGAAGCTGAATGGGTGTCCACTATTTTCCTTGTTAATAGACCAAATTGTGGAGACAGGCCCAGGTTCCCAGACCTTACCAGATCAGATAATGATCCTAAGTCCCATGGAGAGAGTACAGCCCAGCTAAATAAATACAGGAGAGTCTCCGTCTTTCAGAGTTAGACCTTTAAGCAACTCTGCAAAACTGTTAAGGCTCTGTCCAGAACCCACCTAGGTGTTATTTGCCATAATAACCAAACACTTCACTCACTTGTTAAAAAAGAATTACCCTTCTCTGCAAACTAAAACTTCATAAAGTTTACTTTTACTAGTTTCAGACCATAACAAAGGTAGGTGGAAAACTTAAACCAACTTTTTCTTTATGTTGCATCACACTATGTTAGTTTTCTATAAATATACTTTAAGTCCTCATCATCCTTGCCTAAATTTTACTCCCTCCCAAAATGTTCCTCCCAGCCCCACCAAACCTCCACAAGGCAGAAATAATTACCATTTTCCAATCTGGTTCTGATGCATTTGCTCCCAGGTACTCAAAATAACTGGCAAATCCTTCATTTAACCACAGGTCATCCCACCAGTCCATGGTTACAATATTTCCAAACCACTACAGTTATAAACATAAAGATGTAGGTTTAGACAAATAGTACATGTACGTTTCAGTATCTCACATCTGCATATAGAAAATTCACTTGCTTCCTTTTTTCTGCTGCCAGATGAAAATTATCATAATTCTGGGGTTTGAATAGGAATGAAGGCTTTGCCTTGTGTTAAAACATCACTTTAATTATAAAATTACATATTACTCGGGAGATTGCTAATGATTCATGTGCCACTGAAAATATTTTTAGTTTCTCCCTCTTGATTTGATGATTTTTGATTTCAGGATGTTTTCAGACAGCCTCCACAGTGTATAAATGTCCCTGTTTGCCTGCCTAAAAGAGACATCTGCACACATAAATTAGTTTCTCTACGACATTTTAGACAGATTTTTGTAAACTGGCTGGCAGTCTGGGTCCAAGCATCTAACTTCCTGAGAAAAATTCCAAGGCAGTAGTCAAGGTATTTTGAAGCTCTATTGGGGATCTGTTTTAACAGATGATATTTTGCAATCAGATTCTGAGCACATGTAGCAGATCCTGAGACAAAGTTAATGACAGTATTTTCAAGATTAAAATGTTGTGACTATATATTTGAAACACTGTAGAAGTAACTCATTTCCTAAAATATACCTGGTGAACGAGTTCATGGGCTATCACAGCAGCTACTCTCTGTTTGTTGGATGTAGCTGACTCCTTAGGATCATACAGCAGGTTTGTTTCTCGGTATGTGATCAGCCCCCAGTTCTCCATAGCACCTGTCCCGAAATCTGGAATTGCTATTTTATCTGTAGATAAAGAAAGAGACAACGATTACCACTGTATCCTTCGAATCAATTAGCTTGTCCTCTCTCTCTGTATTTACAGCCTGTTTGGCTTACTATTTGTGATTCTGGCTAACTACTGTGGACTGCAGGCTATGATCTGTGTTCAAGAAGAGAACTAGCCTAAAGCAGCTGATGCAAGTGCCTTGGCTCTGCTGAGATTGACAGAGGTAGGATCAGTTGCTCTTGCTGAGGATCTGTCCTGGGAGGTGATGCTATGCCATCTCCTGGGAACATATGTATCATGCATTACTTAATTTGGGCTCCAGAAATTAATATTATTGTCTGGGGATGTGCTGTAGGCAGTAAACCTCCTGAAACTATTTGTAGAATAATGAGGTATGACATTGTTTGTCACACTGTTGTATTAAAAAATATTTATTGACATGTTAACTGAAGTAAATCCCCCGTGCAGTGAACATCTGCTTCTATGCCTAGCAATTTGTGGGGGTCACTCATTTATGGTCAGTAATCAATACAGGCTTAAATGAGAATTGAAGACTCAATTGAAGTGGCATTTTCTTCTGCAAATAATGACCACAGGCTTTCTATATGGGTTAGTGAAAAAGTACAGATGGATTTAAAGCTGAACAGAATGAAAACCCCTCGCCCCACTCCAACAGAAGATAGGAATTACTTACTTTAAATTAAACAACTTGATTATAGAATCAAAGCTGATAGTTTGGCAAGGTCTTCAGTGACAGTCAAAATGAGGATACAAGGAGAAAGGTAATGCCAGAAGCCATAAATCAATGCGAAATACAATATTTAAATAAATCATTATGCAGAAACATATCTGAATAATCACGTTTGACTTGGATAACTTCTAATAATGAGGGAGCAACACGGCAAGTCAAGGTTACTGATCCAACAAATAGATATTCTGGGAAAATCAGTATAGAATCAACAAAAATATCTATCTTGTGACACTGCTGACCTGAAGATACCAGTTCATCCTGTCACACAGACAGGCCTTTATCCTGCCATGGCAGAGTCATCAGGCTTTCATGACAGTGAAAGTTTGAATATAAAGCACAGGTGAAATTTAGTACCTATTATTACTGGGGACCAGTGTGAGAAAGAACAACATATTGTACTGGTTTCCCTAATTCAGTTGTCATTGAAATGCAAACATATTTATGGTAAACTTAGGTGCTGTTTTGAAAGGAGGCAAAAGTCTTTTGTTAAAATAATATAGATTAGCCTGATAGGTACAGGTACAAATAGCCAACAAAAGGTTTGCACAGCATTAATAATTGTCTTCAAAGTTTGGGGGATATTTTTCCTCCCTATATTGTCTCAACTTGTTTGCAGCTAGTATTTTTCCATCCTTTTAAGTTCATGAACCTAACTGAATTACCTCTTTGAAGGTGTTAGGAGGGAGAATTCCCAAAACTCTCATTGCATTCCCAGCTTGATTATTGTGCATGTTAAACTGCATGAATCAGATCCAGAGTCCAGACATTCCAAGCTAAAGGATGCCCAAATGCACTACCTTCTCTTTGTTTTGTAACCATGGGCAAAATTTGACAGTGTGCCCACTCTTATTTAGTTCCAGATCTTTATTTAGCCCAGCAATAGAAACTATAAATTATATGCCGGACCATGTTCATCTTTCTAAGAAGTCTATACACACCCACTTTGCACTAAGGTTAATAAATAATATGACATACTCTCTGGCAGTTTACATCTTCACTTGTCTCACTGCTGACTTTTGTCCAGTTCACATGGAAGTGGTATATCTTTTTCTGAAACCTCTGGCTGTTTTAATGCATGATGGTCCTTTTCTGATGCTTGCCTTGATTTTCCACAAGATGCTTTAAAGTAAGCATGTCAGGACCAGTTCTTTAGCAAACTGAATAGTGGGAACTGGTAACTAAGCAGTAACTGAGACCAACTCATCCATCATGACATTTAGAAACATCTTGAACTACATTGGTACAGTTTTAAAACATGCTGACATAATATCAGTTAGCAGTTAGCAACCAAATGCTTTCATGCTGTTTTCCACCAAAGCACAGAGATCTGTAGGAGCAACATAATCACATACTGAATTAAAAAAAATTAAAAATATAAATATTAATATTCACCCAGTTTTGGAAGAGAGTAGCTCAAATTAAAGTACTCTTCAAAGAAGTCGAATACAATCTTTGTTACATTTGCTGCATATTCTGCTGTGTGTATTTGCTGTGGCTGGGCGTAAACTCTCAGCTGAAAAATACAGAGAGACAATCAGAAAAGTTTTCAGTTAAAAGGAATCAGGTGTCAAACATTGAAAAGGCATTTAGCATACATATCAGTAACACTTCAGGTTTTCTCTGAGACTGACCTAAACACCGAA
The DNA here is from genome assembly GCF_029582105.1 of Oenanthe melanoleuca. NCBI lineage: Eukaryota > Metazoa > Chordata > Aves > Passeriformes > Muscicapidae > Oenanthe > Oenanthe melanoleuca. The sequence continues at coordinate 24,752,244 of NC_079337.1, read as the reverse complement.
TTCTGTTCCCTGTCACATTTATTCAACAAAGTTTTTCAAGTGTCATACGTAAGAGAGACCAAGTCAACACATGCACACTTTCCACTGTTTGAATTGTAAAACTGGCAAGACTCATGTCCATAGTGGCCAAGCCTGGAGCAGGCTTGGTTGCATGCCAGCCCCTACTTCCCCATGGCCTGGTTTTCTCAAGGAGGAAACCTGGGCAAGCACAGTCAAAGGAGATCCACTTGTTCTGAGCAGTTCACTGATCTTGACTGATCCCATCAGATCAACCTTCAGGAGCACATCTGTATTGAAATGTGTCAGAAGCCCATAGCACCTTATTTTATTGAACTTCTTAATATCTTTCCTACATATTATCATCACAGTTTCCTCTTGTCCTTGTATGTTTGAAGATCTCAAACTCACTGAAGACAGTGCATTTACTAGATCTGTGACCCTTCCCAGACATGCTGGCCTGTGCAGGTTGAGTGGCTGTTTGACCAGGACCTTGGGATGGTCACAGCCCAGTCACAGCTTTGGTGCCTTCTGGGCTGCTGTGCCCCAGGAAATCACAGCCAAAACTCAGTTGTCATTTTTATGACCAGGCAAGTCAGGGAAAACTGGCATATTTGGTAGCCCTGTATGTGATGAGTGACTATTTCTGTGCTCCTCCTGTGTACTGTGTATATGAATGTAAAAAATTATGTGTTGAATGTTGACCTTTCTATCCCTGAGCCTGATGCCTGGGATGGCTTTGGCTATTGCTGTCAAGAAGTAGGAAACAAGCTGTGGAGGATTAGAATCTTTATGGCACTCATGCCCATGATGAGGAGGCTGCAACTTGAAAAAACCTTTTGAGAAGTTATCCTCACATTGTGAAGGCAAAGTTTGAGTCCAGAATTCATGGAGCCTTTTGGGGATCTTTCCCTCAATCTCTTTGTCCCAAAGCCTGCTGGAGCTGAAAATCTCCAGTGTGGATAAGAGACTTCTCTATGGAGTGAAGTTTCTGGTTTTAGGAAAACCAATCTATCTCATTTTACCAGCTCCATGACTCTTATGAATAGGACACATTCATCTGACTACACTGGTGTGGCTTGTTTACTCCTTCAGTGCTGTCTTACAGCCAGGAGTTTAGGGCCCAAGCTGAGAAAAGGAGCTGGTCTGTTCCAGAAACACTTTTGGAGCCTGACAACATATTGGTTTCAATACCATAAATTACACTTCCTCCAGAGAGGGGAGGATGGGAAAGTGGTCAGAAATAAAACTGGAACAAAAAAAAACCCTCAAAAATCACAAAAACAAGAGACCAAAAAAACCTGCTCTCCCCCTCCCCACCCCCCCCCAAAAAAAAAAAAACAAACAAAAACAAACCAAAGAAAGCTGAGGAAATTTGATCAGCAGTCCACTCCAGCCACTCCAGGATTTCCCCCAGGGTCAGTTTGCAATCACAACCTGCAATTTCCACTTCTGTAAGCTCTTTACCCAATTTAGCAGTCTTCAGTCCCCTAGCTGATCCATATTAATGGTTTTCAAAACCTTCAGCCTGCGCTAGAACTGACTTTGGGTTTCATTTGTATAATCTCCTCTGTGATTTTCCAAGCCAGACATTTGGTTCCTGACAGGTAATCAGCTCAGGAGCATTGTTTCCAGCTGTAGGCACATTTCCCACCACTGATTTCATGAATGTTTTCGTTAGGGCTTTCAGAGTGAATGGCAGAGTTTTTAAATAATTTACTATGTCATGTGAGCTGTATGCTCTTGCTGTTGTTTATGAAAGTAATTTATGGATCAAGTGGATTCAACTTTCTGTTGAATGAGGGATTTATTGTTAGAAATTTACACAGCAAACTCTGGAATGTTCTTTTCAGTAATTGGTGAATTTAAATATCTCATTGTTCAGCTGGTCTTCAAAGTTCTTGGACAGGAAGCCTTGGAAAGGTTAGAAGAATAACTCTCTATGTATATGATTAGAACCTCTAAAGATAGTCTGGTTTCCCTGGGGAAAAGATAATTTTTAGTGATGGATCTTACGCATGTATTTTATATTGGTAAAACTATATCCATGTTAAGAGAAAGTTATGATTTTAACCTCGCTTAAACCCCAAGTTTTCTAGTGCAGGCAAGCCCTCAGACATTGTTTAGTGAACAGTGTTAATAAAATATGAAGTAACTTAGGCCTGAATTAGAAAATGTTTCTTCAGGCAACCTCTGTACTGACACCAATACCCCTGCTTCTACACACACACACTTTAATTACCATGTTTCAGTGGACACTCCCTTCTATTTAGAAAAGCTACATCCAGTCAGGAACATTGTGGGCTGTACTGTTTTGCTTGGGAAAAAAACAAATAGTGACCTCTGGGCCATACTCTGGAGCATGGCATGGACAAGTAGTGAATGTTTAACTCTTGCATGTAGAAAACAGCGTTACACACTTCTTCAGTACTTGTTTTCCCTACTGCACTATGTTCTTCACAAAAATCTAGACAAATTCTGATTCTTAAAGGAACTGAACTCTAGAGAATATTTATTGAGACCAAGTAGTCAAAGTCCTGTCCCTGATAATGAGTGGATCAGCCAGGCTGAAGAGAAATTGGTTAACAAAATTTTGTGACTGGGTGGCCTAAAAGTGTACTCCTGTGAATTACCTAGTCGAACCGCAGAGACAAAGAACATTATGTCTGTATCTCAAACCAGGCTCCATTTGCCTTCCTAAGTGCAATTTAGCTTTAGTTATTTGTCAAGTAATAATATAAGCATACAGCATGACACTAGTGAGGGCACAGAGGGAAGCCTCAGCACAGTGCTGTGACAGGAAGTCTTTGCTAAGAATCAGAACTTTGGAGATTTCTGTAAGACAGATTTTAACATCAGCTAACAGCCTTAAGTAGGGAAGGATTTGATGAGCTTTTTTGGTTAAAGAAACCAAGGAAGAGAAAGGGAAACTAGCCTTGCTGGGGTTTTATTCTAGATTCTTTGTCCATTTGGGACACTGTCTCCAAAAAAGAGGAAAGCACTGCCAGCTCATGTGAACGACAAACCTTGTGTTACATGAGGGGAAAGGGAGGGGAAGAAGCAGGGGCATACAGCCCTAGGGATCACTCACTGTATCAGATGAGAAAAAGATCTAAAGCAATAAACATCAGGTTGAGTATCCCAAACTAGGTTTAGGCCAAATGAGGAGTTTCTGTTGAGGTGCGAGTTGTATTTTGGACTTCAGTTTGTGAGTCAATGTCATGTCTTGTGATCTCTTTATGCCTGATCAGCTACATCTTCAAGAGATTTGGATCTAAGCAAGAAATGGATTGGCCTGCCTGCTGCATCTAAATGAAGGAGATATTTTAATTTAATAGATTCAGATTCAAACCTATTCGCTTCATCAGGGGATCTAACAAATATCCACCTGTTTAGGCAGACACTATCACTTCTATACTTATTTTTACAGAACTTACACTGGGAAATTGCCTGTTGCCACTGTTGTAAAATAAAGCAAGTCAGTACATAATTGCACATAGCACTGTAGTCCTGTGTCTCAACAGCTATAATAACATCAAGTGCAATTCACACTGTTTAATCCACAGAAAATGATAAAGTATTTGTATTCACGGCCTGTGACTCTCCTGTACCCCCTAACTTGAATATTGCTTCAGTTACAGGCTTCAAGTCAGGGATGAGTTTGGAAAAAGAGTATTCCTCCCTCACCTGTGTGCCTGTATGGCGGGTACTAACTGGGATCTCACAAAGATGGGAGACAGGGAAGGACTGCAAAACACTATATGTAGTCAAGCTCAGAGGGTCACTGTGAACACCTAATCTGATGAAATAGGCTGCATAAAATAAGCTATAGGAAGTGGAAAAATATGTCCCTGATTGTGTAAAAAGAGATTTTTAAGAAAAAAATGCAAACCAAGGCACATCTGTCATCTGAACCACGTTCAGGCTACAGAAGGACTTACAGGTTTTCCACTTGCAGATGTTCTCTCTACCCAGGTAAACTGGTGCACTGCAAAGCACACCAAGTAAGTGCTCATGGGGACTGACTTCTCAAAAGTTGTTCGATTCCAGCCATCGCCGAGCGGTTCCGTTTTCTGCAGAAATAATCAAATTGGTTTTTGAAACTGCAAACATATGCATAAGAGTACAATATTTGTATGAAGGCTACAACTGCATAGGAGCAACAAATCACTTCTCCAGGTCTTCCTCTTCTGGCATTTCACTGAAGGCATGAAAAAAGACAAGGTATTTTTCTTCTGAAATACATGAAATGGTACTTTTCTTTTTTGGCACTAAACAAGTTTACCTTGCTCTAATTTTTATCAGGGATTTGAAATCATTCACATGAACAGAAATTTTGCAAACAGGAGTTTTCTGGTGTATGCTTTGTTCTTGCAATTGTTGCATAAAATAACATTACTTTGGACAGAGCAGAGAAGAGACTAAGTTCTCCCCTCTCTTAAATACATGCATCATGTATTTAAGTCATGATGCAGGGATGCTACCTGGACTATAGACCAGTCTAATGAATCTATCCTGAACTAATTCAAATACAAATGAGCACTGCTACTTGGTGAGTTGCCTAAATATACATAAAATTTAGTGTTGATCATAGATTTTATTTTGCTAAACAATTAAAAAACATTCTTGATTCTCACAGATGCTTTTTTCCTCAAAGTTTATTGACAACACTAAATAGGAAGGGGTAGCTACTGGTCTCTTCTTTCCCATGACCAGTGACAGGACTCAAGGAAATGGCATGAAGTTGAGTCAGGGGAGGTTTAGGTTTGATTTTAGGAAAAGGTTTTTCATCAAGAGGGTGAAAACTGGAACAGGCTCTCTAGGAAAGTGGTCACAATACCAAAATTACAGAAGCATTTGAACAATGCTCTCAGGGACATGGTGAGACTCTTGGGATGTCCTGCACAGGGCCAGGAATTAGACTTGATGATCTCGAGGGGTGCCTTACAACTCAGCTTATTCTAAGATTCTATTCTAAACATATATTTCTTCTATTCTTTTGCTGCTATAATCTGAAACTTGTGCTTCTGACTGGATGACTAACTTAAATAGAACAAAAGCCAGAAGCATATAAAAGACATTAGCTTTCTAGATTTACAGTGGTCCATGAGATTTCTTTGTTTTAAACACAATACAAATAAAGCCCAAACAGTTAAGGTAATATGATTTCATGAGCAAAACCACCTATTCACAGATATATTCGTAACTCCTTTTTGGAAAAGGTATTCACAATCTAATTTTCCATTATTTTACCATTTTAACTCTATTTTGATACCTTCTGTTATTTCAACAAAGTCAGAACTTGAGTGGAAAAATTTTGAAGAAACTCAACTCCAGTGAAAAATGCAAATGAAATGTAAAAGATTCTGATTTTTCTAATCTGATTTTGCCATGCTGATTAATAAAGCTCCACACCACCCAAACTGCTACAGGACATGTAACATACAACGTGCCTTGCATTTACAAACTCTTATTCCATCTGTGGAAAAGATCTTTCCCAAAGTTCTTTCACTACTAAGACCAGAGCTACTGACCTTGACCAGATGAAAAAGTGCCCTTCTATAATCCATTAGTCAAGCCTCAATATGAATTCAGCATAACCAACATTTTCTTATCTGTACTTATTTTTTAACAAATCAATTAAGAAGCAGCAGTTAGCCCTTTGCAAGCTTATTATTGTAGGTCCATACTAGAGGCAAGGTCCACATGTCAAGGTGTAAAGTAAATCTCAAAATACAATAAATCTTGATAATATACTGTGTTGTCCCCTTACTTCTTTACTCGTACTCTCACTTATCTGAGGTCTGTGAGGAAAGGTACAGCAATCTCCTTTCATGTGCTGTTCATCAAAGTGCCTTCTAGGTTGCCTTCTAGGTATCATAGAAATATTTTTAATAACAATGGGTCAGAGCTTTAAATGTGCAAAGAGTATGGATGCATCTGTATCAGCCTGGTAACAGATATCTCAGCTGCATTGCTAGGAAAATAAATTTGGGGGACTCTAAATAAAAGCCTTTGTTTTCTGGGTGGGGGACTGATTGGAAAAATGCAAATGCCAGCAGCCTGGAGGCTGGAAGCTCTTTTTCCTTCCTTTTTTTTTTCTTTTTTAAACTTGGCACTTAATCTCCCACTTCAGAACTTATTATTAGAAATTATGCAATAGACTATACATTCAGTTGAACTAGAAGAAACCAGTAGAAACTCTCTCATCTGAAAGCCATTCAGTCTTCTTCCAGAAGGCCCAGAGGTAAATAATTGATGCCATAGAATTTCATGCAAAATTTGGAATTTGACACAGTAGGTCTAGAAATGGATTATTTAGGAAATTATAGACATGGTGGAGGAACAAATGTCCACACCCATGAGGTGACAGATGGGGTTTCAGATCCTCCATTATTAAAAAGAATAATCCTAGTCTTTCTGGCTGGCAGGATTCTTTGCCATTAAATTGTGATCAGCAGATCCTTGTTCTGGACCATCATGCAGCTTTAGTGACTATTTCAGACTTTCTGTCTGGGAAGCAGCTGTCTTTCAGAGTACTCATTCTCTGAGCTTACCCATTTTGACTGAAGAACCTGCCAATATCTATTTATAGTCAGCAGGGGATGCTCACATAGAACATCTGAACAGAGGGTCAGCTGGCTAACGACAGAAGAGATGTTTCATTTTTGCTTTGTATTTGACTCTGTTCTGCCCTGTTGTGTGCTGGTGGACCACTTAGAGGAACCAGCCAACCAGTTCTGTTCATGGAATGTTTATTAACCGTGAGTTTTACAATGCCTGAGAGGTAGAGTCTGTGAGCATGTAAGACCTGGCAACCCACATTACCTTTCAGCAGCTCTACAGAACTGTTCTTAGGCAGCAGTTGGGAAATACAAACCTGCACTGGCATGTTTGAAAGCGCTTGGTACGTATCTTGATGGATGATAGATATGTTGTAGGTTGCCTTTTTGTTTGGCTCATCAAAGCAGGGAAATGATTTCCTCGCATCTGTTGGCTCATGATCAGTAGCTGCAATGCTCCTGAAACAGACAACACGTTGGCAAGACTTCATTGTATGGCTTTGAAATCTTGTCTACAATTTTGAAGCATTTTTTTCAATGATTTCACAAACTAAATTCAACTACAAATATTTGTGCATATTTATCTATTCATAAAAGCAGGCCACATCAGAAATGCATGGACTGACATTGCATAGTCTGTCTGTCATCAACATTCTCTAGGTTTCAAAGCAAAAGCTAATGCAATTGCTTATCATCAAATATTTTTAGGAGCCAGGCAATAAGAGAGGCATGACCTCTCATGCACAGTGAAAACTTTGCTCACCCTCTTTCTGAGCTTTCCCATTGATTTATGCACCTAAAATAAAAAATTGATGATATCACCTAAAAGGAATGTCACTGTAATAGTTGTTCACCCACAACAGCGTATCTTGGTATTAGGCTCTTGAATATCTCCTGAAGGGACACCTTGAAACTGTGTAAATGCCAATAAATCTCATCCTGCTTGTGTGTTTCTTTTTCTTCATTTACCACATACATTTTTCCACTCATACTCTTATGCTCCCCTGACTCCATTAGTGAAACTGCTGGCAGAAGTTCAGGTGAACATCCTAGTACATAACTGATGCTACACAAGCTGTGTTGGGGGAGTCAGAAAGTAATCTCAGTTATGCACAGCCAGCTGGAGGAGCTAGACAATAGGGGTCATATAAAAATATAAGGTGAAGGTTGTGAGCATTCATATTGTGTTTGCTTCTCTCAGTGACATCAGGCTCCCCCCTTTAATGACCCACACAGTGGCAGAAAATATTCTCCAGTGATTGATGGTGAAAGGGATCACAGATGCTCCTTCAATTAATCTGGAATGTTGAGCATTTTCTGACAGCACTTCTACAGCTGCTCCAAACTATATTAAGGCAGTTTTTCTTTCCAAAAAGTAATTAAAAGTGTACATCATAAATTACAGATCTGCAGCAATCCTAGAAGCTCACTTGACAACCAATTTTTCAACGTTTCTGTTGCCCTTGGCATTTCCCTGTGACGGTTAAATACTAAACTGGTCATTAGGAACTTGTAGCAGCAAGGGTCATGTACAAGCCTGACACAGGTAATATGTCTGGGTTCTCTCCATTCATGTTCCATGGAATAGTAGCTCAAAGCTTCACAGGCAGAAAGCATGATGAACATTCACCTTAACATAATTTCAGACTCAATAGAGTTTCTTCAGCTTGGTGCATTCTTTGCTGTCACTCTCTACTTTTCATAGGATTTGAAATCTATTTCACAATTAAGTTAACTCCAAGCCTCCAGGGCAGTGCTTCATAGCTATTGGTTAAAAACTTGGCTATGTATTTTGACACGTTTATGTCTTGTTCCTACAGACTGATAACATTGTGATATATCTGTTGATTTATAAGGTGATAATCTATCTATCTATCCTCATATGTTTGTGGAGACAGACAGACATTAGGAGTGAAAAACCTCAGCACTACCCTTCCTATAGGCTAGATTATGGGAACTCCAGACTATGGCATAGAAGTGGCAATAGAAACATGAAATGTTGCAATTCACTCTCAAACTGCATAATGTAGTTTTTAGGTAAGATTTTCTATACTTTTTGGTGGCCTCTGCTCTTGATATCCAGACCTTTAAATATGAACTAGAGTTGACAGTTGTAAACATCATAGTAATAAGAAGTGAAGATTTGGCTGAGACTGCATCCAGCTGTTCTCAAAATAAAACAGCAATACTTTTAGAACCATGATGAATTTTCCTTTTTTCCCCCTCCCCTGAAGTACAAGGTGTTAGTGTCAAATCCTTCCTCCCTGAACTAAATAAAGCATTTTTCTCCTAGTCTTTCTCAAACTTCTGACTTGTTGCTTCTCCTGAGAAAATTTTCTCCTTGAGGAAGAAAGTCAGCAGTGTTACTTTTGTATACAGGAGAAAATTTTTCTCTTGTCTATTCAATAAAATCATAAATTCATCCCTGTTTGCCATGCGCCAGCCTCTTGCTCTCTTATGAATGACAGAGGGAATTCCTAAAAATGGGAAGCCATATTTTGTCACTAATAGTAGTGCAAAATCAAAGCCAGCTGTTGTGACATGTTTGTATTTTTTTTTTAATATTGATGACAAAATACAAGAGGGCTTTAGTACATTCCTGAAGAGAAACTAGTGACTTGAATAACCCAGTACACCAGCCAAGGATTCTTCTTTTGCTCCTGTCCATAAGATCTGAAAACAATACAAGTGTAATGTAGTCATGCTCACTGCATCATGCAAAGTAGGGAAGGACTGTTATTCCTTTTCCATCAATGGGGAAATGAAATGTGCAAACAGAGAAATAATTTTATCAAAGGACTTAATTGGGAACCACAGAAGCATCTAGGCAGGTCTATGCCCAAAACTGACATTTTCAAAATTTCTGTTTTCCTGTTTCCTACCTGCATGTGCACATCAATTTAAACAGTCATGATTCCAAGGTATCTCACTATCTGCTTCAGGGCATGTTCAAAGGCACCTTTTTCCTGATGGGGATTGTGTGATCTGTCTGAACAGGATCCCCAAATGAGGCATTCTTCTCCCTAAGCCTCTCAAGGATCCCAGACTTAGAGACATGTTCAGCACATCTCTACCTGTTTTCTAGGAAGTGGGCTAAGAGATTTGAATCTAAGCAACAGCAGAGCCTGGACATGTGCCCAGTTTGTAAACAAAAGGCCTTATAGCAATGCTTTGGCAAACCTTTGCCTTCACAGATAAACATCTGGGGAGCAGCTCAGCTCTAGGAGCTGACTTTCAGTGTTATTAATTCTCTCAAAAGGTCCTGCTGCTTCTAACATTGTACAGAAGGGATAATAGAGTAGGTTAATTACATGCTGGATCTCCTTTTCACCTCAGCCCCCTTCTCTTTAACATCCACTATTAACAGACTTGTTTGATCATTGCTGTTACCTCATCTGATTTATATTTACTTGCAACATGACAAGAACAGAACTATTTGGGTTGAAATATTCCAAGGGTGGTGTCTACCTCAGGCAAAGGGAAAATAAAAATGCAAATTCCAGTCAGCATTGTTTTTAAGATAAAAGCTGGGGGAAAAGGAATTTTTAATAAGTAATAAAACCCTTCCATCACTGTTCTTCCTCACTCCATCCTATCCCCTACCCTCTGCTCCACAGCAGCAACTTGGCTGGTGGTTGCTTTGCTTTTTTTGTACTTACCACTATCATGCACATCACCTCTGCCACCCCCACAAACAATCTGCCCAAACTCAACCACATGAAAAATATTTCAGAATTTGCCATTCACTCATTCTTGTTAAAGTCCTTCTCAAGCCTGAAAACCTCACACCTTCAAGTTTCTTTCTGCATTGAGAGTTTTCAGACAGCTGCCTAGGATCATCTTTGCAATTGTAGTTTCCAGCATCCAATTCAAGAAGTAGGAACACCAAAGTGAGCTCACATTTTATACTTTCTTTAGTTTTAAAGTTCTCCTTTCTTCCTGGTATCAGATGCTTGGCCCTTGTCTACCTGGATTTGAGGGACAGGCACTCACCTCTCCTGCTCTGCAACTCAGAAGACCTGTGTTCTGGTCCTGCTGTGACAGACCTGGGGCTATAAATTTAATATCTAGATATCCTTCACTAAAGAAAAGGAAGTAACACACCTCAACTTAGAAAGATGTTAGGATGTTGCACTTTAAAACTGCTGTGGAGATATCAGATGCTCAAAGTATGAAACCAAAGCTGCTCAAAGTATAAAGCCAAAGCACCTTTTAAGTCAGAGCAATGCTGCAGTCATAGATGGAGGAAAACAAGAGGAAAAGAGCTGCCTGGTTTTCCAGCTGTTCCCTGCATGACCTCTCCACAGGAAAAATCAGTGCTTGCTTTATCCTCTCCCTCTTGGATCTGCTGTTGCTGGTGCCTGTCACTGCAGCTACTCCTGTCCGTGGATGAGTGGAGCTGATGAGACTCTCACTCATGACACCATTGTCCCAGGAGGACAAAGAAATGCCATGAAAATGCATCAATGTTTGTCTCCATGTTCTCCTTCAGGACCTTGTAAAAGTCTAGCCAAGTTTATCTCCCTGCTGTAAAGGCTGGAAAGAGTCACTTCAGAAATGTAAATACCAGAAAATGGGTGAGGGTCCTCTCCATATATTAACTGTGAAGAGAAGCCTTTGAGCAGTGGGCAATGGCTTTTTCAAGCTTTTACCTCAAAGCAGTACAAACCTGGCAAGTGGAATGGGTTAGCTGAACTAGTAGAGGCTTTGTAATCTTTCAGTGACTGTTGATATTTTAATAAGGAAGAGATGAAGCACAAAAAAAAAAAAAGAGTAAAAGATGACCCTAATTGTTCCGACTTTCCTACATATAATTTAAACCAGCTGCAAGAGGGACAGGGAAGTTCTGATTTGAGTATTCCTCAGGCTTACAACATCAAGGAGGTACGCTATCAGGAAAACTATCAGAAGAACATTTTGCACAAAACTGTTACCTTGGGATAACAGAAGAGAGTGGTGATAGTTGTATGCTATTTATTGCATACATAGTTGTATACTATTTACTATAGAGATAAAAACAGGCCTTGATCCCTCCAGCTCTTTGAGTAAGTCATTCAGTTCAAAGGCAATCTCAGGCTAGTAGAGTTTGAAAAGGATTTTCAGAATAATAAGAACAAACCCCTCATCTCTCCAGCCCAGATTCACTAGTCAGAAGCCAAAGGGTTTGAGTATAGCATCTTCTTTAGAGGAATGAGAAAATTAAAGAACAGCCCAGAAATGTCAGCAAGTTCATGAGAGACAAGACTGAAAAGCTGAAACAGGAATAAAGGAGGCCTGAGCAAGTAAAAATAGAGTAGAAAGTTTAATAAATAAAACTGCTTTACTTGATCTGTCCATTCTCAGTGTAGGTGGTCCTATAAAATCCAACCAGCGAACCATTCAGCCAGCCTTGAAACTTCAGGGTGAGCACATAGGGATTACTTTCATTAGTGACAGAGAGCTCTGCTGCTGCCTTCATCACAATGTATTCTTGTGGCTTGTACTCAAAGCAGTCATTCAGAGCAATCTGCTCTCCTGAAGATTTCTGGAGCGTGGGCATTTCTGTAACCTTGGTCTCTCGCAGGTGAAGCCACAGGGCGCTGGTTGGTTTTTCCAAAGCAATAGATATACTGACTGTCCCACTGTAAGTGTCTTTTTCCATTTCAGGCTTGATTTCCAGATCATAGTGGACAGGCTTGACATAAGAGGGCAGCCTAAAATCCCTCCAACCTCCAGTCTCATCATTCTTGGAAGGACAGGGACCCAAATCCACTGGGGGAGGAGGCTCTTCTGTTGTTGGTGGCTCTGTTGCCTTTGGAGGTTTAGGTCTGCTCAATCCCACGCCAAGCCCCACAGCAAGTCCTACAACAACCACGACTCCACAGATGATGGCCACGTGCTTTGTCTTCATGCAGTACCTCTTGGACTTCTCATCCTCAAAATCCATGCCCTCCATCTCTGCTCCTAGGTCTGCCCTCAGGGCAAAACATTAACCATAAAAAAGCTTATTAGTCACTTCAGCATGTGCATTCAGTACACTCAGCAGTCTTGGTTTGTATTTTAATTGTGTAGCTATAGCTGTTCTCTGCCTCTCTTCCGCACCTCTTTCCACGAGACACTCGATTAATTAAAGACAACACGCATTTAGAGGCAATGTAGATATCAAAAGAAGTGCAGCTGGGCCGGGACACGGAGGGAACTGGCACAGAAGAACATTGTTTCTGCCGTGCTCCCCTTATAAGCAGTGCAACCCCACCCCCCAGCCCCTCCTGTTCTGGCCCGAGTTAAATATAAAACAGTGCTATGTTAATCAGCAGTCAGGAGGTGATCAGATGCCAAAGCTCTGTCAGCAGCTTTCAGAAGGAGTTTGCAGCTAGAGGTGTAACTGCTCCAAACCCTCAAACTTCACCACTACCTCTTTCTCTCTTCCTCTGCTGTGTCTTGTTTAGGTTTTTGTGGTTTGGGTTGTTTTCTTTCTTCCTTTTACTAAGAAAGATTTCCTTGAATTTCCACCCTATAGTTTGTGAAATGACATCTCAAAACTTGCAGAAATTACATTTATCTTTCAGCTGTTTTCCCTCTTTTCTGGGCTCGTTTACCTTTGCCAAGTAACTCAAGGCAGTCATAGACAGATGAATACACAGTGGAGCAATAAATGTTGATCACTGCTTCAAACTTTAACAGTTGTCTAATTCCTCTCCCCCTCACAGGGCCAGTTTTCTAGGAGATTGACCATAACCATGCATGCAAGCTGGTAGCCTGGGGTAGCATTTCTTTGTTGGTCAGCACAATTATAGTGCTGCCTGTGAACTCTTGCTGTGAGGGACACTTCTAAGTATGATTTATGCACTAAAGATCTAATTTGCCATTTATTGCTTGTCATCACAATGCGGCACTTCATTGAAGAAAATTAATTACATAGAGCCTGATTCTGCTTGAGGGAACTCATTGTAAGTAAGGCCTTGCTAAGCCTGCAAGCAAGATGTTGCTAATGCAGTAGGAAACTGAGCACAGTGGTAGTCTTGACCTTGTTTGAAATTAGACTAAAGGAAAATAGTTTAGGATTGAAATGTCAGTCCCTGCATCTCTTAACTCTATTTCTCCACTTATGTAGTCCTCTTCAGTAGATTTTTTAATCAGGCACATCAGTTTGGCTTTCTGCCTCCTGATTTAGTTTATTAGAAGAATGATTATTCCTACTTTTTATATCAGTTACAACTCTCTGATTACTTAGCCTTTCCCTTCCCTTCCCTTCCCTTCCCTTCCCTTCCCTTCCCTTCCCTTCCCTTCCCTTCCCTTCCCTTCCCTTCCCTTCCCTTCCCTTCCCTTCCCTTCCCTTCCCTTCCCTTCCCTTCCCTTCCCTTCCCTTCCCTTCCCTTCCCTTCCCTTCCCTTCCCTTCCCTTCCCTTCCCTTCCCTTCCCTTCCCTTCCCTTCCCTTCCCTTCCCTTCCCTTCCCTTCCCTTCCCTTCCCTTCCCTTCCCTTCCCTTCCCTTCCCTTCCCTTCCCTTCCCTTCCCTTCCCTTCCCTTCCCTTCCCTTCCCTTCCCTTCCCTTCCCTTCCCTTCCCTTCCCTTCCCTTCCCTTCCCTTCTTCCTTTTTCTTTTTCAGATGGATGAAGTTTCACCTGAATGGATTGACTCAGGTTTTAGAATCAGTTAACACAGGCTTCAAGTGAACTTCAAGTGCACTGAACTGGGGAATTTCACCCAGTCTGTTTAGAAATTAATCTGTTCATAAGCATAAGCCACATTTCTAAATACTGTCAGTCACCACCAGGAAAAACAATCTTTTTTTTTTTTTTTGCAAATCATCACATTAACTCTTATTCACATATTTTCAAAAGTGAGAGACTGATGCAAAGAAAAATGAAGCAGAAAGCTAAAAATCTGTTTCACATTATGTCTGTTTTTATTGTTTCCCATTTCTCTGCTGTGATCAAAACTAGATATGACATGGGAAACCAGTGCCCTTTAATGGATTGAGTAAGAACTCACTTCTAGCAGCAGGGCCAGCACTGAAGATCATAGTCTTAACATGTAAAACCATTTAATCTTTTCTTTTGTTCTGATTGGGCAGGACAAAGAAAAAGAGTTACAACAGATTTTAAAGACATCTTTACCAGAGCAGGCCATAAGTGATGAGATAATAAATGTGTCTTGATTTCAGACATGGCTTTTACATCACTCCTGTTTTTATTTTCCTAAGCCAAGAGCCTTTCCTTACATTTTTAACCTGAAGATGAAAAATGCTGTTTGAACTTACAGACTGCAGAGCAAGTTATTTACTGCAGTTTTGAAGACACTCAAAGATTTCTTCGCTGGTAAAAATTACTTCTTTCAGGAAGAGCTAGAAAACAAATGTGGATGACCTAGTCCTAAACAGCAAATATATATGTATTTCTTATCCTAAACCTTGAAGACAATACTGGTAGTAAAGTCCATCACAAGCTGTCAGTCAAGAGCAGTAGTGTAGTTATACACAAGTTCTAGTGTTGATCTTCTCCTTGTAATAACTGAGATTCCAACATTGTTGCAGCCAAAACTAGATATATTTCTGGTATGGGAAGCTAGGAGCAGGCTTACTCCTCCCACATCCAAAATATGCTTTGTTACAGACACTCCTGCAGTCATCCAGCAGTGCTAACAAGCCTCCCTGCTGCCAGTGACCCAATGAGCATGTCCAAGGATAAACAGGGCCCAAACTGTTAATTCCTCTACACAGGAGCAATGTGGGAGGGCAGAGCTCCCAAAAGCAATGGCAGCATTCCCTTTGTTTGGCCATTTCCAGGCAGAAAGGGGCAGGGAATGGGATCTACCTCCCCAGAGAGAAGAGCACCATGGCCATGGACAAGGCATAGATAGTTCATTTACCCTCTCCCCACCTGCATAAGATGATGGATCTGAAAATTCAAAGAAAGCTCCCCCCAGGCTGCTCCAGCACGAACTACAAGCACGACTGTGGGCAAGTGTTGGCCAAGGTTGGATTGCTTAGATTGCTTTAGATTAACTTCTAGAAATGAGATTTAAACAGTCTTTACAGTTACCTGGGCAATGCTAACACCTGTTAGAAAAAAAATTGTTTGTTTTTTTTATCCAACCAATTTCACTTCAAGCTAGAATTTAGTTCCCAGTTTGCACCAGAATTACCACAACCACCTTAACCCTGCCCCTTTGGATACCTAAAATGCAAAGGGCATGGAATCACCCTGCTCTGCCATGTCATTGCTGGTGACCATGTAGATGCTTGTAGGAACAATACCCAGATAACTTTTCAGACAACTACCAGGAATGTAACAAATGCTAATTTTTATCAACTAGTTGTCAGCCATTCATTTCCAGTGCAATTTCCAATTTTAAGCATAGGAAGTGGAATAAAATTTCTGCAAGTGACAGCCAGGATCAATACTTGGAAAGGCCTGCTCCAAGCCCACAGGGAAATCTCACATACTCCCAGGATATCCTTAATTGAAGCTGACAATGAGAAAAGAGCTGCTCTGGAAAGCATCAAAGGCATGAAAATAAATTAAATATAATAAAAAAAAATAGAGAAAAACTCCATTGCAACTCTCAACAAATGAAACTCCTCTGAGCCAAGTCATCCTTGGAATAACATGAAACACTGGGCCAATGCCAAGGAGCTCTCTTTGTCTCCCTGTGTCCAGGGACTTTAAGGCAACATGAGGGCAGCAGTCTAAGGATTCCCTTCTGCTCTCTGAACTGCCCTTCCTGCAAGATTTTGGAATAATAAATGGATCCTTTCTGCCTCCATCAGGAGGAATTTGTCTCTCTTTATGCTAAAATAACACTCCTTCAATTTTTCATTGCAAAATAAGAAGACATGAAGCAATCTGCTGTCGTGACAGCTTTCTGGCACAGCTGCACTTGTAGACTTCTCCCCTGTGGCCCCTACCAAAAAAATCTTTAGGTCATTAATCTGAGAAATATGAAACTGGTTAGACTGTTGTTCCACCAGGTCAGAAACAAACATTGTCAGAAATTATTCCCTTGTCCAGTGTTTTCCTGTGTCTGTAATGACTGATTTTGTCTCTATCTTTTGGCTTTGCATCCTCTAGCAATCATTAATCCCCTAGAGTTCACAAGTCTTAGTAATTACTGGCTTGCAGTGGTACTTGTTCCACTCACAATCTTTTCTATGACAGTTTTTAACTACAAAACAAGCTCTTTTGTGTTTCTGTTGTTTCAAAGTGTGAATGTTTTGAACTGACTTGGGAAAGTCAGGATTTATTTAGCCTTACTTGTTTTCCCATTCAGATCTTTAAAATCTGTACTCAGTTTGTGGGATACTGTTGGATGCTCTGCCTTGGAGGACTGCTTTATTTCCTGCTGCAGACTGACAAGTTCTGTCTGTAACACACCAGTTGAAGTGCAGGGCAGCCCCACAACTTATTCTGGATTCTGCTGTATTCCCCAGCAGGTCAGTGCTGGATGTATTTATCACTAGGGTTGATGCTGAGGGAAGTTACCTCAAAGCCTGTTCTCAGTGAATTGCTGTGTTACCATTAGCAGAGGCTTTGTTTCCTTCCTCTCTTTTTTTCATGTTTCAAATTCCTAGATGTAGATTCTGTGCCTTGAAATGTGAATGTCATCTCTTACACTATTCATGTAAATAAAGCAAGTCAAACGTTCATTTGGTTTGCTCTATCATGTTATGTTCATGATAAGATATCATATTATATATCTAATCAAACGAACACTTACCATAAAATCACACAATAGCTTGAGTTAGAAGAGACCTTAAGAATTAGACCCAACCCTCCTGCCATGACCAGGGACATTTTCCACTAAATCAGATTGCACAAAGCCCATCCAACCTGGCCTTGAACACATCCAGGAACAGGGCGTGTCTCACCAACCTCACGGTGAAGAATTTCTAGTATCTAATCTACCCTGCCAGTTTAAAGCCATTACCCCTTATCCTATCCTTACATGCCCTACATGCCCTACATGCCCTTGTAAGAAGTTCCTCTGCTACTGAATCATGATGATATTGTTTGATGTGATATCTTATTATATTCTATTATATAACTTCGTCTTCCACTGCAATGCTACCACGATGAGATTCCTTGTGGTTTTCCATTCTCATCATTAACCTTTAATAAAAACCAGAATAGTCTGGATCCCGGTGAATACAGTTCCAACTGTCCAATTCTACCATGTTTTACTATTTTTACATTTTTGTACCCTTTTGGCCATTAAAATAGTTACAGTTTATGGCTATACACTCTTCACCTTCCAATGTCTTTAAAAACATGCCTGAGGAGAATTCTATTGTATCAACAAAATATGAATTAACTTATATAGCAAATTTTTTCAAATTACTCAATATGTATCTTGTTTAACAAACTCCTAAACAAAATGAGAAACAAGCTATTATGGTGTAAGTTCCAGGATACATTGGCCTACCAGCAGACCCACGGGAAAATGAAATACTGTATTTTAGAAATTCCGTGTGAAATTCCTTGATGAGCTTTTGGAGGCATTTTATCCTCTAGAATGAAAAACTTGCTTTCTACTCTCTTCACTTTGTTTTGTGAGTGAGAGTGATGTCTTACAAGACCTCCTCTCTCCACTTGCAAATCAAGAGACTGCTTTTAATCTACTTAATACGAGCTGGAGTTTCCTGAGGCGCCACCTCTACCCTCAAGCACAGCTGTGTCAATCAGTATGCACTTGTATTGATCCTTTTCAATCTCTAGAAAGCAGAGCACAAGAAGGAAAGCATTTTGAGGGAGAAGATGTGTAGAATTTCCTTCCTACTTTGACTGGCTCCAGGGCAAACTTGCTTTCTCCTTTGAAAGTCAGGGGAAGTTCAGAGGCTGAAGGAGTGAAAATGAATCATCAGTCAGCCCAGTAGGGGTGTCTGCTCAGCGAGGAACAGGCAGTACTGAATCCAAGTATGATACTGGCTTCATGGAGCAGGTAATGGAGATTACTGTGGAAAACAGTATTTGCAGTTGCACGCATGTTTTCACTTACAGTAAATTGTGGGTTTCTCATCTTACTAGAAAAGATACAGTGGAAATAAAAGAAGTCATCAAACTAACTGGCAAGGCAGAATAGAAGAATCAATCATCATTTTAATCACTGAAAGGGATTAAGAGGCTGAATCTTCCACTCTTACAACTCTATGCACTGGGGACAGTTCCATAACAGTCAATAGCAAACTATTTGAGAATCTGAAATAGAGTAGTAGTGTTTAATAACAGTGTAAAAATATTGTGTAGCTTAGGTTAAGACAGCTTGACTATGCCATCATATAATAGCAAGGAAACTCATAGGACTTTCAAAAGTTGTTAATTTAGCACAAATTAGAAGGAAACAGTTCATGTTATTCTCACATATATCTCATTCATGTAGAATTCATAATGAAGGGCCATAGATGCTGTTGGGAAGCACCTTATGCCAGCCACTGAGAAGCAGTGCAGCAGACCGAGATTTCTGATCTCTTTGGCTGTATAAATTCATGTGATCCTTTGCTGCTGAAACTGCACCAGAAGTTGTTCCAAGTTGCCGATAAAAAATTGCTCATGTGATTTCCAGCGCTAGGAAAGTTTCTTAAATGAAACCAAGTTAGTGAAAAGGATACAACAATGATACAAGCTTTTCCTTGGCTGGGGATATAATCTCAGTGCAATTGTCCGCCAATATGTATTTAGGTTACTTCCAAGTCTGTTACCTGTTTCATTTTCTTGGTTAGGTGATGAAGCTGATGAAAAAGAAAACAATTGCAGTTGCATAAACTGCTTCATTTGCTATTGTATTTTAAAAATCCTCTTTTTTCCCCTTTGCAAACAGGATTGTGGTTGCATTAAGGCATTTTAAAATGAATCAAGAGATTGGAGGATGAAAGAAAGTCAACAATTATAGATATGACTCTCTTCCCTTCCCCCTTCCCAGCTGAATGTCTTTGAATGCAAAATGGAAATAGAACAAGCTATGTCTTCGGGATTTCCACAACATTTGCTTCATCTGTTTTGCCCTGCATACAATATATCTCCCTCTCTCAGACTAGCTCTGTTTTCATCAGTCCTTGCCTCCCCATACCCACCAGCAACAGGTGCTCCAGTGGTTGGGAAGAGCAGGAGATAGACAGAGACTGGACTGATTCCCAGGCAAGTTCCTAAATTGCTCCTCACGTATACTTTCACAAAAGGGTGTATGTGAGGTGGTGAGGTGAGGTGTATGCACTGGGAATACCAGATAGCACATTTGCCTGAAGAAAGAGGGCTCTGAAATGAACAATATTTATTTGATGTTATTTGAAAGTCCCATCCTTCCCTGCAGGCTGAGCAGAGACCATTTCAGGGCTGTCTAATGCTTCATTTTCTTTTTTTGCCTCTGAGTTTGCCCCTGCTTTTAAAGGAAAAAAGCAGTCCTTCAGAGCAAGAATCAGCAAATTGCTTTCACACAGGAAGAATATAATTCTTTTCTGTTTTAGCAGACCCAAGCTGATGTGGGAGTACAATTTTTTTTGCCAACAGTCCTCATATTTAAACTAATTTTTATTATTACCAGCAGGATTCAAAGTAATAGGTGTTCCCACACAAAAATAAGGACATCTTTACTCTTCAGGTATATAACAGATTATTTTGAGCTTGTGTACAGTAGAAAAGATTGCCAAGGGCATAAATAAACAGACCAGCAAAAATTAGCACTTGTTAAAAATTGCACTGGTGAAAATGTGACACAAGCAAAATCAAAGAAATACAGGAATCTTACAGATGATGAGTATTTAATCTTCTTTTTTAAACCAAATAAGGACTGGCTTCCTTTATGTCCTAAACCAAATGAAGAGAAGGAGGCTTACCATTGGGGAAATAACCCATTAGTGTCTTGGGCTATGTGGATTCTATAAGAGGTTTTAACCTGTTGTCCAAGAGCTTCTCCACTGGTAATCAGATGCCAAATGAGATTGGATGATATGCACCAATTCACCTTTAATTTTGTAGGATTGCTACCTCTGCTGTCCATGGAGAAATTTAAATGCTGGGTGTTTCCCAGGATAAACTACAGGATGTACAGCCAGGTATTTCCTGCAGATCCTTCTTTCTTACTTTAATTTATTTTTTTTATTTTTGTTTTCTTCAAATGCCAAAGACAGACTTTAACAGGAACCTACCTTTACTACAGAGAATTTCCTTCAAAGATCTTCTGGAGATACAAGCCACAAAAAATACCAAGAAACAGAAATGTTACATCAAAATAATAGAAATTATATATATAAATATATATATAAATAAAAAGACCAACTTTTCAGCCTCTGTCCTAATGTCTTTTACAAACACATAGCACAGTTTGTATATGCTGTTTCTGGTTCTTTCTGAAGTCAGTAATACCATTTATATTCACTACAGAGAGACCAAGAAGTAAAGCAGAGAATTGCCTCCATTTATTGCTAGATCTAAGGGCAACACTTAGACATAGACTGTTTGATTCTTGTCTCTCACAGAATTTTTTCCTATTTATGTACATATATTCAAGAGCAACCTAATAGTTTTAGACAGATCAGAGGCTTGGTCCTTGCCCAGAGACTGAATCTGCTGGTTTTAGACACAAGAGAAAAGTAGGCACTAAAAAAAGGAGGAGGAGTATGGAATTAAGCATAAGGACACTTATATCAGCATAGCCATGTGGGCAGGTAGGTATGTGCTATTCATCATGATTATTTGTAATTCAACATATGCAATTTGGATTACAGGTAATTCATATTACTTGACAGGCTCTCATTCAGTTGGCTTCCTCTTCATAATGGCAAAACTTCAAATGAAGTTCTTTTAATTTAAATAATTCCATTAAAATGTCTGCTCAGCCAAGAAGAGCACTTCTTGGACTCTCAGACAAAGCAATCACCAACTGAATTATCAGAACTCATATCTATGCAGTCAACAACATTTTTCAATATTGAAGATTCAGTCTAAAGATTAAAAAGTCAAAGGACAAACTGTTCAGCATAGTTTTACAATGACCCTATCTTATTTTTCCAAGATTAGAATGTTGTTTCCGCAACATATAATTAGGATAACAATAAAGCAAAGTGCAATCTATTGAAATCCTTCTCACACCGTTAAGTTCAACGTGACTCTTAGAATGGAAATAAGATTTTTGAGGAAGATACTCTATACAGTGTCAATAGAAACCTAGCTCAGAGACAAAGCTGTAATAATTTTCTTAATTTTATATAAAAATTTGTAAATCAAGTTGACTATAAGGGCATCTCTTTACAAGATCTGAGACCATCTACTCCAGCTGGAGGGTTAGCTGTCTTCTTTCTAAAGCTATGACACCTCCTTCCTTTCATGTATTTTGGCTTGTAATATATATTACTGACAAAGATGTTCAAATCTTCACAAAGGGACCACAGGAGAGAAAACTGGGAAAAGAAACTAAAGCTAATAACAACTTATGGAGTGTCTCAAAACAAAACTGTCTTTGTACTGTCTTTGTAACAAAGTTGTTAATGTAAAAGAACAGTGAAGTCTATTTCCATGGTCTAGTCCTTCCTTCTTAATTTTCCATTTGTCCATTGTCCCAGTGCAGGATAGATATCTGAATTTTGATATTCTGGGGATATTCCACCTAGATTGCAAAGGAATGCTTCTGACTACGTGGAAAATTTTAAATGTGCAGTTTTATCTATACCAGGTAAAAACCTCTCAGTGTTCTAGACAGAGAAACAGAAAGGCCTTTTTCTGCTTTGCCAAGATGGAGTTTGGTTTTCTTATCTTCCTCTCAGAGACAGCTGCACATTTGGTACTGCAGAGAAAGCAGAGTTCAGAGCCTTGCCTTCAGGCAGGCTCACTGGAGTTTAACATGCTGCACAAGCTGTTCCCTATTGTCCTGTGACACTATTTAGGCACACACTCATCTGAGACTCCCAGATTCACATGAACCATTTTAACAAGCAGCCCTGTTTTTCAAATGCTTCCTAGTGAACTCAAGTATCCAATTCAGCACTAATTCTCCAGAAAAAAAAATTAAATTATGACCCCCCCAACAAACAAAAAACCAAACCAAACCAAAAACACCCCAATCAAAATCAAAACCTCAAACTACCAAAACAGTAAAATTGTAATTTAATTTACAAAAAACTTTAAGTAGTAGAAAAATAAAATCAGTACATGCTTTTCAGGATTATCCTGAAAGCCTGTATGTATTACCTGCTGCAGCTTCACATTCCTGGAATCCTATGAAACACAGTCTTGCACTTCATTTTAACAGAAATATTCTGGTTATGCTTCTCTGATCTTTTGGATTACTGCCATTGCCACATTTATCTAGGTGTCTGCATTCACCTTGTGCCATCCCTTTCCTGCAGGTATAGTAAGACTCAGGACTTTTTGTCTCCTGAGATGTACTGAAAGTCCTGATCTACAGAGCCCTGAAGAAAAGAGGAGTTATGTTGCCTCAGGTCATGCACGTGACCAGTGGTGATGTCCAAGCAAATTCTCTTTGTGGCCATGTGCCTTTTATCTGGTGACTGTAAATGCAGGGCTCCACCATTCCTCTAGAAAACAAAATTTAGCACTAATCCCACAGCCTCACCCAGGGCAGAGCACCCAGTGTAGCAGGGATTTCAGCAACTCTTCCAAGCAGTGCTGATTCCACATTCAGCCCTATATCCCACCCCTCTGACTGGCTAAGTGGGGTACTGTCTGTTCCAGTAAGGGATCCAGTCAGGTCATACTCTTTGCTAATTAAATCCTTGGGAACTAGCTCAAGTCAGACAGACCATTGTTTCTACTGTCTCTGATTTGTTTCTGCAACACTAATTATAATGTCTTCTCAAAGCATTTGCATTCCTCTTCTGTGGTCAGAAAAGCACCTCACACATCAGTGCCTTTTATTAGGGGAAAATGTATAAAATTCACCCTGTCAGGTATTTTCCAGCACAGGTTCATAGCTTTAGTAGTGTCAGAAATCATTGTAGCAAGGGAAAAAATGTGCTTTTATTCAGCAAATCACTAAAGCAGCCTTCTGCCTGGGAACAGCATGAACTAGTATCTTAAATACAGTTCTAAATCCCTTGATCTGCTGGGATTTACAGAAAGAAAGAGGTGAAGCCAGGCAATGACCAGGGAGCAGAGGGAATGGCCTCGACTGCTCTGAATAAAAGCACTGGGAAGAGAGTGGTCAAAGGAGGTGATGGCTAAAGGAATTTGCTTTCTAAGGTGAGGCCTGATCACTAAGATTTCTATATACATGCTCTGTAGGATGGATATATGTAAAAATATTTTCCTGATGGGGCAGTTAATGAAGAAATCTGCTTGGTTTTGGTTGGTTGATTTTTGGCACCTGTGTGCCTCAATGACAGATGTATAACACTTTGATTTCATTTCCTCTTCCATCTGCAGCCTCTCATGTCCATCTCCCATCAATGTAAGGGCAGCCAGGACCAGACCTGTGTTTTTGCTTGTCCCCAGAGCTGTATGATTATTTCTACACCTTATATAATTGAATTCCAAAAGTTGTGAGTTAAGTAATCCAGAAGTGTTGGAAATATGTCTCTGAGGGATTTTTATATCAGATTATGATTTAGCTTCCTGTTCCAGAATCTGGAAACTCATGCTGCTTTTTTGAGCTGCCTATCTTGTAAAGGTAGTTTTGCTATTCTCGTGAGGACAAGCTTCCATTGTTTTACTCTGTGCAGCTTCATTGCTCATTTATAAATAGGAACAGATGTTTCACTTTCATACCAATGAAGAGCAGGTGTGGATAATAAAATTATTTCCTTCTGATTTAGTATAATTTTTCTTTCTTCACACTGGCTTCACTGTGAAGATAATCTGCTCCAGTGTTGGCCAATCATTCAGACTGGAGTGGAAAAGCCAGGCTGTGCTCCCTCCCATCCATGCTGCCCTGAGGACAACTGGATTTAACTCTCCTGTTCTCTCCTCCTTCCCAGAAGTACAGAACAAATGAGTTTGTAGCTGAAGGAGGCAGTGAGGGAACCCTAATCAATGTGTCTGGTTACTCAAACAGTGTCAAGGTACTGCCCTGTTTTAGACTTGGGCTGTAGATTTGCTGTATTTTGAGTATAGGTAGCCACAGCTGCTGGCTCTAAGTGCAGTACATTACTTGAACAGAAACTGTGTGTTCATTTTCAGCAGAATTTCTGTACTGTTCTACTGCAATTAGTCTTCCAGTAAACAGGTTAATAGTTTACTCAGGATTCAGCAGTACATTTTGAAATGCTAGAAATGGTTCTATCATATTACATCTGGTTGGACTTTATTCTTTCATCAGGAGTGGCTTTAATGGTTGTCAAATTGCACAGAAAGAGCATTAGTGTTCTCACCTGGAATAAAAATAGACTGATATCAATGTTTATTACCACAGGAAGATTTTGAAAAGTGACCTTCAGCTAAATAACCTTGTAGGAACAAGGCCCCAAGTTTCAAATGTTGTTTTATTTGGGAGATTGCCCAGCACTTGCCTGATGACTTCTGTGCTTTAAGTAAATCTTTCAGTGTCCTTTTTTTTTTTTCCCCTTTAAAAAATCCCAAAACAACAGACTAAGAGGACAGGCTCTTAATGCCTCTATGTGACCTCTTGTATTACTCGTGTTCTCATAGGAACAGCAGAATGATTAAGTTTCCCTACCATCCATTCTGAATTTAGGTGCTTAATGCTGCTAATACTTAAGGTGCACTCAGTCATTCTGGTTCCCAAATGTACTTTTTATGAATTGATCTTCTTTTTAGAGCCAGACTCCAATATTTCATTACTACATAACTTGAGTTGTGCCATTCCTTGTGCCTGATATCTGCAAGTTACTTCTCTGTAATGAAAAAGGACCCTACTCTATTATTCTCAAAAACCTGATGTTGACAGGGATCATTTACAAGACTATACACAGGCTCCCAAAGTTTAGCTGTTCAGATCCTCAGTATTTATTCTGGTGCTATCTAAGAGAAGTGCTGCACTATGTCACATAGGACTGTGAGGTTCCAGTTCACACTTTGCTGACTCTGCTCACTGTTCTCACTGCAGTGAGACTTATGCTTACTCAGTTACTTTCTTATGTCATCTGAAGCTGTTTTTCCTCAATTCTATAATGTCATGTCTGTCTGTGTTCAGTCTCTGAGACCTGGTCAACAATATACCTGTACAGTACTTATTGTCAAGTCTTAATTTTGTCTTATTTTGTGTGTTTTCCAGTGGATAGTATTAATGCTTCTCACATGAGGATGGAGCACTTGCAGAAGCAAGTTATTTAGTGGAGATGCTTAGAAGCATTTGTCCATTCCCAGAGCTAAAGTGTTGTCTTTAGTGGCAGATTCTGACTGGTGGGCAGTACAATAATTAAACTCTCATTCATTAGGAAGCAGTTAATAGGAAGAGCCTGTAGGTTTTTTTATCAGATAACACATCATGTTGTACAGCTTGCCTGACATGAAATGCTGGGTTCCAAGCTGGCAAAGCATGCTGTTCCTCAGGGTTAGCAAATCAGAAATACCATAAGTAGATTAATTTTCTACTGGGAGAAGAGGGATGTCAAATCAAGAAAGACTCATGTTCAAACTGACCAACTAATAGGATACTGAATGAGAGTATAGCCTGAGCAATGAGCAGGAGGAAAGAGTGCCATGAACAGCAATGTGCATTTTATAGAAGTGACAGGTCTTGCACTGCTTTAAAGAAATAATGAAATTACTTGACATGCCACTTTTTTTTTCTAAAGTCATGCTAATGGGGGTTAGAACAGTGGGGTTTTCTCATATTCTTGAAATTTCAGTGCAAAAAGAATCAGTTTGCCATAAGTTTATTGACAGTTATTACAAAAACATTCACAATTCAGGAGACCTGAATACTGTAACCTCTTAACAAAAATTAAATCCAGTGCTCCCATAGGATATTCTCCTGTTATCACTATGCCTGGGTACAAGACAAATGTTACAAGGCTTCAGTTTCCATGACCAGAAAGTTATTGGATTAGTGTTTAACCTTGTCTCAATATCCTTCACTGGATAACTCTGTCAAAAAGAAGGGTCTAAGAGCTCCCATTAATATTATAAACAGAGGACTCAACATCCTTTGAGGCATTTGTAAAATTGGTGCAGAGATGTGACTTTTGAATTACAGTGTCTTTCTACAGTATGTATGTGGCAGCATCATTAGATATCACACGATTACTGGCATCTTACAGCTCAGAATATGAAAGATGGTGCTGAGATTAGGTATTTTCATGCAAGGTACTTAAAAACAAGCAAGCCAAGGAGAGCTCAAATTCTTAAGTTATGTCAACTGAAGACAAAGCAATAAAATGTTATATTTCACAATAAAACAGAGCATAGCCATGAAGTTTGACTCCATGTTAAATATTCCTGGAAATGTTTCTTTGTCCTGGAAGCATCTTAGATTTAAGATTGAAATCTTGGTCCTTACTCCGTCTCTAATGGAAGGTTTGCAAAACATTGCATGGCCACAGAACAGATATTTAGCATATTTCAGGATTAGCAGTTTTTCCTTGAACCCTTATTATTTCCTTTGCTTTGGACTTCAGAATAGGCTGGTTTTGATGTCAAGGAAGAAGCTGTCATTACTCAAAGGGAAAGTCAAAGACTTCCTGGTTATAGGACAAAAAATTTATAATCCCTTGAGGAAAGTCCCCACCCTTAAAAGGGAGATTTCTGAGAGAGCACCAGAATGCCATCTGGATGCTAACAGTGGTGACACAAGGCTAGAGTCTAGCTGGGAAGTCAGTCCAGAGTTTGAGTCCTTGTCCAGTCATAGGCTGTGAAAGAGCTTGAAGAAGGGAATAAGGGTAAAGCCCAACCTGACCCTAAATAGAGCCCCAACAGGTAGGGATGTGGATGGGGATCTGAGGTGAGGCTGGTCAGGGCCTTTAAGGCCACTCAAGGCCAGACACAAAGGTGAAAAAAGGGCTTTCCTTTCTTGCAGAGTATTGAAATGGCAAGTGAGTGTTATACCATGGCATGGCAACACAGGTAAGATTCAACTATTCTAGCACTGCTAAGAGGTCTTGAGCAAGGACTGTATTTGAGGAGCAATAAAAAAAGAAGCTTTGCCAAAATGCTGATTACTGTGATCAGCAGCAATAACTTCAAAACTAGGAAGGTATAAATGAAGTTGCAAATAGAAATGTGCTTAGCAAGAGATTCCCTTAAGAAACTCAAAGTACGTCAAAGCACTTGCCAAGATCTAAATTACAGATGAAACACACACCAAAGATAAGAAAAAGCAAGAATAGTAAAAGACATGCTATGCAAATTGCTTAGACAACTGTTTGAAAAATATATGATAGTTGTAGCATGGTTATTGTATATATGGAACAGCATAGCAAAAGGATTCAACTCCTTACTGATACCATGACTTGGGAACCAGCACTCCCATTTTAGTGATAATTGGTGGTGGGTTGGATACAGAGACACGAAAGCCAGTTCTGAATAATATGGAGTCACGTACCTAATATGCTGTATTATTTAACCATTGCAGGATATTAGTATTAGTATTAGTATTAGTATATTAGTATTAGTATTAGTATTAGTATTAGTATTAGTATTAGTATTAGTATTAGTAGTATTATTTTGGCTATATTCATTAAAACATTAATATGTTTCAAATTAACTACTTGATTATGGAATAACAATGCAGCCTGGAGAGATGTGTCAGAGTGAGAATGAGAATTCAGGATTCCTTCTTTGTAGATCCAGAAATCACCATCAAGTGTGCTTTGGCTTTCATTCTGTAGGAAAATACAAAGAGTTAGATACAGCAGCTGATTTCCCAGCTTTAGTCCCCAGCTCTGCTTTTCCTACCAGTGAAGCTGAAAGAGTGTGTGAATTCACAGCACAGTTGCTGTTGGGTGCAGAAGTGGCTGGATTGGCTCACAGGAGGAGCTGCTCATCAGGGAGCCTTGGAAGTTGCAAGGATGTTGAAAGCATGTGGAAGACATAGCTACTGCAGAGCTTCTGTGAGCATACCACATAACTAGAGACATCTGTTCTGGAGAGGAAAACACTTGAATTTCTAGGGTGTGTTGAAACCTCAGGGCCACAGGAAGAAGAGCTGAACAGGTGCAGTAGGACCTGTTGAATCCCATTTTTGGGGGAACTGTGCTGCACACACTGTATTAGCAACATGACCTGGAGAGGAGGGAGTTTCTCAGCTCCTGGTATGAGCAGGAAAAAAGGACTACATGGATCATTTCTTTCAAAGAAGCTCTCTGGGGACTGTGATTCTGACACCCAAATGCAGTAGCTGAGGGAAGAAGAGGAAAACAGATCCTGCATGATCCTAAGGGTAGTTATTTGACCTCTGCTGCCTGCAGCTGAATTGGGTGCTTCACTGGAAATATGAGCAGCAGCAGATGAGTGCTGAGTTTGTTTGTGTGGCTGAGAAGGGGCTGAGGAGACACTCTGCTAGTGTATGTCACTATCCAAAGGGGAGGATGATCTCTGAGCAGAGGTGAATGCCACAGAGGTGCAGGGGCTTTTTGCTTCTTGCCAACAAACTGAGCTGCTGGTTATTTAGTATGGCTATGGAGTAGCACTGGATGTTGTCCTTTGGAAAAGGCAAAACAGGCTCCCTCAAGAGATCAGAATAACCCATCGCCCTTGTCTGTATTTTGTGCTCCTCTTGAACCCTACCCTCTCTCTTACACTAGACCAGCTGAGGGAAATGTTAACCCTGAATCCAAATGGGTAGCAAGAAAATAATTTGGAGGCAGAGCTTTGAATTTGTACAGTTGTTGCCATACTAAGGCTTGTTGTTAGATTCTTTAGACAGAGCACAATAAATACAGAGATATTTGCAGGTGCAGAAGGATATTTTCTGTATGGTCAGATATATACTCATAGTATCAAATCAAGATGTATTCTAGGCCAAAACGATGCAGTGATGTTTGATTCAGAGTATGTCCTGTTTCTTAGATATCCTTGTGTTAAAGATCATTATTATCAGTAATACAGGTTAGTCTTACATAACTTAAATGCAGTTATAAAAACTTTAACTTTAGAAGTGCAGGAAGTTCATCTTTGGAGTAGCCTGTACTATTGTAACACTGTGAAATAAAGAAGGAATAGTGAGATCAGATCAGAAATTAGGGATTTCATCTATAGTGTAATTTGCTGCTGACATCAGCTGGCAGGCAGATAATCATTAACAGGATGAATGCAGTAAAGATTATAAGATTTATATGATAATTTATTGCTCTTTCCCTAGTGTGACAACCTTTGGCCAACTGGTACAGGCCAATTTAGATAAAGAGGCAGATTGCAGATTTCTGAGGCAAGGGTCTATTTCTTTGTCAACCCACTTTCTTCTTTCCAATCTCTGATTTTGCAGTCTAAGGGCTTGCACAAGTTTCATTCACATCTCCCATTTTATAGCCACTTTCTTTGTGGTCATGGCCTGGTATAGAGGCCAGCCTTTTCATCATCAGTCGTGGGTTAATCTAAAAACCTGGAATCCTGGTCACAGCGGTATGAAAGGGTCAGAAAAGGAATTATAGGCATATTTTTGCTTTTGTTTCCACAGACCTCAGTGAAAATTACTCTGCTTATCTTCAGAAGGGTTATTAGCATTCCCATGCTTCCACACCTGTAGTAGGTATTCCAGCTGGACTCATAGTGGGATCTCCCTGAAATAGGCAGTGCTGTGACCTTGTTAGGAAAGATCCAGGTCCTTTAAACACTGAAGAGGAGCCAACAAGTGATGATGCATTGTCAAGAAGCTACATTTTAAAATTGTCAAAATGTCGGGAATCCTTCATTCTGTCAAGGGTCCCTTGTCACAAAGGACTGAGTAGCATTTTTCTGCGTGCCCAGATATTGCTAGTTGAAGACAGTGGGTTTCCCAATAGTACAGAGGCAGAAGTGGTTAATATGCCCAGTGCCAGTCTAGATCTGGTGGTCATGTAAGATATAGAATGCAGAATAGAGCTGTCATAGACATTTGTTGGTCAGTACACTTTGAATATTATATATCTTCCTATAATAACAAATATTCCCACATGAATATTTTAAGAAATTGTTTTCCTTTGATATTGTATGACATTTGCATAATTACCACTGAAATTTGTGGCAGATTCAAACTGCCAAGCCTATTTACATAGCTATGGAAAATTATTTACTGATCCATACAAATGTTCATTTGCATCAGTAACAAATGCATACCTCTTCAGTTTGCTAATGAGAAGAATTATACATCTGGTTAAAACTTTGTCAAAGACAGAACCAGCGTTTTTCCATAGCCCATTAATGTATGGGAACACTTTTTCTCCCCTTGGAGTTTCAGTTGACTCTGAGAACATGTTGTTGAGAAAATTGAGTGGTGCCAGAATTTATATGAAGTATTAAACCCCAGGCTTCCCAGCCGTTGACTTATAATATTCATGGTCTCATTTGGCTGGCCAAGTAACAAGTACAGCATTAATACAGGATTTAAAACTAGAGGAACAAAATAAATGGGACATTGTCCTGTTCTTTAAGAAGCTAAACGTTTGGGGCCTCAAAAACAGTGTCTGAAAGAGGAGGTGCTGAGAGCTGACTAGATTTAGTACTGGGACACTCAGCTCTCCATTGCAGTTTTTAAACCTGTGACTGACAAACGAGATGCAAACCTGTGCAGAGCACCTCAGATCCTGTCAGGCATGTCAGCTGAGCCTCAACAGAGATCAAATGAAGTAGCATTGGTGCAAAGCTGGCTTTGAGGGACCATAATCTCATATCATAATCATAAACCCAAAGGGCTCTTCAGAAGTCTGAAAAAGTCCAGATAGATTTGTATGTCTAGTTGGAGCTGGCCATAGCAGCTGTCAGCCAGTTTGGTGCAGACAGATGCAGCCTTTGGCATGTGCTCTTGTGCTAACTGCACAGGGGAAAAAATCAGAGGACTTGGTTCCCTTGGTCAGTCCAAAGAAAGAAGCAGTGGGGCATTGGCTGAAATGAGTCTTCTGGTCCTGCTGGATGCAGAACAAAAATGATCCACTCTGTAAATACAAAAAGAAACTGAATTGCAAGAATTAGCCTGAAGAGGCTAATGTTCAAATATCAGAGTTCAAGTTGCAGCCAACGTGGGTCTTAGAAAAGACAAGTGTTTTGAGATATGTCTTT
The DNA here is from genome assembly GCF_029582105.1 of Oenanthe melanoleuca. NCBI lineage: Eukaryota > Metazoa > Chordata > Aves > Passeriformes > Muscicapidae > Oenanthe > Oenanthe melanoleuca. Next base: position 24,720,609 of record NC_079337.1, on the reverse strand, counting down.
GTCTTTGGAAACTTCCAGGTGTACTTGGAAGGTTACAGGTTTCCTTGTCATACACCTGAACCTGACATTCCTGTTATCAGGAACTTGTGTGCTAAGTAATGCATCAATATCTATGAGACTTGAAATAAAACAAACACCACATCCTTCTGAACTGATAGTCCTGCATAGTCCCAGACTTCATGCTCTGCTGGTTGCCTTTAAATGTTTGTATGATACCTTTAACTGGGTAAGTCAAAGATAGTTATCAAAATTGTTGCTCAATTAATTAAATAGGTGTGATATAATCAGAAATACTTCTTTGGTATTAAACTACTTTCAGAAAACATTCTTGTTTAGGAATTTTATTTTGGACCAACCTCTATGCTAAACTGAGATGTTTGATCATTTCACCTTAGCTATCTAAACATTTAAAGTTGCACCTTAGGTATTTTCCTTAGCGGTCTTCAAAGTAAAAAATAACTCAAAATGTCCAAGATGTAGATAACTAAACTGTGGAAAATGTCTCTGTAATAAATACCTAGTGAGATAAAGCTACTTCTTGGCCCCAAACACCTAATAAGTTCCTTTCTTTCATGACTCTTTTTTTAAAATAAATGCAGCTATATCATTCTATCCATTCCAGCCAAGGGACCCAAGTCCAAGGGAAGCATTAGCTCTTTTCTATACAAGAATATATTATATTTGTCTCAAACAGTTCTTTCTGTTGCCTGTGAAAAATCCTAAAATTTTATTCTTTCTCTCTTGGCTAATAGGGCTTTTAAGTGCTCTTGTCATTTGCACAATACACCACTATATTTTTATCTTTAAATGGTGCCTATGAAATTGCATATAATTCATAAAAATTAGAACCATATGGTCTGCATTTTAAGGGATCTTAAAGAGCATCTAGTTCCAAGCCCCCTGACATGGGCAGGTGACATTTCACTAGAACCAGGTTGCTCAGAGCCCCAAGCTCCAGCCTTTTCCTGAAATGGAGGAATGATGGGTCCAAGTTTTCATCTCTTTCCTGTCCCAGACAAGCCTCTTGCTCAGCTGGGACAGATCAGTATAGATGTCCAAAGGAGGCTATGTGACAGCTGTGACTTGAACATGAATGAAGAAGTATCAGTATTTCTGGGGGGTTCAGCTTATTTTTCTAGCAGTGTGTCTTAAGCCTTCAGGAAGGGCTTCTGCCAAAACCCATCTAATAAGTAAATTACTTTGTGCAAAGCACATTTACTTCAGATTGTTTATTCAGTAGCAGGCTCTCCCCTCACAGCACAAAATTCTGTGAAACTTAAACTCACAAAAGGAACCTCTGGCTTCTCTGGCTCTCAGGGTGTTGGGCCATTGAAGCAGAATTATAACATACTTAATGCAGCATGCTAAGCTACAGATGAAGAATGAATGGCATGAAAGGAGTAGGAAGTGTGAGGATGAGCTCTGCACATGTGTCCATGAAAGTTAACAATGGATTCTTTGTGGGAGTGCACAGCTGAGAGTATGAACTGAGCATGTGTTAAATGGGACAGGGCACAGTCTTAGGTGCCTCCAGTACACTTTTCAAAAAGGTGTGGTAACTGCTCTCCAAAACCAGAAGGAAGCCTCCTCTGATTCAGTTGTGCTTTTATTTGTATTAGGAACCAAAGTACCTGACAGAAGAATTCCAGGTGTTTAGAGCTTTTCTAATGTTCCTAAAATCCTCGATTTTTTTTTTTTTTTCCTTGAGAAGATTTTTTTTTGGTTCATTTCTAGGGTCAATATTAAAGCCACCAAATATGTAGATCCTAAACCAGAAGATATGGGAAGGAGCTAATTTATAAGATGAAGCAAGTGGAAAGCTATTTTATCATATGTAGGTTTTAGAGAATGAAATGGTTCAGCCATGCTCTGAGAAAGCAAATTCATGGAAAGAAAATAATGCTAGGTTATAGAATAAGGTTTGGTTTAATTGCCTGTTGGGATTTTCCCACACCCTTTGGTTCACTGAAATCAGACACGGTTCTCTGATGCCTGAGATATCTGAGAGCAGTTGAAGCTCATTGATGAACTTTGTGATGCGTTTTTGTTGCTTGTGTCTCCCTTAACCAGAGAGTTAAATCTAGCACTTCAAGAGAAATGATGAGGATTGGCTTATCTCTCCTTAATTGTCTGAGTAACGAGTGTCTATACCTTTGAGGAGCTGACTGGCCTGGAAGTAGAAGAAAGGTTAGCTTGAAGACACACATATTTTTCAATTCAAATATCCTTTTCCTCTACTCTTGCAAGACTTAAAAAAATATAAATTAATATATTTATTCCAATTAGACATCAAGTTTGTTCTGGAAAGTCTAAAGCTAGAAAATGATGAAGTGCCCAAATATAGAGTATTAATACACTGTTAATTTTCCTAGGATGATACTGTACTTGTTTTAATATAGACTTGCCAAAATTTGACATTTAAATATTGTACTACAGTTATAATAAACAAACAAAATAAATCTAGAGACAGATAATGCTTTGAATCCCAAATTTAATATCATATGCATGTACTCATTGCACATTTTCTTTTTTTTTTTTAATAGTTTCAGACCTTTCCAGCAGAATTTTAATTCAAGTTATAAATTAGCAAATTTCTACCAAAATTTTTCATGGAGAATCCTATACAACTATAGAAGATATGTATGCTTATAGCTGCTATAGAATGCCTAAAACAAAATACTTAATTAAAAGATTGCAAAAATGTAGGGATCTGAAAATAGTAAATAATGACTTTGAGCTTAGGTTTTATGATTGCTATCTGTCTGTCAATGAGTGAAATGTTTACAATCTACAATTAAAATACAGCAATAAAATTTTATATCAAGGAGTATGTTCCATTAATTCCACAGCATTTTTCTTAATTCCACTTAATTTAGTGAATATCATTATTTAATCTTCCCTTCTCAGGGAAGCTTCATAATACTTAATAGAAACAGATCAATGAGGTGATCTTGCTCCTAAACACCAAAACCAAGAAGCTTCTCAGTCACCTTTTCAACAAGATCAAAAAATTCTCTTCCCACTTGTCTAAGCAGGTCAGCAGTGTATGAGCCAGAGCACAAATCCCAGGTTGTCTTCTCTCTCTGAAGTGCTCCATCACCCTACTGAATGGAAAGTTATTAGTATTTTCATAATCTCTCACTTCTTACTACTTTTTATATCAAGTTGTGGCTAGGAGTTATTGTGATGATATCATGCAGGCACAATAGGGATGTGCCAGAATATTATATTAGGGTATAATTCCAGTGCCCTTGACAAATGATTAATTTTAAATGTCAGCAGAAATGTAACTGCTGTGAGATGAGGGCCACCTCTTACATATGTGTTGAACTCATTTTTCTCCCCTCCCTGCCTTCTCCAAGCTCAACAGAAAGTCTGTGAATCCCCTTCCATTCAAATATAAATTGAGATGTAGAGGCCAACATTCCTGTATTTCATTTTTCAAAACTTGCAGAGCACAGGAGCCCTGGAGGGGGGTGCTGCTCAAATGCAGACAGCAGCTTTAAAGTGCCATTTGAGGTGGAATTCTGCTGGACCTCAGCCTGGAGAGCGTGCCAAGTGGAACACACTGAGCTAGTGTCACTCTGATTGTGCTGCCTTCCAGGAACCATGGTGTGCAGGGAATGCACGTCTGCTGCCCTCCTTCCCCTCCTCACTCTTGGTTCTCCCTTGATTCCTCTGTACATGGTGTCTGAAGAATTCCACAGCCTGAACTGCTTTTTTTATTTTTTTTCTCCAGGTGAGAAGTCAAGCCCTTGGCCTGAGTAGCCTCACAAACATCTTTTTTTTTACAGAAGAGTAGCTCATGGCTACAGAAACCTAAATGCTCAAATCTACATTTCTCCCTCAGGAAAGGGGAAGTACAGGGCACAACCCCCAGCCAGCAGAGCCACTCCACAGGGAATGCTGCTGTCAGTGCAGTGCAGACCTGTCCCAGGGCAGCATGGACTGCCATCCAGAGAAACCCTGAGGAGTGATTAAGATGGTTGAAAAGTACACATGCCTTTCCCCAAGCCAGAACCCACCCTGGAACAGTCCCAAGCTGACCACATGCTGTGTGGTTGGTTGTTTCTGACTTTCAAGAGCATTTACTCAATATGCTGATGTTTCTTGTCTGTGTTGGGACAGCCAGGACAATCTGCTGTGCTGCCACCTGAACATGCAACCCTGGTTACTCTCAGATATATGCCTGCTGCTAAGAACTTCCTCCTTCGTGACAAAGCTAACTTTGTTCACACTTGCTCTCTCTCGAGGATGTCAAATTCTTCCAGAGTGCCTCTACCAAATCCATCATCAGAGCCCTGTATTGCACAGCTATGGGTTTGTGTGCTTCCATCCTTTTCTTATGTAGCTGCCATGGACTCTGTTTGACCTGCAAGTGGCAGTATGTGGCTTAAAATGCTTCCTTCTTCTGTGGTTCTTTATCATCCAGCTCAATGACTTTCAGAGGGAAGGATAATTGGAGGGCTGACAGAATTCCCCTGACTAGGAGCTTATTTGAACAGTCTGCTTGTCTGAATCGTATCACACTGTTTCCATAAGAAAAGATTTTGAATTGCTTTCTTTTCCCAAGCTTTTAAAGCTGTGTTTTACAGTAGTCAAAAGATTTATTTCCCTGCTTGTTTTGAAAGCTTTTATTTCCTATGTAAATTTTAGAATAGTGCTGCGTGGCTCATTTCTACATAATGTTTGGGTGTCATCATAAATATACATAGAGAAATAAGAACATTCAGTAAACAAAAGAAGCTTAACTTGTACACATGATTTCCTTCACAAAGCTGATGTTAAAATTCTCAGCAGGGATAAATTCTGCTAAGGGTTTTCTAGGTTTTATGCCAATAAAGTGGTTCAAACTTACCTATCAAGAACAGAAAAATAGGTTTCTCTGCTTCCTTTTGAGAGACATCAGCCTGATTTGTTTATTTTTTATTGTCACCCAAACTTGAAAATAACTTGAAAGACACTTTGGAAACCTCTGTTGTGCAGATGGAGTAAGAAAGCAGAGTTTATACGTACTGGGTTTTATTCTGCAGTCTCACCCATGAGTCAGCCCTCCTGAGAACTGAATGATAATCATAAATGATGCTCTTCTCTCTGCTTCACATCCTCCCTCTGCTGTGTGTCTAAAGGTGCTTCTGCCTAGTCAGCTGCAAGTCTGGTGCTTTTTCACAGGCTTTAAAAATAAATCTTAAAAGAAACGATTCTGTTCTGTTTGGCTATAAAGGACACTGAAAGTTTCATATATAGCCTATCATGCATAAAAATAATTGCTGGATCTGCACTGTACAAGTACTTATTGTTCCAAAGTAAAATCAAGAAATGTCACAAGTGAAAAATACTACTCTGGGAAAAAAAGTCCTTGCTTTAAGAAGTAGAGAAAAACAGCTATATCACAGGAAACACAGAACACAGAGAGGGTTTTGTTTATAAGTCAGCCTTTTTATGGTACCCATCAGATTCCCTTTAGTACCTCATAAATATGAATTAATTTATGCTCATAACTCTTCTATGAAGCATGGAAATACTCCTTCAGTTTAGAGAAGGGGAAATGGGCCAAGGAATGAACAAATGAATAGCCCAACTTCATAAGGATCACCTGTAGTAGAGCAGAATATAAATCCAAATGCAGGTTTCCATAGTCCAGGCCATTGAACAAGCTTTCTCTCAAAGATAATTTTTGGTATCTATCACAGGGAAAAAACATCAGCCCCACTTTCAGGAAAATAAAAATATGGGGACATACATGAAGTGTTTTATCTGGAAATCTCTTGAGATTCAGAAGCATTTAAAGTAACATAAAGTGTCCAAAGACTGATTTTAGATTCAGCTATGTTCATAAGGTTGCAAGATTTAAAAAAATAAATAAAAATACTCCATAAACAATAGGAATTACAGATGAAGAGTGAAAATAATAAGCTTAGCTATTTTTTTGGCTTTTCAAATGTACATGAATATCCTATTTTTAACACCATGGATTTCCCTCTCCTGTCATTTCATAATCCTCAATTTCAGAGATGATGCAAAACACACTCTTCAGTAAGTACACTGATGGTTTAATTCCCCTGCTAGGGCTGCCCAGACCCAATGTTCTGACCCCAGCAAAACCAGCCCTGAAGTCTGGAGAGAGAAGGCCTGCATCGTGCTGGATAGAAAGCAGCTGATGCGAGACAGAGTCGTGGATCCTTTTCCTCAGTGCTCTCTGGCTGCAATCAGACAGTTGTGGCATTAGGAAAGGTACAGTGAAGCATCAGGGGTGACACTGGGGCAACTTCAAAGACAGCAGAACATCCCAGAACCTTCTCTCACTTAAGAGATCATGACTGCATTATAAATACTGCTAATATATTTAATTTGTCTTTAATGACAAGTGACTGCATGACATTATATCAAGTAACATATATCTCAGTGTGCCTAAGGTGGGAATGCCTTTAAAATAAGAATATGTGTTTTTTGCCCTTTTTCCACTTTTAACTTTTCTTGCTATTTCCTGGCACAATAATATTTTCAACTCTTGGTCTTTTGTAGCTTCCTACTGACTTGAAAATTTGGTTTGAGATGCTACATAGGACTTTTGGTCTGGTTACTTGCATCTTAGTGGTTTAATATTTGACATTACAAAGTTTTAGCTTTAAGACTTCTTCTGGACCTGGGATATAAGTTCCTATGAATCAGAAGCCTCCAGGCTGATATTATTGGGAAATTAAGTAGAATGCAAGGTGGAAGAGAACATGCCTATCTACATAATGCTTCCTGCTCTGCTGGAAGCTGTCCCTCACTGAGTGCTGCAGGAATTTGCCTGACCGACCAGTCACAGGGGTCACCAGTAATCTCTGCAGCTACATCCAGCTGCGTTGCTCTGCTGATCTCTCTGCTCTGCCACTTCAACTGAAAGAAGTTTCAATACCAGAATATTTCTTGCTCTGAACTCCTCTCCCTGGAGTGTGTACGGTGTCACATTGCATGGCACACTGTCCAACAGCCCAAACATTTGTCTTGTGTCACCAGGAGTGATGCCAGCCTACAGGTATGTCTCATATGTGTCTGTGGTGGCAAGAGAGACTAATAGATTAAGAAGTCTGTTAAAAAAAACCTGTTCTTTCACAACAGCACAGTACAAAGCCACTCAATGTCTGCTTGTTTTGCTTGTTTCTACACCTACCTCTGCAACATGCTGTTACCTGACAGTCTAGGAGGCAGAAGTTAAAGTGTTTTATTCCTCTGAAACCTGGCAAGTCAGACTCCTGCTTGAAGATGAAGTTGTGCTCAGCACTCAAGAAGAAACTCTTTTGGAAGCAAGAGACTCTTTTGGAGGCAAGAGGTCATATGGCTGATTTCTTGCAGCACCAACTGCTCAAATCTTGAAATAATTAAGTAAGAAGCAGTAGATTTAATCCTACTGTGGTTTGTTTTTTTCTCTCTGACCATCTGTGAACAGAAGTGTTTCTTCTCTCAGTGCTCAAACAAGGGAAGATTTACAAGCAGTAGAGACTCCAAGAGAAATGACAAGGAGCTGGGGCCTGCTGAGATGCTCATCACATCAGGAGAAGCAGAGGTATCTGAAAAAACACAAGCAGTACCTGTTAGCTCATGCTCTCTCTTTCAAACAAGAAGCACCCTGTTTTGCCTCCTCTCTGAAGGGGAATAAGAAAAGATCCACAATAATTTGCATCTGTGGGGAAGTTGGGAGGATAAGAAAAGATGTCTTGTCTTAGAGATGGATGGTCAGAGACACATTGAACTGTCAGGTCGAACATTTCAGGGTAGCCTGGAAGAATAAACTCACAACGAGTCCTAAGGACATTAAAAATGTAAGCACAAAGTGGAAATAAAAGAATGAAAACTAGGTGAATAGTATGGGGAAATCAAATAATATGGAGCTTAGCAGTAAACCAAATGGTGGAAAGAGGTAATTACTGAAAGGCATGCAAATAAGCAAGAAAGAAGAGATTCATGATAAGCTTTGAAAGAAGATTAGGAACACAAAGTCAGTGTCTCCCACAAATATTTTTGGAAGCTTTTTTTTTCTTAATTCAGTTCCATATGCTAAGACCTGATCCCATCTTTAGAGCTGATGGGTTATGCCTTTTTATCAAGCATGTTTTCTCAGCTGTGCTAACAAGTTTTTGAGCAGGAATGCAGTGCTGTGTTTAAGATGGAAAATAGAAAAGCCTGCTTTAAGACTTTTAAGCTTCCTGAAACTCCTTCTTTTTGAAAAGCCATTTGTTCCCAGATACAATCTATTAAAGAATAAACTAAGGCCACCTGCTTGCTGTTCCTCACTGGTTTTATAGTCAGAAGTCATATATGGGCCTCTTTGCTGAAAAGTCTTAACTGTTGCTTAGGCTCTTTTTTGACAAAAAGTAGGATTTCTAACCATTTGTGCATTAGCAAGTCTATGCCAAAAGCATAAATAAAAAACAAGTAGCAATAAATAAACTCTATATGTTTTAAAGCAATAATCTTTGACTCTGCTTTAAAGCATCTCTGAGAACCTATTACATCAAAGCAGATTTCTCCAAATCAGTACCTCTCTCACCACAGGTAATAAGGTCTTCAGCAAGTTATTCACAGTGCATTTGCAAAAGAGAATTTTGCAGTTCATATGCACTGCTGTTCAGAGAACTTTTAGGGCATGAGGTGTGCAGGGATGATAAGCAGCATTAGCTGTCACCAGAAAACCAACTAGAAGTAAGCTGAGACTCCAGCTGTATGGCACATATAGATGTGGGTATTTTTGCAAGTGATAGGATGGATATTGCATCACTGCAGTGAGCTCTGCTCCCAGTTAGCAGGTGTTGAAGCTGACAGTGTGTGCCTTGCTCGCTCCCATGCTCAGGGAGCAGGAGCTCTGCCAGCTGCACTATCCTGCCAGCTCCCCAGATCACAGCCTGAAGGGACTGGAGAGATGGCACAACACAGAAAACTCATTTACAAATGCCTGAATTTCAGCTGCCCATCTGAGGAACCAAGAACGACTCTCCTCAAGATATTTCAGGGTCTTTTCTGAGCTGGGGACTCAGACAACCTTTACAAATACAAGGGAAGCACTTTAAATGCAACATAATAAATTAAGCTGCAACTAGGGCTGACATCAGATTTCCAGGGAATTTCTCTGATTTTTCCTTTCTTATTATGAGCTCACAACCTCTTTCCTCCACATTGCAAGTGACAGCTCCAATGAACACAGAGGATTCCGTCTGCACTCCTCAGCAAGCAAATGCACCTTTTATACAATCACAAAATATTATAGAATATCCTGAGGTGGAAGAGTCATCAAGTCAGCTCCTGGCCCTGTGCAGGACAACCCCAAAAATCATACCACCATTTCCAAAAGCTTCTTGAACTCTGTGAGGTTCAGAGCTGTGACCACTTCCCTGGGGAGCCTGTTCCAGTGCCCAGTCCCCCTCTGGGTGAAGAGCTTTTTCCTAATCCCCAACTTAAACCTCCCCTGACCCCTTGGGTCTTGTCACTGGTCAGTGCCTGTCTCCAGTAGATCTCAAAATATTCTCTATAGTTTTACAGTCACTGAAATGAGACTGACATGCCTGTAGTTTCTAGGGCTCTCCCTTCTGGCTTTCTTGAAATCTGGAACATGTTTGCTATGTTCTGTCCACTGGGACCAGTCCAGATTCCCAAGACTTCAAAAGTCATTGAGAGAGGTTTTGTGATGACATCAGCTCTTTGCACACCCTTGGATGAGTCTGATGAGGCTCCATAGACTTACAGAGATGCAACTGGAGTGGTAAATCCCACACAGGTTTGGGATTGACTAGGAGTTTATAATCCTCACATTGTATTTTTTTCTGTATTGTTGCCAAGTTCAGTGGGAGGTATTTCAGAAGAGGATAGCTCTCACTGCTGCAGCCTGCAATCTGACTCCATAAAAATCGTTGGTATCAAACCTGATCTCAGTGAGCTATGAGCAACCTGAGTACCTGAGTTACTGGGTAACTTTGGCTCTCAAAATGCAGGGTGGGTTTGTTGGCTGGTTGGATATAAGCATATGAGTTTTCAAAGAATCAGATGGAAATGTGATGTTAAAAAACCCAAAACCAACAGTCTGGCAATTCAGCTATTTTCCAGTTTTTAGGATTAAATCCTCCCATACTTGCTTCTCCTGAATGGCATTAATTAGCTCCCTTAATATGCATCCAGGAGTATTTAGGTAACAGGAGAAAATAAAGATGTCGAAATCCCTTCTCTACATTGTCTTGCACCAAAGTTGATTGCTAGTTATAAAATCTTGTGTCCCTTTTGATGCTGGGAACCTCGAGACAAATGTGACTGACCTATGGTCAGGGCATGGCACACTGTGCAGGCTTCCCATCAGGAGTGAGATTCACTGGCATGGAGGTCTCCAGGTTTTGACAGGACTTTCTTAGAAGTAAAATAAGCTGCTTCCTTTCCAAGATAAAGACAAGGACATGTTGTGGAATCATCACTGGTGCCAGGTGTTAGTGACCATCAAGCTTTTCCATTATGATTAACCCGCTGAGTTTAGGTTTACAGGATATGTAGAGCCCAGCACAATCCAGAAGGCCAAGAAATGAGTGTAGCACAGAGTGGCACAGCTCAGCATGTGCCTGTGCTTGCTCTGGGTTACCAGTGCATGGATCACAAGCTCCTCAGAATACAATAGTCTAGTTTGAATAACTACATGTGTTCTATAGTCTTAGAGTGGATGTGAGATGTCCTAAGAGGAAAGCACATAGAGTTCTGGGCAAAATTTATAAATGGCTTAGTTTTCAAGGCTGACTTTTCCTGGGGGAAATTTCTGAGTAATACCAGCTTTTCTAGGGCTTTCTGTGTGGAAGTGCTCGTATCATGGTAATTAAAAGGGCTGTTATTACAAGGGGAGGAGCATTTCCACATCATTTACACTAGTTGTGTGTTGGTGAGAAGTCACAAAAAGGAGTCAGGCAGCTGTGCTGGTATTCTGGTATTTCCCAAAAGAAACTCTATGAGATCCATCTTCTCTGCATTGCTTAACCCTAGCAGAGCAGAAACTTCTTTCAGGGATGAGAGGACTTATTTCCTTGTTCACTTCAGTGATCTTAATCAGTATGGGCACTGCCAAGGAACAACACTCAATTGGTGCCAAATCTGGGCTGTGAGAAGCAGACCTCAGCCCACTTGGAAGGCTCCACAGCCTGACACTTCCAGGCTTGCAGATGCCTGGAATGAACGGTCTGGTCTGGCAATGCCTCATTTCTCCCTCTTTTGGTAGCGTGTGCTGAGCTCTTCACAGCCTGAAGGGCCCTTGCAGCAGCTGCTCCCGGGAGGGCAGTGCTTTTCCTATGCTGCTGGAGCTTTCCTGAGCCACAGAGGATCTCCCTTTGTAGCCCAAGCCACAGGGAACCAAAGCAGACCTCCTGACCAAATTAAAAACTGGCAATATCTAATAGAGGCTCCTTCTTCAAGTTCTGACCATTTCAACCAAGAATATGAAACAAAAAATGTTATGGATGTCTTTTGTGTCTCTTTCTCTCTGCAGTGCAAGCCCACATCACAAGGGTAAGTCTGGGTTGTGCAGAAGCAGGTGGTAAAATTTCTATTGATTTCAAGAGAGCCTAGGTTTTACTTCAGAAATAAACTGCAGAGCTATGCAATAAATTAATTCAGCATCCCAGACCCAAACTCATACATTTTACTGTTTAAATTGTGCTACTCTGAGTGTGTAGTGGTGCTATGGGAACGTAAATTATTCCAGCATTTCCTATGTGTTATTGAAAGTCAGATGCCAGACTTAATCTGCCTAAACTCTCAAACTAGTGACACATAATTCAGCTATAAATGGTGCACAAAAATGTGCAAGCTGACTGAAAGTAGCTTCAGTCAAACTCGTGCCTGAGGGGTCAGTAATGGATACATTATGCTGCCAGTTCATTGCTGTCTGTGCTTTCCTTGTGCATACATCCTTACATTTTTACCTATTGGCTGGCCCATTCCTCTATTCTCAAAATACTGAGAAGGGAACTGAAAGGAAAATTAAAATCATTGTCTAATTTTGTACAAGCAGAAGGTTCTTTGGCATAGATTTTCAGTGAAACAGGCATTATTGACAGCTTTGTCAAGTTTCCCATATGGTCAGTTTATGATGATTTCCAGGCAGTTACAAGTAACTGAAGTTAAAGATCTCTGTAGCTTGTCTGACAAGGCTGAAACAAGAAACATGTATATGTTTGATTTCAGGAATCTTATAATCTATGGTGCTGCTGGTTTGCTTCTCCAAGGAACTAGCAGGTTCTCTTCTATCACTAAACAGCAGGGATTAATTTGGCACTTCCAGAAATGATCACAAAGTGACTTTCATAAAAGATTAGACAATGCAGCCTGAAGAAAGTTGGTAATGTCAGGGAAAATGGAGCAAGCCCCTCACTGTGTGTTGAGCAAGAGCCCATTTCACCTGTCTTTGCTTAATCTCATTTTCAATATGCAATAAAATAATAGTAAGGAAAGAGAAGCTTGCCAGCCTGCCAGCTAGACATCTTTTTTATAGTGGGGATGGACGTGGCAGTAAAAATTAGTTTATTAAAGTCTCTGAATATGTGTAATTATTGGTTACTGTGCAATGAATAAAGAATAAGTTAGGCATGAAATAAATGGTATTTTAGATGCTTGTGGTAGTTGTTAGATACCTTGAAAGCATCTTTTCTCACATTGGTAATGTATGAACAAAATGGGCTTTCCTTGATGACAAAAATTGGCAAAATTACCAATGATTCAATCCAACAAGCAGAATCACCACAGTCATTATTCCTAAATTTTTGTGTGTGTGACAAGATCTGCATTGTATAGTTTATATTTTTGCACTACTAAGAAAGTCAATAGGGGCAAGACCAAGAATCTACTGATAACTGATGTGTGTTGTAATTATGCTGGGTCTGGTTTATGTCCAGCGATAAGATTCCTGTGTTTATATAATTTAGACACCTGAAAAGAAAAATGGGAGTTTGGAACCTCAAGAACCGAGGGAGTTTCTCTCTCTGCAGATTCATGGAAAATAATAGGGCTGAAGGTTGAGAGGTTATCTAGTCCATCCTCCTAAATCAGGGTAAGCCCAATGCCTTTTGTGCAGCCTCTGGGGAGCTGGGAGCAGATGAAGAGCATTTACATATTTCGAGGCTCTCATGCCCATTCTTCAGTGCTCTTTTTTTAGATTGCTGCAGTAGTCTTTTCTACACCAGTGCTCCTGACCTTTTATTCTTCCTCCATAAGGTTTATTAGGGGGGAAAAAAAAAACAAAACCAAAACTCCAGAAGCACCTACTGCTCTTGAAAAAAAGAACTCAAGGTTGATCTTTTCAGGGAAAATGAACAGAGAATCTTGAGTTTTTTCACCTTCAGTCAACAGGTTTGCCCACACATCAGAATGGTGCATTTATGGAATTTCACAATTTATTGCCCTTGTTAGAGGCCTTTGGGATTAACTGGTTTATTGCAAGAAATAGGAACTGTTTTATCTTCACTGACATATAAGCAGTCAGTGAAGCTCAGGCTCATACCTCATTAGAACATTTTAGTGGGAGTCCATACTAGAAAAGTCCACCTCCCAGTTATACCAGTACGGTGCATTTGCTGACTTTGGGAATGTTTTGTCAGAAATAAAATTGCTGCTTAACTTTAGGAAGATGTAGAACCATGTGTAGGCCAGGTATAGAAAAATGTGATGGAATATTCTTCTGCATTTCTATCTGGCTAGAGACATGCTACCTTTTGTTTGTTCTGATAGAAACACTGAAAATCATGAAACTGAGAAAAATAATATCTCATTTGCCAGGTTTCTGTTTCCCTTCTCAACCCCTTACAACTGTATTGACTCAATTGAGCTGATGTAATTAAGAAGTTAAAATTACATCTGAATTTTGATACCGCTTAGTTCTTTGCTTCATCTTACAAAAAATGTTGGAGTTTAATGCATGCGTTACAGATGTATGATACCTCCAGTAGGAATTGCTTCAACTAGCACTATGTAGGATTTACTTTGGACAAGAAATTCTAGGAGATTCTATACAATCTAAGACTATGTGTAGTAAACAATAGCAATATTTATTTTTATGGCTACAGTCAAGATCTCCCCTTCTCCTTGAATACCTTGTCCTAGAGCATTTTTTCCAGTAAATTTTGATGATGACTTACTGAAATCAGTGCAAAGTTTTTTCAGTGACACAGCAAGAATGTGGTTCAATTGTCTTTGAACTACTCTTGTTTTATGTGTGCTTATTGTTGTGCTTAGCATTCTCATGTCACCTCCTAAGCTTACATAGAGTTCTCTTCTGGTAGTAAAGGTGCTGGCTTCCACTAGGATTCCCAGGGCTGAATTTGGCCCATAACCTCAGAGTGCTCTCAGAGTGCATGTGATTTCCTTCTGAAGCCACTTTGATTGCCCTAAAATATCGTTCAAATATCTAAAAACCTACTTGTCAGACTCTTAAAAGACTAGCAGTGATATAGACCTCCAGAGTTCATCCACTGGTTCCTGCCAGAGTTCAACACCCAAACACCCTGATTAGCTGTACCAGATTGATGTTTGTTTATGGAACTAGTGAACATTTAGAGCACCAGCACATAAAATATCATGCTGCATTTTTTCCTCTTCCTCACAAGTACAAATAGTTTAGAATATCTTAAAAGACATTAAAGATGCAGAGAACTAACAGACCTAGTTTTAATTTTAAAAATAATGGTCATTTTAAAAAGTTCCCTTTGCAAATCTATTAGATCAAATTCTCCAGTGTCACACTTCTGCATCCCAACGTTTCATCTTTGTATCATCACTTCCCACATAAATAGCAACTACCAAGTGTGTAATCCTTAATAGTTATGAGGAATTTCTCCCTTCCTGACTCTGAATTTTACTTGTAAGGAGCTGGAATTAAATTCTCATCCACCAAGTGTACTGCCTTTCAAAATAACTAAGTTTTCATTTACCCGCAGATTAACTCCAAGAGTGTATCATCCTCCAGACAGATAAGGCTTTGATGTCAAAGAATTAAATCATTAATCTCTCTTGCAAAGTCTGTGCATTTCCAGAACTATTTGGGGTTTTCCTAATTTCTATCAGTTTATGTCTGTAAAATCCTCTTTTTTCTCTTCGCTAAAACTTCGTACATCTTTGTCTGCTGACTGTAATTTCTTTCTTGTTTTTTCTTCACTTCTTGCTTCTTTGAGGAAATCAATTCTCAATTTTTAAATTAATTATCCTAGCACCATCTTCATATTGGACATGACCTTTGAGATTTTATAGTTTTGGCATGATTTAATTGGCCAAGTGACACCCTCCTCCTGTTTACTGAATTCCTCTCCTTGCTGTAGAATCCCATTTGTTACATCTGGGTGACAGAGTTCTCTCAGCTGCAATACTTGAACCCATTTCAGAAGAGCTTTTTCTTTCTTATCACTCTCTTATTTCTTTCAAAATAAATTTTATTAATTAGTTTTAAAATCATAAGTTTGAGTATCTCTGTAGTCTCATTCCTCTCTCTCAGTCCTTTACACTGGGCTGTCCTCAATTAAGTTGTGCTGGCTATTTATATCACTCCAGAATGTTCATCTCCAATTATAAATCTGTACAAAAGGAAAAGTCTGAATTTACTACACCAGTTCTCATAATATAACTGACTGAAGTGTGACCAAAGAAACTAAGACAGAGACTTGTGAAGACAATTTAAGATTCTATTGAAGTAATTTAAGTTACATAGGCTCAATTAAAGTGATGAAATCAGGGTTTGATGCCAGAATGGGAATTTTACGTTAGATTTTGTATCTTATCTGTCAGGCTGTTAATTTCTTTTCTATTATACGTAATAGAAGCAAAAACAGTTCTCTTAACACCATTGCACCTAGTTTACAAAAAGATTTTTGTTCCTCTGCACAGATATAAATTGTAATATTTGTCTTTGGATTGTTTTTTTCTAGCTACCTAAGCTGGGAAAAAAAACCCCATTTGTCCCTTTTCTTCCAGCTAAGCATCCATTAATTTCAGGTGAATTTCATGTGGTCAGTCTTCCTCATAAAACATTTATTTTTAATTGTAAATATTGTTTTTAAATACAGTACAAGGGAATGGCATGTTACATTTAATGTAATAAGCCTCTGGGTAAAAGGTAGATGCAATCAATAGATTGAACACAAGTCAATCAAGCTAAAGACATGTGGGGATATTTTTCTACTGTTATCCTTTCTTTCTCTCTGTATTCTAATTTCTTCTCCAAATATATTGTAAGCCAGACTAAAAAAATCCCAGTCAATGCCTCAGTAAGTGCCTTGTGTCTGGATAAGTTAAAGCTGGACAAGTTTACATTTGCTTAGTTAAAGTTTATAAAGTGTCTTACCTTGTCTATATGTTGTTTCAAAATTTGCCAAGTACATTATTCTACCTCAGTGTTCTGAAGGTTGCCAGCAAAAGTTTGTCACTGAAGCTCCTGAGAATATTGTTGTTTCACCCACACACCACCCAGAGCGAATCAAACAACCTTCCCCTAAACCCACTGAGCAAACCAGGGCATAACAAGGTGTTCCAACCCTGTCATTCACCTTCATGATCCACCCACAGATGCTTTTTTCCTGCTGTTTTCATGGCTTGGAATACATTCTTCAGTCAGATTCTGTTATGGAACTGATTTCAGGATTTCTATAGCAATCTAGAAATATCTACTGTGCTGAATTTTAGCTAGAAAACTGCTTATTACTGAATTTCACCCTGATTTCACTTGGGCACTCTGTAAGAGCTGGTTTTCTCATCTGTGTCAAGACCAGGGATGAAGTATCTATGGAAAAACAGTGCCTCCCAACACTAAAACCTAACTGCAAATTCAAAGCTTTGATTTGGGCGTAGACATCTACAGGAAACTTCACTATTTACTCAATTTTATCCATTATTTTCCCTCTTGGAGACCTGTGTGCTTCCTTGATTAGTCTCAGGGTGAGGAAATTAGTGTAACTGAAGCTGTAGTAACTGGAAAGCCCCAACCAGTGGTTGATTTTAGTGCCTAATGTCATTGGGATTACACCAGTGATGAATTTAATGCAAGTTTAACAAACACAGTCCAACTATAAAAATGTCTTGTATAAAGCTGAAAATCCCTTCACCCAGTTCATTAAACAACCTTCATATTGGAGAGCAGTTCAGTGACATTTTTTTCCCATTTGTAAACATTTGCTTCTTGCTTTAAAATTCCCAGTTATAATGCTTCCAATTCTAGATCTTATCTACAGGCTGGGGTGAACTATACAATAACACCCTTTAAACACTGCAGTGTTTAAAGCCCTAAGCACTACTCTCTGGACTGGTTCTATTGTGAAAGCTTCTGCCAGGACTAGGGCTGCTTTCTTTGACACTTTTCACTAGATCACAGAATCTCTCTCCTGTTTTCCTGCTAAACAGAACTCTGCCTTGGCTAGCACTGGCACTGAAGACAACTGATTCCTTCTAATGAGGCACCATAACTTTGTGTAGAATTCTTCAAACACCAGAACTGTCTGGGAGTTCAGGCTTGTTCATAGTAGCCCCAAAGATATTTGACTTTCTAGTGGCATATTGTTCTTGAAATTATAGACTTCATGCAAACAATATTGTCCTATGAATGGCAGACAAAACACAGCAGCTGCATTAATAACCCTCTTATTTCTTATTTTCCAAGTCAATGTTTCTCAGACAGTTTGTTGTGGTCACTAGAGATCAAAGAGGAGGAGTCAGAAACCTTCACAATTGAGTCTAATATCCACCTTGGTGTGACTGATGTCCTGTCAGCAGTTAAAAGTAGCTCTTATCCTGGCTTGTGTAAACTGCAAAAGGAGATGCAACTGATGACAGTTTCCTGAAGACGGGTGAAGTGTTCACAGTCTAAACTTAAAGTCTTGGACAGGATTCATAGAGATGAAGAATCTGATGTTAATTGTGAATTTTATAAAGAGGAATAAAAAGTAAATCCTCAGGATCTATCTGAAACATCCTGTTTGAAAATGCCTGTTTTGAAGGAAATATACATGTATTTTTCCTTTCCTCTGTGAAGACCTATAATGTTTTAACTCAGCATAGCTGACTAGGTTAACACACTTGCAAGTTGTATTGCAAGCTTTGCATGACTTTTCATCCTTTCACTAGTTTACAAAACAAGCAGGAAACTTTTGTCAATAGTTGTCAGCATTTTAATTCAGATTCCCACATCAAAACTAATCAATCCCCTTTACAAGTCTACCCACACTCTTTGTTATACTGTCAGCAGATAACACTACAGAGCTGAGGGAAATAAATTCAAACAGACCTGAGGAAAAGAAGTTCAGTGTGAGTGATTATTGTCTTTCTTTCTATTGTCCTTGTTTCTGTCCTTTGCATGGAAAAGCAAATGGATTTTGAGACTGGAAGGAACTGAGAAGAAAAGCTTGGTGAAGGACAGAATAAGCAGGTGTGAAGCAATATGTATCTGGCCTACTGTTAGCAGTTCCTATTTACCAGCACACTTTAGCTTGGAATGCACTGTGTTCATTTTGTACTTACATCTGCAATTGATGCACAGATCCTACAGAGCACTGCCTTGAGAAAATAAATCCTCTTCTATTCCTCTAATGGCACATTTGATTTCCTTTATTTGGGCTCAGTTTATTTAAAGATTTCTGAGCACTGAATCTCTAGTATGTAAACAACCTCAGGCAGTACAATCTATTGGGCAGAACATCTCCAGTCATTTATTGTTTTTCTAAAACGGCACATATGCAAAAGCAGACTGTGGAAAATATCACTGTATAATAACATTATATAATTGTGTATATCATTAAGAGGGCCATGTGCTATGTACTCTTAATTGGCACTTCCACTGTAGTATCTTGAGGCACAGGTCTCTTCTTTCAGTAGTATACTTGTTTATAGAAAAGGTAACTCCCTGCCAGATAAATGGTTCTGTCATTGTTATTACAGCCTCATAGTCATATCCTGTGTGCAGTATTGTGGCAGGATTTCAAACTACTTTGTTTATCCATGTGTGTTTTCCTTATTGTGGACAGCTACACTTGTGGGAATAGCTAATACAAAGCGATTTTGATAGTTTTTGCACTAACCTCTCTTCAGTTTTCCAGGGGTCTGACTATAAGTGGCTCAGTGCAAAACACAAACTTACCATAGGTGTTAAGTATTACTTACTCTGTATTTTCAGTAGTATGTGCATAGTGTGATCATCTCTATGAAAAAGGCAAAAGAAAAATGAATTCCAAGGAAGCAAAGAGCAAACTGTGCCATGTAGGAGGCCATTCCAAATCAATTTTCTCTAAAGACAAATACAGCAAAATTCTTCTTTTTGTACTTGCGTGGAACAGAATGTGAGCCTGCATACTGCTGAGTTTTTGCTTTTCCACATCCAACCCCCTATTGGCAAATGTGGTTTAAGTGCTTGGTGCAGTGGGCTAAGCTCTGTCAGTACCTCACAATAGAATCATAGAATCATTAAGGTTGGAAGACATCTCTATGCTCATCAAGTCCAACCATTGATCTAGCACCACTATGTTCACCACTAAACCATATCGAGTACTGCATAGAGCCCTGTCCCAAAGGCAACAAACCTCAAACATATCTAGAGATTCAAGGAGTCCCAGCAAGTGCTGATATTGTGCTGCCTTGTTGCCTTCCCTCTGTAGACATTACCTTTGCAGGGAAGTTTGATTTTCTTTACCTACTTAGGTCCTTTGGGGCACCTAGTGCAGTGTATTGAGAGGCTGAAACAAGACCCCAGCAACAAATCATTCTATTAGCTGAACACTCTAGTTCTGTTGAGGAGGAAAAGATGCTTTGAATGAAGATTTCCTACATGAGATAGGTCAGAAGCAGAGGAGATAGAAGATCAGGTAGAATCACAGGATAGGCGAATCTGCAGTCAGGGCAGTGTCCCTGAACACTGATATCTTGCTTTTGGCTGACCTGTATTCCTTTAAGAGAAGTTTTGAGGCATTTCTGAGTTCATAGCTGGTCTTAACCATGGGGAAGATTGAGAGGGAGGAGGTCATTGCTGTTGTGCAGAAGAATACTGACAGGGATATCTCCCACTATCAACGCTCTCAGCCTGTCTCTATAGGAGAGGTGCTTCAGCCCTCTGATCAGCTTTCTGGCCTCCTCTGGACTCACTCCAACAGGTCCATGTCCTTCCTGTGCTGGGGACCATAGAACTGGATGTGCAGGTGGGGTCTCACCAGAGCAGAGCAGAGGGACAGAATCTCCTCCCTCTCCCTGCTGCCCACACTGCTTTGGATGCAGCCCAGGACAGGTTTGGCTCTCTGGGCTGGGAGTGCCCATGGCTGGATCATGTCCAACCTCTCACCCACCAGCACCCCAAGTCCTTCTCAGCAGGGCTGCTCTCGGTCTGCTCATCCCCAGCCTGGGCTGGCACCAGGGGTTGCTCCAACCCAGGTGCAGCATCTTGCACTTGGCCTTCTTGAATCTCACAAAGTTCATATGGGTCCAGATCCATCTGGATGACATCTCATCCCTCAGGCTATACCATACCACTAGCCTTGATGTCAGGAATTTTAATTTAATTCAGTTTTTTGAATAGTAATTTATTCAGCTGTGACTAGATCTCATTAAAATACCTAAAAGATATTGACTGTACTTTTGTCCATAAAGAACTGTTATATTTATCTTAAAATATGACAGTACAGTGCATTTTTGCAAATGGAATTTAAGCTCCTTTCTAAGATGGATTCTTTTGGACAGACATAGACAGATTTGGGATTTCTTCAAATGGGATAGATCTGTACCTGAAAACATTGTTTCATGCTAGATCACAAGCCAAGTTAGAAAAACAGTATTTTTTACAAATAGTGGGATTTAAACTTTAATTAAATAAAACAAAGAAGGAATTGCCAAGTGTAATACACAACATTAAATTAACAACACATCTGGCAAGGAGACAGTATATTCTAGAATATCTTTGCAGTTGTCAACTATTTAAACTGTTGTTTCATTATCAGCAAGATAAAGGAGTGACATAGGATCAGAAAGCTGGCAGAAAAAAAGAGTAAGGATGAAAAGAGATAGGAGAGAAAAGTGGCCTCCACCCATTCAGCTGACTACACAGCAGCTTGAAATACTGAATCCAAGCTGTGAGAGGCTGCCTGTTGCTGGCATCATCAGTGGCCTTTAAAGACACGAGGGAGAAAGCAGAAAAGCTGTCATGCATCACCCCGTGCTGTGCCAACCCTTATCTGCTGCTGAGGACAGCCCAGCTGGCAGAGACAGCTGCCTTGGTGCTGCTGTGCCTTGTGCCTCTGCCCCTCAAGGCTGGCAATGGGAGCTGTGCAACAGCCACTGTGTGACCCTGGGTGTGCTGGAGCAGGGAACTTCCTTTTCACTGAGTGCAAAGTTACTTTCTTCTGCATTTAACCAGGCTCATGCAAGTGGGAGGTTTTTGAAGCTTGTGAAAATAGGCCATTGTAGGAAACAGCTACTATGTCAACCCTGTGATACTATTTTTGAATACCAAAACTCTGAGTTACTTTTCAAAAAGTAGATGAGAGAAGCAGAAGAACATCCTGCTTCTTCAGAATATGATCAATTTTGTCATCACACAGTTTTTTTTCTTATTAATGTCTTTGATAAACTTATTTACAAAGTAGTAGTAAAAGTGAATGTTAAATGTATAGTTTGAACTGCAGTATAGTTAAACTAGTATTTTTTTTAGCAGACTTGCAGCTACTTTTCAAGTGTTAGTGTCAAAGGTTCAAGTCAAGTGCCAGAAAGCAGATATTCAAAACACATATTGGGGTCTTTTGTAGATTCTGCAAGGGCAGATGTAGCAGTTTCAGACAGAGGTGACCCAGAGAAGCTCCTGCTACCATACTCTGAAGCTTTGAGCTGGTCTGCCAGCTGGTCCTCCCACCCACCCTGTCCTGCCTCCTTTGGGGCAGTGGCTGTCCTTTGTCATGTGCTTCTGGTGTCCTGTGGCATCCCAGGATCACAGAACCTCAGAATATCCTGAGTTGGAAGGGACCCCCTAGGATCAATGAGTCCAACTCCTGGCCCTGCACAGGACATGCCAAGAGTCACACCATATGTCCAAGTACTGTCCAAGAGCTTCTTGAACTCTGTCAGCCTTGATGCTGTGACCACTTTCCTGGGGAGGCTGTTCCAGTGCCCAAACACCCTCTGGGGAAGAACCTTTTTCTGATATCCAATAACCTTTTTTCTAATTTCTTAATTTTCAATTTCAATTCTCTAATATCTAAAAACTGAAATGTCTCCTGACAGAATTTCAGGCCATTCTCTCAGGTCCTGTCACTGGTCACCACAGAGATCAGTGTCTGCCCCTCTTCTTCCCCTCATGAGGGAGTTCTAGACTGCAGTGAGGTCTCCCCTCAGTCTCCTCCAGGCTGAACAGACCAAGTGACCTCAGCCACTCCTCACACAGCTTCCCCCCAAGGCCCTTTACCACCTACATCACCCTCCTTTGGATGCTCTGTAACAGCTTAGTGTCTTTTATTATCCTGTGGTGCCCAAAACTGTCCCCAGCACTGGAGGTGAGGATGCCTCAGTGCACAGCAGGGCAGAACAATCCCCTCCCTTGCCCAGCTGGCCATGCTGTCCCTGATGCACCCCAGGACAGGGCTGGCCCTCCTGGCTCCAGGTCCCTTTCACAATGCTGCTTTCCCCAGTCTGTCCCTACACCCAGGGGTTGCCCCATCCCAATTGCAGAATCCAGCACTTTCCCTTGTTGAACTTAATCCCATGGGACTATTAGCCATATAACTGTGCTACATCTGGAGTTTTGGAGGAAGTTAGGATAGGCAAGCAAACTTCAACTCCAGCACTTTCATTTAGGGGTATTATCACCTCTTATCTCTAAGCTATATTAAATCTAAGGGCCTCTCTGCCTTATCTCCTGCCAAATAAAAAGGGAATCCAGATATTCTGTCAAAGTTTATAGGCAGGCTGTCGGATAAAATCTGAAGAAATACAGGCATAAAAAGACTACAGACATCATATTACTAGCCCTTCTTTTTATTAAGTTGCTTTACTGGAGAAAATGGTTTATTTTAGGTAATTCCATCTTTTCTGTGTGTTGCAGGCAGACAGTGGTAGCTGTAAATGCCATCCTCTTCCTTCCAGTGACTTAGCAGAAAGGCAGCATGTCTGCCAGGCAAGTACAATAGAAGAAATTGCTAAGATGGTTTGGAAACATTTAGTGAGGTCACAGAACCTGGAATAGCAATGCTTTTGCAGGTCCTTTAGCACTACCTTCCTCTTCATTCAAATAAATGCATACATTCAAGTTTGCTCCTGTCTATTGTGCCCAGTGATTGTATCAGAAACTCTTTGCTACCCACATCTGTTTTTAGCAACTGAGCAGTACCTTTCTATTATGAGTTGTTTTTTCAAGTGGGAAACAGTCTCATGAGAAACTACAGCAATCTGAAAGAGCAGTAAGTTAGTTAGCAGTCATGAGATGCTGCTGCAAAGAAATGTAATCTCCACAATTTAAATATGCAAAAACACAGTTCTGCCATTTTGATCAGAAAATAATCTTTCAATTCTGAGTGTGTCTCCATTCAGACAGTGGCACAATTTTGGTCACTGCAGGCAGGGCTGCAGTTTTGTTAGCAGAAGGCAGAAAGAAACAAAGCCAAATATTTTACCACACTATTTCCCAGAGCTTTTTTAGCAGGTCTCCATAGGTTTGATATAGTATGGTTGCTGGAATCACCCATGCATTTAAGGCAGTCCTATAAACCTGTTCAAGGAAACAGAGTAGACCAGATGTAATTTTTCATACCTTTTGCACTTAATTGCCTAATAGTAAATAGGATATGCCACCTATTTTTATCTGGTTATATAAACCAAGCTTGGTAGTACTGCTAGGCACTGATTTAAAGCTGAGATAGTCAAGGTCACAAATCCACCATTTACTTGTGAGGTCTGTCAAGTGTTGAGGCATATTTATGGGAAAGTGTGGGAGGAAGTTTGTGAATTTCCAGTGACTGGCTCAGACTGTTGGTCAAGGTGCTTTGAGCAAAAAATTAATTCTATGTTACTTTTAATCCCATTCATTTGTTCCATGGCAGAAGGGTTTGTTTCTCAGATAAGGTTTTGAAACAAGCAGTTGTACCAATAGAAAGACACGTGACATGCTTGCATTTTTCTGAGACCATTGACCTCCCAGGCTCCCTGTCAGTCACACCAATGGAAGTGTGCAAGGATTTAACCCTGGTTCAAATTTCCATCACGTTTTGCAGACATTTTTTTAATGAAATCTGGAAGCTGCTCAGCCTCAAATATCTTAATGATCTGGAAAAAGCAAATGCACCTTCTGACTGATTATGGATAAAATGTTATGATAAGCATCTCTGTTTTTTTTTTTTTTTAAAGAGCAAGATTGATGGTCAACTTTTAAATGGAAAGAGCTGGCTGAGTCAGACCAGCTTTGATGCCAAGGTCTATAATGGAAGGAGAAGATACTATCAGTTCCAAAGTATAACTACGTTATTCCTAAATTGACAACACCACGCACATGGGTGAAATCCATAAACGCATGCTCCCCATCAGGACTATATAATAGCAGTCAAGTTGTGGTTTTGTCAGGACAGTGGAGTAGGAGCAAAAGGGCTCTTTGCATACTTGAAGAAATAATAAATGCCCAACTGACCTAAAGCAAAGAAGGTACTTGCTCATACCTCAGAGCACATTCACTCCGAGAGAAGTGCAATTGATTTAATTTCAACTAAAAATATTTAACTAACCAATAGTTAATAGTTAATTAAAGCCACTTAAAACACTATAGGAGACATTGGCATGAAACTGAAATTAGCTATACCTGATAGACAGTGATCTAATACAATATCCTTCAGCTGTATACAGCATCCAGCCACAAATTGGGATTTTTTAATTTCAGTGTTCAGTCTGGTAGGAGAAAAGTCACCAACAATTCTAGTAATGTAATTTCCCTTTCATCACATGAAAAGGAGTCAGGCATAACTAGCGCTCTCAGGGACAGCTATGGACACTGTCCTACAAGAACAGCTAATTCAGTTCCAGCCCTAGTTCTGACTGTTAAATTCAGCTGTCAGCATTAACTGGGAAAAAAGCCATAATTTTTGAGTGGAAGTTGGAGCATAATATATACCCTGTGATATTCACTATGAATTTTTTTCCTGGAAATTGGAATGGAGCTTGGCCAATAACAGCAAAAATCAGCTTTTTGTTTAAGAGATTGCTATAAATGGAGGTGTAAAGTACTGGGCATATACATTTTTAAATAGATATGGAACTGTGCTTGAAAGAGCATGTAAGAAGGGGCTGGGATCTCCCTTGGCATACTGCTCTTGGCAAAGCACAGATGGAGCTCCATGACTCAGCTTCCTTATTCTGCTGGAAAGATAGGACAAGTCCTTGGTAGATCCAAAGTGTTATTCTCCTATCTAAAGTATTCTTCTATACCACTTTTATCCAGTTGCTCATGAGTGTCTGTACCAGTCCCGGGGGTTCTTGGGCTCTGACACCTTCTGGACTGCAGCTGGGCCCCAGGAGTGCCAGCAGGAGCAGGGGCAGGAGCTGGGTGTTCCTCCAGTCCAGGGGTTTTCCAAATGCCTTAAAGTCCCATCTGCCTCACCAGAACTGATGCCTGGAAAGGCTGACCTGGAACAGAGACTGTGCAGAGCAAAAGGAATAAAACAGGTATTTATTGAAAGGATACACCTTGGGCAGTGCAAGTCGAATCCAAGATAGATCCCAGTCATGTGTTTTTACACTTTTATAAGTTTTGGTTCATCTACATATTGGGGTCAGTTATCCAACCACAGCCCCAGTCTATGAACTCTCAGGCCCCTTCCCTAAGCCTTTGTTTATGGTTTTGGGGTACTGGTTGTTCAATTCTCTAGCTAGGAAGGGATTGTTTTGTCTAAGCACCCTGTGAAGAGAACTAACTAACATCTAATATGAAGTTTCAGAGTTACACACAAAGCAGCAGAGACCCAAGGCATCACCCTGTGCCTAGACAGCTCCAAGACAAATTCAGTTTGGTGGTACATGCAGCCTTCTGCCCAGACCATAGTTCTCTTTCCCTACCTGCTTGCACAGCAGATGGAATGCTGTCAGCATTATGTTGTAAAACTGTCAACGTATTTTTCCCATACAACTACTGCCAAGGTAAAATTGCTACTTATCCATAGGGTAAAACTGTAACTCGTAGATCTTCATGCCCCTTAGACTCCTTAAACTGTTTGCTGAAAATGAAATATGCAGTCTGTATGGACACAGTCATTTATGGCTGACTGGTGATACCAAGTCTACAGAGGGAAGCATTATGCAAGCAGATGGTAGCTGCTTTCAGCTGCCTTTAACCAGGAGATGAAGGCACCAGCTGGAGTCCTACTAGTGCTTGAAAAGCAAAGGCAGCCACTTATCGACATTTTCCTGAGCCACCCAGTTTCCAGAAAAATGATTTTTACTGTCTGTTCTGCAGTGCAGAGTTCCAGCCAGGAGCTACAGTCCAGCAAGTAGAAAAGGAAGAAGAGGTTTTATTAGCTGGGACTGATACTGATGTTGTCACTGGCTGTGAGAGCAGAAGTTGATTGCCATATAGGCATATGAGAGGGAGCCATCTAAATCTGGAATTAATTCTTAGCTGGCAACCCACTGACAATGGTAAAGTGCTGATGGGGTTTCTACACTGAAATGTGCAGTAATTTAAATGTGGACAGCATGTGCACCATGAAATCTAAAAATCCAAATTTCCCTAGTGTAGGATGGCTTGATGGTTTTTCAGACTGAAAACTGGAAATCAGCCTATTTTATATGTTTATATGTTTATTTTATAGGTTACTCAGGGGTGTCAAAATTCCTCTGATAGTTTAGTGCTGTTTGCAAAGTATGCTATGCTGCTTATAAATGGCTTGTTTCAATATGAAAAAAAAATACATGGAAATTGGGATTGCTTGGAATTAAGCCACACAGGTTATTTCAATTATATATATATATATATATAGAGAGAGAGAGAGAGAGGGAGGTTTTCTCTTTTCATTTGGACAGTCCTTTCTTATCCAAGCATGATGCATGACAGGGCCAGCCTAGCAGCAAATCCCAGGCCCTTTCCTTTCTGCTTGCAATCCCTCTAATGACCTCAGGCAGTATTTTGGCTTCAAATTCAAAGTAATAGAACAGATAATTTTGGAAAATGACTAACTGAAGTTCATATGTATGCATGCAAGGGCAGTGAGCAGACATTGCTGGTTCAGAAATACTGCCAGCATCCTCTTCACTGCTGCCTGGGGAGCAGACTTCTGCTCTACTCTCTCAGAAGCTGTGAAGCAGGGGTGAAGGAGTTCTGCTGCAGTACTGTGCTCATCTGTAAAACCTCTCTCTGTAGGGTATGCACATCATCACTTGCATAACCAATGCCCAATTGACCACCAGATGGCCTTTGCAGAAGCAAGAAGTGAAGGTCAAGATTTTTATTTCTGATTTGTGGGTACTCACTGTTTCCAGTCCTGCATAATCAGATTCTCTGTGCGTCAGCTAATTTCCTAAGGCATAATGTATTTAGATTGGTAGAAAATTGCTTACATTGTTCCCAAAGCACTACAAAGGTAAACAACAGTCCTCAGTATCCTTCTTGCAGAGAGGTAGGATAGAGACATGAATTGTTAATCACACACGTTCTCCATTCACTCCCAACAAACATTGCAGGGCTGTGGTGCCTGCAGCTGGCTCAGGAGGGCTTAGTTTGCAATAAAGGGGGTAACATCTGTCTGTTGTACCCACAACATCAGGGCCTGGAGAAAATGCTGCAAAATCGGTTGGAGAAACTGGATGAGCAGCAGGGTATTTCAACACTGAGTTTTACAGCTGCAGCAGTAGCTGAAGAGTTTCTAACAGGTACATCTGCTGTCAGATTCTGTCATTGTGGCAGCAGAGCCACTGTCAGGAACCTAAACACTGAATCTGCACCTCAACCTCTGCCTCTGGTGTAATGGGAAATAGGAGTGTATGCAGGACTGCACTGGAAGGAGTTATGTCTGTTTTCAGGAAATTGGACACTGAAAAGCATTTCTAGGTGATTTCAGTCCCAGTTAGAAATTGCCCTTCCTGTGCCAAACTGACACAAAGTTCCCACTCCTTCCACATGTCCCCTCAGATCTACAGAATCCCAAATCATTCTCTGCTCATTTCACTTTTGCTTCTTCTGCAGCTCCAGGGCATCAGTCTGTGTGTGTATATGGTATGTGAATGTGCAGTACTGCCTCTCACAACAGTCCCAGGCAGTCTAGATGAATAGGTGTGCTATTTCAATATACAGTTATCTCAAGGACTGTTTCCTTCTTCCTCATTCCAGGTGAGGCACAGGATGCTTATGACTCTGTGGTTGTATTGCATAGGATGCTGCTGAGGCATGGATATGGCATTTCAGGTTATGAAAAGATGAGAATGCCTGAAGTTTCCCAGAACTATCTCCCCCTTGTCTTTGTTTTTCCTCAATGCTGATGAGTTAAGAGTCACCTTAAAGCCTTCAGAGATTCATAGCAAAGGGTGGACTTTAAAGCACACTGAGGAAATAGATTCCATTATTGTTTTTAAATTGGATGGCTGGAATATGCTTCATGACCTCTTCCAGGTTCAAGGAAAATCCGACCAAAACACTGATGAATTTTGCTTTTCACCATCAGTAGAGATTTAAGAAATGCTCGTGTATGTCCTGTGTCTGTGAGTTTATTGAAGTGAATCACCACCTATTTCTTGTCACAAAGTGTGAATAAGTAGGACTGCTTGTGAATTTCTACATGTAGAATCATGGAAGCATGAGGGTTAGAAAAGGTATCCAAGACCAAGTCTTGGACTGAACACCACCATGTCAATCAGACCATAACACTAAGTGCAATGTCCAGATGTTTCTTGAACATTTCCAGTGGTGGTCAGTCCTGCATTTCCCAGACAATTTCTGTTCCAGCACTTAACCACCTTTTCAGTGACAAAATTCTTTCTGATGTCCAGTATGAGCCCCACCAGGTGCAGCTTGAGGCCATTTCTTCTCATCCTATCACTGGCTGTCTGGGAGGAGAGGCCAGCCCCCACCTGGCCCCAGTCTCCTCTCAGGTAGTTGTAGGGAGCAATAAGGTCTCACCTGAGCCTCCTCTCCAGGCTGAACACCCCCAGCTCCCTCAGCTTCTCAGCTCATGTGAGTTACTCTCAGGTCCCTTCAGCAGCTCCACTGCCCTTCTCTGGACACATTTCAGTGCTCCAATGTCCTCCTTGTGAGGGGCCCAGAACTGATCACAGTACTCAAGGTGTGGTCTCACCAGTGCCCAGTACAGGGGGACAGTCACTGCTCTGGTCCTGCTGGGCACACTATTCCTGACACAAGGATGCCACTGGCCTCCTTGGACCCTGGGCACAGCTGCTGACAGCTGGCACTCCCAGCTCCTTTTGCACCAGGCAGCTTTCCAGACACTCTGTTCCCAGCCTGCAGCACTGCCTGGGGTTGTTGTAACTCAAGTGTGGGACAAGGCACTTTGCCTTATTGAGCTGTACACTGTTGTTGCACCTGGTCATGAAAGGAGATCAGGTTGGCCAAGAAGGACCTGCCTTTCCTGAATCCATGCTGGCTGGACCTCATCCCCTGGATGTCCAATACATGCTGCATGGTCACACCCAAGATGATCTGTTCCACAAATTTTCCTGGTACTGAGGTCAGGCTGACAGCCCTGTAGTTCCCTCCATCCTCCTCTAACCATGCTTGTAGCAGGTGTCACATGGTCACCCTCCAGTCATCTGGTACCCAAAGCTGGCCAGGACTGATGATAAATGATGGAGAGTGCTGGTGAGCTCTTCCCCCAGCTCCCTCAGTACCTCCATGTGAACCCACCTGGCCTCAGAGAGCTGTGAGTTTCTAAGGGGCACAGCAGGTCAAGCAAGGATGTCATGGGTGGTGTTCTCATTGAATATACCCTCCAAAAAAAGTGGGAGCAGAAGGCTACAGAGCAGCAGCCAGTGCACTCCCACAAAACCAGGAAAAGTGCAAGAAATTCTTCACCCAGAAATACCACAGTTACAGCAAAGGAGAGGGTTGTGGTGCATCTTATGAGAGAAAGTGTTTTTACAGTATTCCTTACCACACAGGTTAAGATGTCAAACTAAAATCACAACTATTAAATGGATAAAAGTGGGAATCCTGAGCAGAAGCTATTATAACGGCTGAATTCACAGATCGAATCTGCTTAATTCTGTGCCATTGCTAATTATTGCTTCATAGAGTACAAACAAGCTTTGGATGAACAAAGCCACGAACAGGGCTCTCACCTGTACAAGCCAATAGTGTGCTTTTTGCTGGGTGGCAGACCAGAACTGTGGGAGATGTTTACAATTTTTTCCCACTCAACTTGGAGCCAAGATCAGGACATACCTCATTCAGCCAGAAAAATTTGGCCAGCCAGAAAAATTTGGCCAGCCAGGAAAATTCACCTTTGGTTTCTGACCATCCAGAGCTCTCCTCATTTTGTTTCCTTCCCAAAGCCAAGTTTCAATTAGCGCATTAAGAGCAAAGACGTGGGCCCCACATGACAGTGCTTACCTCAGTGTGGAAACCACAGGAGATTGCTGAGCAACCAGGACTGCTAAATAGTTCTTGGGAAGTAGTGCAGAAAGAATAATTGAGGAGCAAATGGGGAGTTTGTGTGTTTGCACAGGCATACACAAGCCAGCTCTCAGTAGCTGAAGTTGTGCCTATAACAAGTCTCAACTGAAACCATCAGTTTTATAGCTGACAAAGGGTGCTTGTGCAGGGTCAAATTGTTGAAACATAACAGGTTTGGGGTTTTTTTTTTTCCCCATTTTTATTTTAACATATGTTTTGTGAAAGCAATCACTTAGAAATCTCTGTTATGTAATGCTGATTTAAAATGTTTTTAAGCTCCATGAAAAAAATCTCTTTTAATGATTAATTTCTTCCTTTAGCATGCTTTTCTTTGCATGCTACATGCCTTTCTTTCTACCATATTATCTTCATGGGAGGATAGAGAATAGCACTATTTACTGTTCTAGGATTACAGTTTCATAAATAAAACATATAGTGAGAATCACCACATCTAAATAGGATTAGCATTATTTTTCTACATATTTTTAGGTGGATTATTTTTATGCAATTTATTCACACCCATCTTTTGTGTAGCAGCAGAACAACTTTAAGCTTCTAATCCTCTACTTCCCTTCCTCTGCCTGCTGAGTATTTTCTTAACATAGAAGTAACTGAATAAAGCTGGAGGCCAGGTCGTGTATGAAACAGGAGAAGACTAGGACAAATTGGACAAAAACTTTGTTAAAATATCCATTAAAATGAGAGAAAGAAACTATTTTGCTTTCTCAACAGCCAGGAGTTTTAAATGAGCTGGTTGAGGACCTCATTATTTCTATGATGAATTTTAAATAACTATTTAGAGACAGAGGCATCTTCAGCTCTATGCCAATGTTTACAATCAGAAGATGGCATGATTCAGATGCTTTCAACTGCAATTTCTCATCCTGACATTCATTCTGGGTAAAATATTTTAAATGGGATGCTATACTAAAATAGAGGAGAGAATTAATGAGTTTATAATTATTACTTCTTGCTATTTATTAAAGAGCTTAAATGGATGCTTTCATATTTGAAATAGACTGCTAGATAAAAGGATACATTTGGCTAGCATTGGGGGATATTATGTGCTCAGATATCTGGTAAGAGTTTGATTAGATCTTCCTTAGTATTTTGATAATAAATAAGACTGCCACAAAATTACCATAGCACATTTTAAAAAATAAGGTGGGTGACAGGTCTTCAGTACATATAAGCAGGTAATCATGAGCAAGCATGTGTGCTTCCAGAGCTGGTAGCTGCTTCTTGATCATTGACTAACTGCCAGAAACCAAAGAATTTTACAGTGACAGCAATGTTGAGCTTAAAAGCCAGACAGAACAACGTGGTTCTCTGAATAAACTGAGAATAAGCTAAACAGTGTAGGTCTTAAATTGAAGTTCATTGCTCAAATACATGGTCTGGCTGCAATTTTTAATAATAAAAATGAGGGGAGGAAATTTTCCTGCGTCCCAAAATGCAGTATCTGTGCAAAGGATGGCAAGGATAATTTGAGCTTCATATTTGGGGTAATATGCTTCTCCTTGACAGCATAGGGTCTGATACAGTCCTTGGATGTAGAAACAGAGGTAGTTCAAATAGCAATGGAGCAATGATATTTGTGTTTGACACTGGAGAGAGCACTAATGGAATCTGTGTCCAGTTCTGTTATTTGAGAAGGATATTGACAAACTGAAATTGGTTCAGAGAAGAGTTGGAGAACAATTAAGAAGCTGGAAAATATTTATTATAGGCAGAAAACCTACCCATGAGCTAGCATGTATTTTATAAAAAGAAAGTTAAAGGGTGCCTAATTTGCAATCCATGAGTTTACAAAGGAGGAAAACTTTGGTGATGGCTTCCTGCAGACTTGAAGCCAGAAAAATGGGACTAGAAGCATTGTACAGGATCTAACAGTAAGGCTCTCATTAAAAGTTATGGTAGC
Source organism: Oenanthe melanoleuca (assembly GCF_029582105.1). NCBI lineage: Eukaryota > Metazoa > Chordata > Aves > Passeriformes > Muscicapidae > Oenanthe > Oenanthe melanoleuca. The sequence continues at coordinate 24,688,084 of NC_079337.1, read as the reverse complement.
AATTGTAAAACTTTTTTTCTTTTTTTTTCTTACAGCTACACTTCCATGACAGCAAACACAGGGGAGTGCTGCTCAAGAGTCATCCCTGCTGGCCTTGGGAGCCACAAATCTAAGATAACTACTGAGAACATCTCAAACAATAAGTGAGTTCAGGGTCTTACCTGAAACAAAATGCTTTAAATACTGAGAAAATTGTTCTAGAGTGTTCACATGTACAAAACAGGCACATTATGGCACACTGGCTGTCAAGAGAGGGGTAAGAAAGTTCCAGTGTTTGAGACTGAAATGAAAAAGGAATCCAATATTGCAAGTGAAAAGGGCTGGTTGGGCAAATAACATATGTAAGGTGTGGAGCAATGAGAGTAGAAGAGAAGCCAAGCAACTCCCTGCCATGAAAGGAGGTCTGAGAAGAATGGGGTTTTATATAAACATGAGGGTGAAATTAATCCTGAAAGGAAAATGGATGAGGTTGAGATTTGTGTTAGGCTCAGTTTTTATGCAGGTGTTCTCATTAATGTGAGAGTAAGGGGAACTGCAGATCATGTGAAAGTATAAGTAGCTGCCCTGGAGGAAATATAAAAGGAGATACAAAAAAAAAAGTGGTAGAGGGTAATAACACAGGCACAGAATAACAGTGTGAGATTTAGAGTGAAAATATGTAAATTAACTCATTGAGGCAGAGGAAAAGATGGAATTAATCCAAAGGAATGGAAAATTGAACAGAGCAGCTATGCTGAAAGATAAGAAATGTGCAAAGATGGAAATACAGAGCCAGTGAAATGAGTCTGCAGTGTGATATGGTAGCTTAAAAGATGGCATTAGTTCTGGATTTCATGTGTCAAAACACAAACTGGGAGTCTAGACCTACAGGATGATCTGCTGCCAGGCCCCAAGCACAGCATGAGGTGAAGATGTCCCCCTAATTTTATTTTCTTGGGGAGAAAAATACCATGCTGTGAGTTGAAATATCAATAATACAAGGCAATTTTGGAGTCAGTCAGTGAAATTAGTTCAAGCAGAATCCAGACATGGGTCAAAGTATATTTGGATCAGAATTTAGCTGAGATATTTTGATATTGGACAGGGTCCAGCCAAACTCCCGTTTGCACACCGAAAAGTGACACAGATTGGATTGAGGCATGTTGCTTAGGAAACTACAGGCTGAAACTTGGAGAAAATCAGTTCTGAAATTGATCTGGAAATCTGAGTCTTCCTTGGTTGCCTGACTGGGCATTTCTCTAGAAAGCTTCTAACAACATTTTCACCATCTTAGATACAGCACTAGTACAACTGTACCATAAAGAAAAATGTTTCAGAGGCAAGGAGATGGATTAAAATACCCACTGGGATTTTTCCACCTTTGTGATGAGTTTATGAAAGCACTTTGTCAGCTCTTTACTAACTACTGTGTACTTAGTTCTGATCTGTCCTGTCAGACTATGGTTTGGGAAGTTAGATTTAGCTATAAATCCCAATCTGTCTCTCTGAAATCTAAAAATAGAACAGTTGAGAACGTATGGGCTGAATTATGGATCAAATGTATCACTGCAGAAATCAAGGACAAAATGTGTGACATTAAAGGGATGTAAAAGAAAAACTCTTTGCTTGACTATTTCTGTACTCATGGAGTACATTTTTCATGCACAGAGCTCTGTGAAGACATCAGCTAATTAATCTTCACAGGATGTCAGGGGACCATTACTCACACTTTCGTTTTTTAGGCAGAAGAGAAAATTTACGGAATCTTTCCATCTTACAACTGGAATCAGGAATATGCATATCTTGCCCATTGCCCCATGCTGAAGTCTCCAGCCCATACTGCCACCTATTGCCTAATACATGTGAGAAAATGCAGCTTTGAATAAGCAAATTAAGTAGATATTTTAAAGCAATTATTCACAATGCTTGATAATTAAGAAATTATATGATAGATAAATTGACTAGGAAGAGAGAAAAGCAGGAGAATGTGTGATATAGGTTGATGGTAACTGCACAGAGAAGCATTGTTTCCTCCTGTATGGAATTGCAGGCAGCCTTCCTGTGCTGGTTTGGTACAAATGTGCAGCACAGGCACAGCTTCTGAACATCACTCTGAGAACTCCTGGTTGGAGCTAGCAATCATTGGAAGGAGTTTTCTCATCACTTAGGGGGCTTCAGGATTGATATTCCCCACCATGGCTGAGGCAAGCAGTGGTGTCTGAGCTCCACCTTTCTGGTAGAGGGGGAAACTAGGGCAGCCTGTGATTGCAAGTCTTCTCAGGGACCTCAGGAGCCTAGGAATCCCAAGGCATCCTTTGTGATTACAGCAGCTGCTTTGCCCTACATACTGATGAAGCCAAAACTTGTCATGGGACTGTAACACTGAATTGCTGCTCCCTCCATATCAGTAACTTCTACTGCATCATCAGTCACAATTTCATCAGTTTTCAGATCTGCCACAAGCAGTTACAGTAGCTATTATTCACAGATCCATCCCCAGCACGGCAATATCCATAGCCACACAGGCCTCTGAGTGCTGCCCCTGTTGTTTGTAGCTGCTGAGGCACTCACAGAGCACACACATCCACACTGGCACTGGACCAGGGGCACCCACTTTACACAGCCATCGACTGCAAGATGCCAGTGTCCTTAAAACAGAAAGAAGTGGCACACTTGTTATGCTGACTTAGCACTCCTGATGTACCTACACTCCAGACTTGCTGAAAAAACATGCTTGTCACTACAGCATGCAAGTAGCCATTGCCCAAAAGCAGTATAAAGCAATTGTAAATATCTTTTCTCAAATTCTACAACAGTTAGAATATTCCATTAACAGTAATATTTGCATGGTCTTGCCACTCATTGAGCAATTTTCCTGTAACTATTAGGTTTAGTACTGGTTTAATGAGCCTGATATTTTATTGTCCCAGCAGTGCTGACAGCATTGCCACTGGAAGACAATAACAAGGGAGAATGAACAGATATTGTCATCTTGTTGCCATTGTTATAGAGGTGAAATTCTGTTTTGCTGTGGTTGAATAACCTTTAAATTGGGGAGAAAATCAGGCCTATACAAGCACTCTTGTGTTTTGATATACAATATGCTGAAAGCAGGGGTCTGCTGACAAGCTAGGGAAGCATTCATAGTGAAAGCTGAGCTTTTTTCTTCTGTCCTTCTGACCATCATTCAGGAATCCCTTATCAATATAATGTGTGACTTGTCCAAAGCCACAAACCTATGCACAGAAACATAATGCTGTTCCTTTGAGGATCTGGAGATTACACAGTTTGGTTTTGTCCTAATTCAAGTGGAAAAACAAAATGTTTTGAGACCTTTATGTCAGCACTTGAAGGCATCCTTTCTCTTGACTTATGTTGACTGCATAGCAGACATCATTAGAGCCTTCAGTCCTAAAAGTACCCAAAATTTGTGCCTGCCAGAGATCTGTGCACCAGGCAGACTAGCTTACCTGGCATCTTTTGCTTTTAAAGAGAGCTGCCAACTGACTGGGAAATGGGACAGGCAAGAAACCTGCTGAAGAGACCTTGTTTGTTTTCTTTCTTTCTGAATTTCACTGGCACAGACACACATTTGCAAAGCATTTCAGGTTCAGTTAATTCAGCAACTTGTAGTGAAAAGAGAGTTTTCTCTGTTCTGCCCTCCCCACAGTGGTTCTAGTCTTACCAGAAGATGGTTGAAATTACTGAGAATTAACTTTCGTTAGAAACTGTCAAAGAGAAAAATTCATCACCTGATTTTTAAAAGGTAATGATTGCAAACTTTCCCCCTGGAGTACACATACTTGAAGAAATTAGGTTATTTTCCTGTTTCAGTATCTTTCAAAATAGGCCAAATTCAGCTTGGGAGGAAGCAATTGTATTTATTACAGGAGAACTCAGTTTTCTGGGAAGTCAGGGTTTTTTTCCAGGAAAGCTTCTGTTGTTACTATTATTGGTAGTAGGGTTGTTTCTATTAATTCTGTATGGCAGTCCCACTATGCTATGTAATATAAAAGAAAAAAAAAACCCAACCCCTAATTCGAAGAAGGTCGATCCCAGGAAGGAAAGAGCAAAGCAAGGAAAAGAAAGGAAAGGAGAGAGGAAAACTGCAGTTTCCTCATAGCATCACATGTAGAGGCCTCACTGTTTCTTGTCAGTCATTTTCTAACTTTCCCCTACTGCCACATGAGTTTAAAAAGGAAATGTTTTCGATGGCACCCTCCCCCATGCCAAAGCACCACAGTGTCAGGGCTCTGTGCTGGGTTTCCAAATGCATTCCCAAGCAGCCAATTAAAGCAGCAAGATAGGTACCAAAGGAAAAAATAAATATTCGTCTGCTGCCACCTCGTTAGGGAATGCAAGTGCCTGTCTCCTGTCAGAATCACTGGAAGGTTTTTGCAAATGCATAAGTGCATAAATTGTGTCTGGGAAATGCAGCCACCATTGCTCCCAGAGAAGTGCATCCTGTTAACTTGCTCTTTAGATGAAATAATTAAAGGCGTAAGCGAGGATTGTGCAAAATTCAGACATTCTGAATCTAGAACAAGGACTTTTGCAATATTAGCAGGCCTTCCATTCTCCACATTTCTTGGCAGATATCTTCCTTTGCCAAACATTTCTATTCTGCTGTTTACAAGACATGGGACAGGCTGAATTCAGGAAGAAGCAAAATCCTGGTTTTGCCCAAGACTGCAGAGGCATTTCTTGCCTGCACAGTCAGGTACATGTGGTAGCCACTCAAATGTTGAGACTTAGTGTGTAGGAAACACAGAATTGTCCTTCAGATTAATATTATCTTATGCTGTTGAAGCAGCAGAGATCAATTTAGATTATTTATCATGGATCAGCCATAATTAGCATAAGGAGCACATGCTAGGCTTGAGCATTTTCTTGCCAAAGTTATGTGGATACTGTATCTGTATAACAGGAAGGCTATGCTTTTTGTTTTGCTGTTGCTAAAACCAGCACATTGCAGTGTTACTTGTACTGAAATAGTGACTGTGGGGTGTAGACCTCCCCTCTTCCCTTGGAGCAGAGGGTGGGACAGAGGGCATTTTGGACTGTGATTTCTACCTTTAATTGCTATTGTTCTGTCCTTAGAGGTAGGTTAGATAGAATATGTATTTTTGAGCTTGATAAAAGAAGCTGAGATCAAAGTGTTGATCTTTTTCTTCTTAGAAGGCATTGTTGTAACTAACTAAATTACTTGGGAATGGAAAGATAATGAATACAGAAAATGGATTGGAAATGTTACCAGAATACCTTCATGAAATTTAAATTCTTAAAAAAGCATTTCAGCAACACACTGATTGTCCCTTACAAAGTCACACAATACAGTTAGTGCACAGTGCAAAGTGCAGGAGGAGGGAGTGCCTACCACAGTGACCAGCTTTCATTAAGTACTCACACCTAATGATGAAGGTTTTGTCCTTGACCTCACCTTTGATAAGCCTTGGTATTCTCCATGAACTCACTTATGAAACTTTAGGTTTTTCATTTTAGGGGACAACAGGAGTGAAAATCTTGCTATTGTAAGTTGTTGGTTTAGATACAATCCCAGTTGCTAGTGGCCAGAATTCATCACTGTGTGACAGCTGCTTGCTGGCACACATGGCCAATGCTGGCATCCAGGCTGTGGTGAGATAAATGCCCAGGTCCCAGAGATCACCATGACTGGCTTTACTTGCATTTGCAAGGAAGGGAAGTAGCTGGAAATAGGTCTGCATTTCCACTTCTGGAGGCCACATGATCATGCATACTGCTTTTGATATTTCTTTTCCAGGGGCCAATGGTTTGCCTTCAGTCCTATCTGAGGCTCTCAAAGACACCTCACTGCCTTGCTGGAGGGGAATGGCTCATGCAATAGAAAAGCATGTCTTCCCAAACACACTTTTAACTCTCTGACTCCACATACACATAATCCTTACAGACTGAGTTCCTTGTGATAATGCACTTCCACTCCATCAGTTCTCAGGTGTGCTCATGTAGCTCCCATAAGCCTGGCACCTTCAGCAGTAAAACCCTGCTTTGTAAAATCTGAGTTGCTGTTTTTCTGGTGGAGCTGAGAAAGCTGTTGGCATCCAAGTTGCACAGAGCACCTTATTGTTCTGCTTGTCAGCTACACTGCCAGGATCATTGCCTGCACGCTCCAGTGCACATCTCACAAATTAGAGCTGTACCTGTATGCAGGCTCAATTAGGTTTGTTTGTGTACAGGGGAGCTGAGATATTTCACTGCTGGCTCTGGCAGTGCCTATTCCCAACACTCTGACATGGAAAGAAAGAAAGAATAAAAAGACTCCTTTTCACAAGAGAGAGCAGAAAAGCCAGAAAGGAGACCTGCAGTAACACTGGTCACAGCTTCCCATTGTATTATCTACAGAACAGGCTGGAAGATCCAGGGTAGTAGCAGGGGCCTGAGATGTGCACAGGAAACTGGGAAAGCAGGGAAGGAGCACCAGTGATATTGTGGGCAACCCAGGCCAGACCTTTAGGGCCAGAGAGAAGTTGGGAATAGAAGCAATAAGCTTGAAGTTGATTTATAATTGTCTGCCTGGTTTTTTTTTTCCTTCTTCCTCCTCCCCAATTAAAGAATAGGACAAGAAATTAACATTTCTCTAGTTTTCTGGTAACTGAGGCCTTTACTTTCACTCATAAGCTGAAAAAGCAATTAAAAAAAAAAAACTTTCTCAGAATGAAAATTTGAACCTTTAGGTTTCAAAGGCATTGAGATGCAACTTTGGCTTATTCTAAAACATGTTATCTGAGGAAAACATGGGATCCAACCTAATTAATCTGAATTCTCTATTACACTTAGCTTAGCTTGCTAACAAAGTTTAATCCAGTCTTGGGTTTTCTTTTTTGTTTAATAATTAAGTTTATGGTGCAACTATATCCATGCTGTAACCTAGATTGTTCCCATATATGGATGTCTGGCTATTTCAAATAAATCTGGATTCCTTTTTATTTATTTTTATTTATTTATTATTCCTTACTGTTTAAATGAAAATTATTTCTGATATTAAATAGTCCTAGATGTTGATGAAAAGGTGCTATAAAAATGGCATATTGCATGTTTGAAGATTTGACTTCAGTAAATACATATGGGTTTGAACAAATTAAACAAATCTTGCCAGAAGATCCATGAAATAATTTTTATCTAGGTGTTGAGAGATGCTTATAGTTTATATAGTAGCTTTGCCCTTAAAATATCTTCTGCAGTTAAGGTTCTTATATCTCCTGTATTTATTAATTATTTGAATAAAGGGGATATCAACCAGTTCCTTAACATCTGAATGATGTGAACATTTGTCAGTCAGGCTCTGAAAATGTGAAGATTGTGAAGAAAACAGATGTTGGAGCAAGGAGGTGATTATTATGGCCAGCAGGAGGACAGGAGCTACAGATGTGCTATTAAAGCCTGAAACCTGCATTTTCATCATCATGCTTGTACTTTGACTCATTCTTCCCTGCAGCTTGAGCTGCAACACAGCTTTTTATAGACAGAGTTTGTTCTGTTAGAAAAAGAGGGTGGTGACCTTCCAGGCTGGAATTACATATTAATGCTTTTGGAAAGGCAGCAGGAAAACTGTCCTTAGTTTCAGCTGTCGAAAATGAAAGGCTTGTCTATGTCAGTCATGATACCTGTAGGCACACACAGTTCTGAATTGATCTTTGGTCCTACTTCAGCATTTTAAACAGGTTACCATACACAAAAGGCTATTTTGGTGCATGTTACATTGCATTTTACAAAATTCCTAGGAGATATTTTACACTGAGGGTTAATGTTGTTTACCTTTAATAATGTGCATGATAAAGAAAGGTGCATAGTAGCTTAAAACACAGGCATAAAAAAATATATATTTTTCCATTATTTCTGTACAAAAAATCAGTGGTGATAAAATTGAATGAGTATAATTATCTAACACTCTCCCAAAAATAATTCCCCTTCTACTTCACTTTCCTTTCTCTCCACTCTTCATAGACCCTCAGTAGTTTTTGTCCCTGCTATTTTTCCTCTAGTTCAAAGCATGGCTTCCCTGCAGAGAAAACAGATGAAAGGAGTTTTGCCATTGATTTCAAAAGGGACTTGATTTGACTCCAGATCGTCTTCCCAGCCATCACAACAAAGGAGTAAGGGCTGAAACACACAGTCTAGAAGCTTTTATGGAAATTCAGGGCTTTATTCTGAAAGCACTCAGGTGCAGTGTTTCACAGAAAATTTCCAAAGGTTCAGCTGGCAGATAGAAATCAAAAGTACAGTCCCACAGCTAGTCTGACCACTTTGCCTGAGACTGAAAATCATGAGGCTCTCCTTTGAGCAGGGCTGATCCCACAAGTGCATCAGGCCTTTGAGGTTAAATGTATTGAAAGGCAGTCATTAATGTCACTGGAGTTACAGCAAGGATGTATTTATGCTGAGAGAAATCTGTGGTGTAGAAGTGCAAAGTGCCAAGCTCAGTTGAAAGGTTTTGGGGCATGTGTGTGCAGATGGGTAGAAAGATGTGATTTCTTTCTGCTCTGTTTGGTATTTGTTTTTTCATTTTATTAAATTTTTGGAGTAGTAATTTATTCTATGCAGCATGTAGTGCTATTTGTCATTCTTAATCCTTCAGCTATTCCAAAATCAAGGCTTACTAGTTTTGGGTGACACGTTTCAGGACAATAAATTTGGAAATGAAATGAAACTGGAAAGCCTGTAGAAGTAAACCACCAGGAAAAACTCCTAAAGGACCGCTATCATCATAGCATTGAAGAACAAATATGGAAAAAATATGCCTGTGTGTCCTATTTATCTGAGCAAAACAGTGACTGTGACCTATATAAGTTGTGGACAGGACCAGGTCTGTTTGTGTAGACCCCAACCACAACATGGACACACACAGCACTTTCTCCAGGGCTCCTGAGGGAACACCTTAGCCAGTCCACAGCAAGTCCATCTAGAAGTTTTCATTTATAGATGCCAGAATGCCAGTAATACAGGAAGTTTTTCCAGTTTTGCTTTGCAATTGGATCAAAATCTCTGCCACCACTACCCATAGACCATAGTCATAGTGTGTATGCATGAATCTCAGCTTTGCTCGAGCACAATCTCCCTAGCAAGGAGTGTCCCTTCAAAAATGCCTAGTTATTCTAAGGTAAACTTAAGGTGAGCCCACAACCCTTCTTGAATGTGAGGGCAAAACCATCCCCAAAATGCAGATCGATGAAATGTCAATGAAGGCATCTCAGAAAGAATAAGTCAGTTACACATTTTATTATTCATTTCTATCTCTCAGGGGTCTTTGCAAAACCATTAAATGAAAATGTGATTTGGGATGTTTGCACTGGATGTGGAGGTGATATAGAGTGCTTCTCTACACTGTTGTGGGCAGAGGAAAAAGCTAGGATGCAATTCATAGCAGACTTGAACCAGCTGATGTCAATTTCCCTACCTCCACTGACTTCCACACAACTAAAGTGAAAATCTGCCCCAGTAATTCTGGTCCTTCTCCAAATCTGTCACTTATTAGCAAATGAGTTTCATGAAGTACCTTCATCCATCTTATGCCCCTTTTCCTATCTAATATTTTCCAGAGTAAGACATCCTTCAGTAGAACACATTTCACTAGGTTAATTCCCCTAAGGTTTATAAATAATAAGTCACATAAGCACAGCATCTTATTTGCTGTATCTGCTTCATTTATTTCAGTACAATTCAGTTGTGTTTCCCTGCATGGAAACAGCAGGAAATAGTCTGCTAAGTCCCTAACAATACTCAGGACAGTACAAAAGATGGTACTGAGTAACAAACTCAGCACAGCTCAAACATCCAGTGAAGCTGTGACAAAAGCCTCTCACAGACCACAGCTTAAAGAGCCAACCTCCAAATTACCTCTCAGTGCAAGAGTCTTGGTTCTCCCTGCCAGATAAAGGAGAAAGCAACACAGTCAGCAGCTGGACTCACTTATCAGGGTTTCTCAGTCCTAATGCTGGTGCTTTCCATCCCTCCATTCAGTGGAGAGAAATGGAGCTGGCACTGGAGAAGAAAGCCTGCTAGGAGGTTGGAAATTGCTGTATAGACTGCAAGAACTTCCACTGGAGCAGAGAGGAACCAATAGTGAGAGCTCTTATGCTCTGCACCTAAAATTTACCTGGGAGCAGAACACCAGGTGCCTGGCTCTGGGATTCATTCAGTCTCTATCCCAAACCCAACAGTGACACCACTGCAACCAGCAGGACCTTAAAACCAGTGGGGGAGAACTGCTACTGGCCCCATCCCTTGAATCATCCCTGGAGCTGCCTCAGGGGCACACACTGCTGGGAAGGGGGCTGTGAAGGGCTTACCCGGATTTTAGCACTGACTGGCCCGTTTGCCCAAGCCTGGTTTTGGGTCTGGTTTTTACCCAGCAGTGTCCAAAACGCAGGCTCCAGCAGAGGGCACAGCCACCCAGCAGAAGCAGGGAGCTAGGCCAGCAGCAGAGGCAGGAGCAGCAGCAGGATGTTCCTGGGAGCAGAGATCACAGAACCAGCTGAGTTGGAAGATACCAACAAGAATCATCGAGACCAGCCCTGCAAGGCCATCCACAAGAATTGCACCATGTGCCTAAGAGCATTGTCCAAACACTCCTTGAACTCTGAACATTTTCCTAGAATCCAACATAAACCTCTCCTGACACAACTTCAGGCCATTCTCTCAGGTCCTGTCACTGGTCACCACAGAGATCAGTGTCTGCCCCTCTTCTTCCCCTCATGAGGGAGTTCTAGACTGCAGTGAGGTCTCCCCTCAGTCTCCTCCAGGCTGAACAGACCAAGTGACCTCAGCCACTCCTCACACAGCTTCCCCCCAAGGCCCTTCACCACCTACATCACCCTCCTTTGGATGCTCTGTAACAGCTTAGTGTCTTTTATTATCCTGTGGTGCCCAAAACTGTCCCCAGCACTGGAGGTGAGGATGCCTCAGTGCAGAGCAGAGCAGGGCAGGACAATCCCCTCCCTTGCCTGGCTGTGCCTAATATTCCCCAGGAGAGTTGGCCCCCCTGGCTGCCAGGGCTCAGTGACTCATTTAACCTGCCATGGATCAGGAGCCACAGGTTCCTTTCTGCAATGCTGGTCTCCAGCCTCTCGTTCTCCAGTCCCTGTGCACATTCCAGGGGTCGAATCTGGCACTTTCCCTTGTTGAACTTCACATGGCTGGTCAAGTCTCAACACTCAGCAGAACTGGCTCCTGCTGACCCCAGATGCTCCCTAAGAGGAGCTGGGGTCTGTTTTTTAAAAACACCTGGTCCCTGCCACTTCTACGAGAGGCACAGCATCTTTTAGCACCAGAGCACATGAGCACCTAGTCTGTGCAGGTGAAAGGAGAGTAGCACAGCCAGAACGTTGCTTATTTTTTTATTTAATTGTTATGTTAGACCTTATTTTGGATAGGTACATCAGGCAGGCTTCCTAAGCTGCAGCTTAGAGGTTTACCATTTCTTCCCACTAAACTCAGGTACTAGATTCAGGGGAATTTGTGAGTTACCTGATTAGCAATGTGCTTGCCTTGCAAGAAACACAAAAGCCACCAGCTGCCACCAGCTCTGACCTGTAACTAGCTTTTCTGCCCAGTGCAACAGGGAGCCATGGGCCTGAAGTGAAGTGGGGCATGGAGGCCCTTCCTTTCTGAGCTGGTTCAGCTCTGCCATTAGCCTGTGCAGCATTTCAAAGTGCCTTCCTCCTGCAAGGGAGAGCTCAGGGACTCCTTCTTCCTGTGATGCCTCCCAGTGTTCATTTTAGCTCTGTGTTCTCCCCAGTCAGGGCTGTCCCTCTGTGGCAGGATTAAAAGCACACTTGAGTTTTCTGTTTGTCTCAGAAGAGCATCATGGCAAGTGCAGTTGTCATATTATACAACATGACAGCAATTAGCACCTAGCTACTGCACTATGGCATCTAGGGCTTTCTTCACTGATGACCACAAATCACAGACAAGCATTTACACCATGAACAGAATGAATAGGGTACATTTTAATTACGTGGACAATGTATGTAACAGATAAGCAACATAACAATTATGCTTTGCATGTAAAATAACGCTTTCCTTCTAAGACTCTCCCTGCTCTTAAAACTCAGTAATGAATTTAGCTTTCTGTATCAGCTGTGATGGGAGAGTTTTGCTCTTTAGCGAGAAAATGAAGCAGAGAAGTGACCTGTCAGAAGCATCTTGGAAACTCTGCCATTGACCCATTGAGGCTTAATGAATAAAATCCATAAAGTTCACAGGTTTGGGGTGTAACCATAAATTGTGTTTGCACATGCCGGTTTCTGGGGCCTGACTGAAGCCCAACAAATATTCTGATGATTTCCATAATAAAGAATCAGCATTTTGACCTTCAGAGACCATGCCAAGACACAAGTTATAAGAAGCAAGTGATGAAAATTCCTGTCTATTGGCTGTTGATTTGAACAGATGAGGGGCTCAGATAACAAATACATTGATTTGCTGTCCTTCCTAAGGAAGCTAGTGAAGAGCCCCATATGGAAATGCAAAGAGTCTTCCTCTGGTCAGTTCCTTGTGCTCATCAGTGCTCCTATATGACCTATGCATATTCAAACCTTCATAGGTATATAGTCATATAAGCATGCTGGAAAATTAATCTCTCTTCTTTGGACTTCCTGGACATGGGAGAGAGAAATGATGGGGAAAAGGATCTTAGCATCAAAGACACAGTGGTACATTTCTATATCTTCCTATGGGAAGGCAATTCTTATCCCTGGAAGGATCTTTCTCAATATCTGTACTTTTAAAAATGCTGGAGAAAAACCCCATAGTTCCAGATTTTATCACTCTTTTTTCTTAAACTGATATAATAATGTGCTGCCTTATGTCCATGTGACAACTTATTTATGGCCCTTTTACTAGAACTCTGAAACCCCTCCTTTCCACTTGAGAGCCAAACTTTAAACAGAGCCCTCTCCCACTCTGAGCACAAGTTAACTAAGCTGAGTAAACCTGAACCTACCCTTCTGATCAGTGCTAATCTATTATTTCAAGCACTCTACTTCTCTGAGTGAGAAGTTGTTTCTGCTGTAAATGCTGCAGGCTTATCCTCTGACAGCACCTGGCTATAGCAATACTCATTTCCCAGTTTACAGATTGGTAGATAGATGACCACTGAAGCAGTAAAACAAGATTAAAACAAGCAGATAGCTGGAACTGAGGAACAACCTGTCTGCTCAGTAATATATAAAACCCAAAAAGAATTGACACATCACACTTTAGCACCCTTTCCATACTTAGTAGGTGGTCCTTCTTCCCTGCCCATCTCACAGCCCTTGGACATGTTTCAAGAGTTGGCCACTACAACTTGCTATCACTTGGCCCCTTTGAGAAAATGTAAGGGAGCATCCCAATTCCAGCTGCACCACCAAGCACACTACTCACCCTTTCTATGGGCCAGACCTGACCTTTCAGGGAGCCAACACAATTCATTGCACAAGCTATTTACCTTTCTTATTTTAGATTAATTACCCACCCACTGTAATCATCTGCATCAGCTGATGGAAGGGCCAAGGGAGTGCCAGGGTTGCAGAGGCAGGGGGAGAGCATGACCAACAGGAGAGCAAGGAGCAGAAACTCCCCTTCTGTGGCAACCAGGTTGGCTCAGCCCTTCCACCCAGGCAGTCTGTTCCTGCCAGTGTGGCAATCGGTTGCAGTGCAGAGAGCAAGATGACTTGTTATTTTGGAACACTCCCCAAATAGCATTCATCCTCCAAACAGCTGTCATTCCTGTGGCTCCTCTGTTGGAATGCAAACAGCTTGAGGCACACAGGCATGGTTTTGTGCCCAACTGCAGGTGACTGTGTCTATGGGTAGGTAAGTTAGGGTATCCAGCACATTTCTGGGGCTGGAATAGAGGAAATGAGATTTAGGGGAACAGCTGCTGGAGGCCAAGAAGAACACTAGAGGATATCTCAAATAGCAGTAGCAGACACCCATCTCTCTGAAGATGAGTTGAGACTGGGGCGACTTCAATTGAGACTGAAGTGATTTATGTCAAGGGTCCTCAGCCAAGACATAACATAGATCCAGCTACACTGATGAAACTGCTGGGATATAGGATACTCCAAGGCTTGTGTAGCAGGGGCAGAGCCTGCCCCCAGACTTCCCCAAACCTCTGAATTAGTGATAGCAGATTTAACACACATCTGGGTACAAAAACTTACCCTTGACCCCACTGATTTCCTACAAAAGTCCTTATATTTTACTAGCATCATAATTTGTTCTTCTTTCTTCATGTATTCAATCTAATGCTATCATAGACTACTTTTTCATGCCAACAAAAAGCACTTATGAAGCCAAAAAATACAAATGCAGAAGATGCTTAAAAATGTGTTTAAAAGTTAAAAGAAGCCCTTTAAAAACAGCTTATCTGTGCAACTGTACAACTGTTTATATAAAGCATTTCTTTCTTGTACTTTCAAGTGGATGCATCTCTAAAATGCAAAGTGAAGTTCTTTTCTATACTATTTTTGCACAGATTCCAGATGGCACAGAGCAAGTGACTTTGCTATTGAGAACTAAAGGTTTTAATGGAGGTGACTAGAAAGATTTCTTCATCTTTGCACCCCCTTCCTCATTGACCGCAGAGTTCAGTCTGACTGACAAAGTGAAAGATCAAGAGAAAAGCTCAGCAATCATTTCCCATTTTCAGTCTTGAAGAATCAGCCTAAGCATTATTTGAGGCACTGTTACTTTTTTGATAAATCCATAAAAGTGCAATCAAATATTTGTGTGGTTAAATGTCTCATTATGACATGGAAGAGTGAGGCCTCCTTTTTTCTCTTTCTAATCAGTGAGCCTTTGTGCATACCTGTATGATCTCATCAGCAGCAGGAAGATTATGCAGCATACCTATGACTTAGTCCTGTCCTTCATTTTGGTAATCTCTACATGGCACTTGTGTAGCACATTCACATTTGATCTAATAACAGTAGTAAGTAATCATAACCATAACAGTTAAGCAATACTTAACAGGAATTAATCCTGTTCCTGCTATGATGGAGCCCAAGTGATAATTTTCATCTTCAAATAGGTAGCAAGTGGGCACCATTTCCTAATCCCATAGCTGGCCCCATTATCTCTGACAGCAAGTGTACCACCACATCTAGTCCCTGCTGAGACCAGCAGGTCTTTCCAAAGCCTCAGCAAGATCCAGCACAAAACTCTGCAGCAGAATTGCAATCTGTTTGTACTGCAAGCTGAAACAGTTGGGATAGAGCCTGAGAGCCATTTGGCAATGCCACTGTTGCATTATCAGGGTTTTTTTACGGAAGGGAGTGAACTGATTTGTTCAGGAGTGATAGCAATATCAGTTGTGTTGGCTCTGGAAGCAGTTAAACCTGCACAGAGCAAAAGCAGGTGAAAAGTCCAGGCCTGCTTGATGACACTTTCCTAATCACAGCTGGCAGGCAATCTCACTG
Organism: Oenanthe melanoleuca; assembly: GCF_029582105.1. Classification (NCBI taxonomy): domain Eukaryota; kingdom Metazoa; phylum Chordata; class Aves; order Passeriformes; family Muscicapidae; genus Oenanthe; species Oenanthe melanoleuca. Next base: position 24,672,665 of record NC_079337.1, on the reverse strand, counting down.
CTAGAGGGTGAAAGGATGAAGAAAAAATCTAACCACAAGATTTTCAGGGTGCTCAGTATTTTGCTCTGCAGCCACTTTATCAAACCACCTGTCAGCTTTTCGCTCACTTTCCAAGATCACAAAATATGCAGAAAAAGGCTTTCAAGAAATCCAAACTAAAAAAGCATGGAACATAAAGCTTGAAGTACACACACTTGTTGCTATGTTTACATCTTTCCACTCTTCACCCAAAATACATGCATACCTACCCAGACACTGGTAATAACAGCACTAGGCATCTGAAGTTTTCTGCTTCTATCTCTTTTGTTCTGGAATGTAAAACTAAAAGAGTCTTTAGAATGTGATTGCACAGACCCCATTACATCAACCATATTTTCCATTTTTAAGTTAATTCAATTAAAAAATAATGCATAGAAATGTCAAGAACATTTATAGATTAACATCAAATACCATAAGTCAGTTCCTATTCCAATCTCTGCCACAGACCTTTATCATGACCTCAGCATGCAAACAGGTAGCTCAGCACAGGCATCCAGCTCCAAATTAATGTGCCCATATTTGAACTTTTTCACCTTTTGCTTTTGCCTCCTTGTCTTGCAAAACAGATTCTTTTTGTTGAGCTCTGAACAATGAAAGTCGACTTCTTTTCTCTCCCATTTACTGATATCATCCTACCCAAGGCTGTAGGGAAAGAAGGACACCATTGGGATTGTACTTTCCCCAGCTTGTACAGAGGAAGCACTCCACAGGTCTGCAGATGTACTGGCAGATAATGCAGCAGAAGACTTGTCTCTTTTGCCTGTGAATGAATACCATCTGTGACATGCTGAGAACTGCTACTAGTGTGTGCAAAGAGAGCGAATACAAATTTGGTGATTTGTATGGAAATGGCTGTGAGGAGGGAGACCTTGCTGTTGGACTGTGATTTATATACAAGATGTCACGGGATCCAAACCCACAGATATTTTCCACTTCTTGCCACAAACCACGGCCTAGAGCTTCAGCTCAAACTGAAGAATGCTTCTGGTTCTTATGGCTGTGAAGGAAATACTGAGAGGGGCTGAGGAGGTGAACCATGTGAAGACAAGGATAAAATTAAGCCACTTACATCAGTAAGCTTTTATCGAGCCAATCTAAACCATAGGCCTGACAATGAGGAGGGGCAGATTTCCATCTGATCTACCAACATAGGTCCAGTGTGCATTCTGCAGCTTGGTCCTGCCCATCATTTTTCTGTGATAAAAATGAGCTGCAATAAAAATATTTCAGAAGAGCTCAGGTCTAGGTGATTTCAGAGCACAGAGGTGACTTCTAAGCATGTGATCAAGCTGAAGTCCCTGGGCACTGTAGCATGACAGAAGGGAATACTTTGAGACAGACCTTAAAGATGACAAAACAATCCTGCTTTAAATTTCCTTGTAATTCATATTAGTGTTTATTATTAATTTATTATGTGCTTACACTTCTTTTGTACAACAGTTGGTTCAAAGGAATTAGCATGGAATCCATTCAAGCAGCTTCCCAGCTGCCCATGGTTGAGACCAGGAGTAATGCAGTGGCACAAACAATTTGCAGGCCTGAGTTGCCAGGTGGACTTGGACTGGCCATAAATGTCCTTTGTTAGGACTGCTCATTCTTGATACCAACTCCCATTACCTTATCCAAGACCATCACCGAGTTGTTTCTAGATTATGGGGTACATAGAGGAACCCAGTTTTCCATGGCTTCCATTATTGCACATTGCTTTCATTTCAAGTATAGTAAAATCACAGACAGAGAGATTAAATCCTCTGATGCATTAATTGATACAGCTGGAAATAAGTTCTTGAGCACACAGGCCTCCTTCAAGTCTTTGTGTGCTTTAGTAATCGATGTTACATTTAAATCACAATGTCAACTCTTATTGCCACTTACTATACCTTATGTTGACTTGCCAACAGTATAGTATCTCATTTCCCAGCAGCTGCTAAGAGTTTAGTTGAGACCTAGCTATACATCAGCAAGACAAACTATTCAAAATTACTTCTAACAGTAATAGAAACCTAATGGGTTTTGCAATAAATTAATTCTATGACACAGAGGGAAAAGTATTTGCTTAGTAGCAGAAATGATAACAGGAAGGTACCCAACGTGATTAGAGAGTTATCTGTAAATCCTGAAGCTCAATGAAGCTACTTGCATTATTCAACCAAAGGGTCTTGGGTAAACTGAAATGGCATAAACATGTATTTGGTAGAAAATGTATAATTTACCTGCTACGCTTTCTGCCTTAGGAGACATGCTAAATAAAGGGAATAAAAAGTAATGCTCAATGACTATCCACTTACTGAATGAGATGGGCCCCATAAAAAACACAACAATATAGAGGTATGAATATGAACAAGCACAGAGGGACTAATGGTTAATTCCCTGTTTCTTCAGACCACTTCATTCTCCCCTCATCCTTTCTCCTGAGAGGCATTTCCTACTTTGACTTAAAGTTTGTGCTTTTATGTGAGAACTAATTATGTTATTTCAAAAATGGTTGCATAAAATTTATTTTCCTTTAAAATAGACTATATGTTTTTGTTTACTGTTCTTGACTGCAATTAAGTATAACCACCTAGAAGCAGGCCTTACAAATTCCTCAAGGCCAAGAACGTTTTATATGCTCTTCCATTGTTCACGCAGATTTTGGAAGAGACCCCAAGCTTCAGGATTAACTGGTAGATAATAACATGCTAGGGGAAATTTTCAGGTAGAGCAGGACAGGAAAGGAAGCAAGATTCACTGCAGATTGTTTAACCTGTGCAGAAGTCCTATAGAACTATAGAAAACTTGGAAAAGTCCCCAGTGAGTTTTTGAGAGTCACACGAATCTCAGTAGGGTTTAGTATTTCCAGGCTTTTAGTGTATTTCCTGAAACTGTTACAGAAAATTTTCAAGTGTTGCTGTGATGTAACCTCTACTTGATGTCTTGCACTCGTCAATGAAGGCTGAATGCCACATGGATACTTTGCGAGTCTGGTTGGCACCTGAGCTTCCAGGCAGACAGAAACCGTGTGGAGGCAATAGGCAACCTCATCTGTAGCCCCATGGCCACCATAACCCTAAAGAAGCACTTGTCATAACATTTCATAACTTCCACTTCATCCTGTGCACCCCACCAGCTCTGACACCAACTTTAGGAAGCTGCCAGTGTAAGGGAGCAGGTCTTCAGACCTTCAGGCTAAGGTGCTGAAAAGAGCACGGTAGTTCAAATGCAAGCAGGATCATCAGACTGGTTAGCTGTTGATGTCTCAATACTCTCTCTTTTTTTCATTTTCTCAGTGCTTGTGTTTAATGATACTAAAGACTTCCATGTCAATGAGAAGTGAAGTCCAGAGTAGTCAAGAGCATGCTGACCTTGATGGACCTGCTTGCTTAGGCTGGCTTCCTCGACACTGTTTTCCTCCTGCCTTAAGACTGCAAGTTCAGTGGGGGCTGGGACCACTCTCTTAGCTCGGCTCGTACTGCAGTGCACATCTAGGATGCTGCTAGAGTCGGAAGAGCTCAGCTGGAAACATCAGCAAGTGGCAGATGAGATGAGAAGGAAAATTAAGGCTACATAAACACCGAACACCGTGTGACACAACTGCGAGAGCAGCTCAGCAGGCGACTTAGGGTCTCTGCCCCATGCTCCACCAGCCCCATCCAAACGTGTGTCTGTGCCCAGCAGGGAGCTCCAGGCAGTCTGGCTCCAGGACGGTGTCCCCTACAGGGGGACACCCAGCTGCAGCCCCTGTCCCCGCAGCAAGCTGGACCCGGCTGCGCAGGGGGGCAGAGGATGGAGGCACCCGCAGCAGGTGCGCTGGGATCTAAATGCAAAAGAGGACGTGTCAGGGGAGCGGGTGGGCTTCTTCTGGGGAGCGTAGAGTGTGTCCGTCTGCCCTTCTGGCTAAATCTGAGCTTGCGCTTCCTTAGCTCCCGGCTGACCGGCGAGGGCACGCAGGGCGCTGCGGCATGGATTCAGCACAGGGAAGGGGCTTCCTATTTTTGCAGCTGTTTTTGGCAGCCTAGGGGCTGTGTGTGTGTGGAGGAGGTCCCCGCCAGGAGCGCAGCCCGGCGCGGTCCATCAGCGCCGTGCGAGGGGCGGCGGGGGCGGGTGTCCCGGGCGGCGGCGGCGGCGGGCGGGCACTAAGGCCGCACCGCCCCCGGGCGCTGCGCGGCGGCCGCAGAAGAGGAGGAGACCGGCGGGCCCGGGAGGAGAGGCGCGGAGGGGAGCGGAGCTATGCTAAACCCGGGGTACCGCTGAGGCGGGGCGGGCCAGGCCAGAGGCGGGGGCTCTCCGGCGGCGGGCGCGCAGGGGCCCGGCTCCCGAGGCGGCGGCAGGCAGCATCTCGGCGCGGGGAGCGGCTCCGCAGCCACCGGGCCAATGAACATGTCAGTGTTGACTTTGCAGGAATACGAATTCGAGAAGCAGTTCAACGAGCATGCGGCCATCCAGTGGATGCAGGAAAACTGGTGAGTGCCGCCCCCGGGCCCCGCCGCCCGCCCGGATCGGGGAGGCGCTGAGCCCATCCGGGTGCGCGGGTTGCGCCCGGCCGGCAGGCTCGGCTCGGCTCGGCGCGGCTCTGCGCCGCCGTGTGCGATGCGGGCACACGGGCGCTGCCGCCGGCGCTACCTGCTCCCCGGGCGGGGTCTGCCCGCCGGGTTACACAGGCCGGGGCATCCCGCCGCCGGCGCGGGCGCTGCGGGGCCTGAGCCCACCGCCGCCCCTCCCGCCGCGCCCGGCCCGGCTGGCCCGGCGGCGCCGAGCCGCACACGTGCCCCGGCTCTGCCCTCGGCCTCCCGGCTCCATCCCTGCCCGGCCCCGCCGCTCCCCGCGCTGCAGCCGCGTTCAAACAAGTTGCGCGTTTGCCCGGCTCCCCGCGGAGCCCCTTCGCCTTCCCCTTCCCCTCCCCCAGCTCGAATTAAACTTCATTTGCAGCCATGCGGTTATTAACTTTCCCGGCGTGTGCGTGCGGCCGGGCAGCCGCGGCGGGATCGGGGCGGCGCATGGAGCCGTCGGTGCTGCCCGGGTCGCGGCGAGGCAGAACCTGAGCACCCCGCAGAGGGACACACGCAGGCTCGCAGCCTGGCCCGCCGAACGGCAGTGGCTGTGCCGGGAGGCTGCTCTCTGCCAGCGCTGCCCCGGGGACATCCCTGGGCCTTGGCCGGTAGCAGGGAGACGAGGATGGAGAGAGCGCCCCAGCTGCCTTTGCCCTGAGCTGTCCTCGGGGCCGAGATCCCTCTCTCGATGCCACTTGCCCAGTCCTTGTCCTGGCTTTGTGCACCTGCATGGGCTTTGTGTTCACAGTCTGTCCCTGCTCACCTGTGCCTTGCTGATGCCCTGCCCCTGACCACCCTCTCCTAGTGCCAGTCCTGCCCTTTCTGCTGCTGCTGTGCTTTCTCTCCCCAGCTTTCACAGTGCCTGCGTGCCCTCCCGTGGCAGGGCTGTCTGCCCTTCTGAGCTCCTGATGCCACCCCATGTGCCAGTGTAGGACAGGACTGCCGCTGGGCCCAGGCTTTGCTGTCTGCGTTTGTAGGGCAGGATCCTGGGTGGATCTCAGCCGGGGTTTTGCTAGTGGCTTGTCTGGGGAATTTTAAGGGCAGTATAATGAAAATGACCATTTAAGTGCATGTATGTCTCCCTCTGTTCTGCAGGTGAGCTCATCACTTCTTGAAGGGTACCTGGTGTCACTCATGTTTCAGGAGAAAGGAGACCACATAGATATTGTTGGGCTGGGAGTATTGGATGCTTCCCATTCTGTCCATGTTCCAGAAGAAAACTGGCATCAGAATAGGACATGCTGGTGAAAGAGGATGGAGGGGGTGATACATGAGTATATATAATAGTCAAATAACCCAGGAGAGATACAGTTTATTTTAAAGAACATGCCTAGCAACCAGCACTCCTGCATCTTCTCCTTGACTCTCCTGTGCTTCATGATGTGACCTTGGGAACATTACATAACCTCTCCTAGGCCTCAGTTTCCCAAGCAAAGAAAGACCAGGGGAGTGGGGGGTGATAATGCTGAAATGTCCCTATGAGGTGCTTTAATGGCTTAGGTGATGCTTGCCGAGTGCCTTGAAGATGTCAGGTACTACATAAATACTTAGCAGTGTTACTAAAATCTCCCTGGCAGTTTGATGTGCTGCAGAGGTCGTCAGCTGGGATTCTGTAACGCCAGGCTCCCACTTCCCAGGTTCAGGGGAAGAGACCATCAGTGTTACTCTGCTGCTGTACAGCTAAAGAGACACAATCATACATGTCCACATGCTTTTCAGTCTAGTTTCACCTTCTCTGAGGGAACTGATGAATTAATATCTCTGATTCTTGTGAAAATGAAGGAGAATCATCTTCCTGTGTCCTGGGAACGTTTCTGGAAACGAAATAGAGTTGTGACCTCTGAGGTCTCTATTGTGGCAGGCTTTTCCTGAAAATGCTGCTGAAGACTCTTCCCAGTTTTGGGTTAAATTGTGCACTTTTATCTTGAAGAAGTACTCTTGCTTAATGAAGCAGGTCCTGTTCAAGCATTTGAGTTTTGCAGGGAGCTGAACTGGTAAAATATAGCAGCATTTTTTACTTCCTTTTAGGATGACTCAATAGGTTTGTGTATGCAGCATCAATGGCAGTACATGGCTCCTGCACTTTGTAGGTGTAGCCTTAATGTACACATCTTTAACATAAGAGCTATCCAAGATGAGGTTGTCAGGTAGTATGTAGGGATAAACATGTTCCTTTGCTCTTTGAGTAAGAAGACAGACTTGGGAGACTTGCTTAAGGAAAGACTGTGTCAGGATTTTATACTGTGTAATTGTTATTTAAATTGGGCTGCAATACTTTTACAATGTCTAAGGTAAAGGTAAACAAATTCTATAGGTGTGGCATTTGCTAATTTACCTCATCTCAGAACTATGTCGTGTTACCTTACAACATACACACACACAAAAAAGGCTGTAGGGTGTTAGGGGGCATGAGTGGGCTCTGAGGAGTTGACCCTGACTTTTGGATTTTGAGACAACTGACTAGGTTGCATATGAAGACGTGGCCTAGTTTGAGGATGGATGTGAATCCTTTTACATATCCTCTGAGTTCTGATCTGGTTAAAGCACCATCAAGCCCTTTTAATTAAAGCCAAGTAAACCTAAAGCTGGAAAAGCCTGAATGCAAAGCCTAGGGGCAGTGGCATATACCCCTAGGTACTGGTAAGGTTGGTTGGGAAGGATCGTGGTGCAAGGTCTGGTTCTGTTCAGGACTTGCCCCTCTTTGCCTTGGTCCTTTGAGCCTGCTCCAAGCTCCATCACTCCCTGGGGCAAGAGCATGCTCTCTCCTCACCAGTAGCTGGCACCCAGTCTTTTCTTCCCCATCCTTGTTTCCTTACTGCCATTTGCCCCTGAAGATCCCATCTGAGGTCCCATTGGTCTGATGGTATTGAATGAGGTCCTTGCTTCGTTCCTGATGTTCCTGCTTCACTGTATGGAGGACCCCATCCTGCAACATGCATGGCACTGAGACATCTTTAGAGCTTGGGCCTGGATTAGTGGTGCTGTTTTGGAGGAAAAATGAATATTCTGTTGCCTGATACTTACAAGCTGATGGTATTCATGCCTCCCTGTATGCCTGGCTTTATACTTATGCATGCCTTTATGGTATAGCCCCCAGACTGCCTAGTTCTCATGCAGGGCATGAGAATGGCAGAGTGAGGCTGGAGGCTGAAAAGATGGACCTGCAGTCTGCTGGTCTCTGATAGTAAGAGCTGCCAATTAGTTGCCTTCCCTAAACTAATAATGGCAGGATTTCAGGAGGTTAAGGAACAGCAGGTCTAGTTACTGTCATAAAACTCCTTACACTTGATGTTGTGGGAAAGCTGTTGTTGATACATGTTTAAGTATAGTGCCATCAAGTAGCTTTGAATATGAAGTACAGTATCACTTTAAGATACTGTCATGTTGTGCTCAAACCAAGAGAGGTGTGATTTCAGTATGTTCAGGAGTAAGTAAAATGTTTATTAAAATAATTGCTTTAAATGATTTCTCAAATCAAACTCTCTCAGCACTTCCTCCCAAACTTCTTCAAGGAGGGAAGTAAATAGTCTGCAGAGGATTTTTTTTTTCTTGAAACTGCTGCATGAGAATTAATGCAGCTCTATGGTTAAGTATATTTATATTTTTGGAGAAAATTCATGGTTCTGTCAGACACGCAGTAAAAAGTCTTGTAGCATTGAGATCCCGATTCCCAGCTGCAGGCAGTGAAGCAGCAAAAACTGGCCGGTGCTCAGGAAAGGCAGGGTGACAAATGCCTGGACAGAGAGGTGACTGCCGGAGTCCTTCTCCATCGTGCTGCAGAGCACCAGGTTCAGGCATCAGCACGAAGTGACAGTCGTTCCTGTTATAATTGTCTGGCCAATAATAATTATCTTCAGATGTCTGCTGACGAGGGGCTCACCAATGGGGAGGCAGGAGGCCTGTGCTGACTGCGCCGAGATTATCTGGGAGAGCTGACGTCACACCAGGGCTTGCCTAAAATCACAGAAACTTTTCCTCTGCTGCTCTGCCGGCTGCTGCAGCGCTCCAGACATCCCTGCCCCAGCCCCATGTCCTCCTGCAGCTGCTCCCCTGGGCAGGCTCTCCTCAGCCCTCTCTCTCTCATTCCCCTCCTATTTTGCTTCCTAAAAATCCAAGGTTTAACCCTTGGCAGCCGGCAGCAGGCTCACAGGTCGTCGTCCCTAGGAGGAGGATGAGCAGCATGAAAGTGAAACTGGTTATTCTGTAAAGATGCTGTTGGGCTCTGCTGCAGAAGCTGGCTGGTTTTGTTATCATTAACTGAAGTAATGATTCAGTAAAGAGAGGACTGCATAAGGACTGCTGGGAGGTTTTTGGTTTTAAGGGGATCTGACAACTCAAACTCGATTCTGAAATCAACTTAGTGGAACTTAGATGAGGATAAATGTTTATGTATTTGAAAGAAAACATCTGTGCAGGAAGTTATTTTTAACCTTTTGTTACCAAGACTTTCGTGTGGCAGAGGCAGAAAATGGAGCCAATGCTAGAAGAAATTTATCCTTTGGTGTGATTTTCTTTCAAGTCAAAACTGGAGATAGATGTGGAAGGGCAGAGGGTCAGCTAATTTGGATTTGTAAGTACACTTGCCTTTTAATAATTCACACAAGCACCATCGTCCTAGACAGGTTTGTTTCCTAAATGCAGAACAAGCTCTTCTCATCCACTTAAGCTGCTCTTACCTCATGCAGAAATCAAGAGTGAGACTGTGAGTGTATCTCTCCAGGCATATGTGTGTAGCAGCCAAAAGCTGATGTAAATTACTTCCCCCCCCCACCCCAGCTCTTGCTAGATGCCAGTTGAAGGATGTACAGAGGGATGCTGCAGTCACCCTGTACTTTCCTCTGTGCTGCAGCAAGGACTCAGAGGGAAGATGTGAATTGGTTCTTTTCAACAGAGAGACTGTTTTACTTGAGCTGAATTCAGTTGGCCCAATAATTTAACCTACCTCCTCCACATATCATTCTCCAGAAGGGATTTATTTTTTTCTGCTCTCTTGTGCAAACTGACCATAAAGCTGACAGGGCCACTTCTTTGCCTTTCTTTCATCCTGCAGGCCTTTCTGAGCCAAAGACTGATGTTTTGGAGTATCACAGGGTTTTGGCTGTTTCAAAATAAAATGGAGTTTATGAGGAATAACAGCAGATGTCCTTTCAGAGTTCAGGTGTTTTCTGTCTATCTGGGCTTGGGGGAAAAAAATTTAAAAATATGGTGGATACCAAATGTCGTCCTGAAGATTGATAGATCAGTGTCTTCTTGATTCAGCCTACCACTGAAACATAGGCATTGGCCTTTTGTTTACTCTGTCCATAGAGTATGAACACATCTGTCATCATGTTGCTTCTTGAGAGTGAAGACTTGTCTTCCACTATCTGAAACACCACGTATTTTTAGGAATAATACATTTATAGGAGTGAAGCAAGGAGTTATTTAGGAACTTGCCATTATTTTCAGAAGTGAATATGGCATTCAGGAATGTGGATGTTCCAAAACACTTTTTGCAAAGCTTTGTTAAGAATTTAGGTGCTTTTTCTTTTTATGGAAAACAGCAGAGATTAAAACATTATTTTTAACTGTAAATTAGCATTGTCTGAAATATAAAAGTAAATTTTTCACAGGATTAGGCTGTATCAACACATGAGATGTTTGTGTAACCACATTACCCGTGTAGTGCTACCCAGTAAATTTTTTCCTGCCAACAGTTTTGTCAGCCCTCTTGACCCTTGCCCTGTGTTGGAGTAGGGTTTTGTCTTCTACTGTGCTGCCCCATCACTGACCAAACTGTCCCAGAGTGCTGCTGCTACAAGCTGTGCTGTCCCTGTGTGCATCACAGCACCACATCTCTTGGGGCTTCCTGGGCTCACTGGGGAAGGCTGGTGCAGCCCCGCGGGGAGCTCTGCAGGGACACCCAGGTTAATGTGTCACAAGCTGCCAGCAGAACAGCAAACAGCAAGGCTGTGGCTGCACCCAGGCTAATAGAAGGAGAAAATTGTATTGGTGTGTGTGTGAGGTTTGTGAATAGTGTGATTGCTTTCAGAGCCAAAGTAGCAATGGTACCTGGGGCTGCCCTTCACGGTGTGCTCTGTTGCAAACTGTCAATTGCAAGTCTTGTTGACTTTTGTGAGGACACAATTTTTTTATTTTTTTTTTTTGCTGTGAATTTTATTTACATACTAGGAGCGAGGTGGAAGGACTCCAAGAGCAACATGACCTCAACTTGCCTAGAGAAGGGACCAAAGTCCCACAGAGCAGACATGGCACAAAATGATGGGCAGAGCTTGCATCTGCTGAGCAGCCTTTGACCTCCTGTAGGAAGAGTGGGGAAAGAAGAGGGGAAGATTTTACTTCATGCCACGGAAGCTGGGACCTTGCAGAGCACAGGCAGTGGTTTACACAGTGCATGGCATGCAGGGGAATGATATCTTTGAGGATATGGGGAGCCTGACTTCAAATTGAAGGCAGCCACTTCTTTGGGCATTAGTCAGGTGCCTGAGTTCCATAATTTCAATGGAAATCAAGGACCTGTGTCATCTCTGAAAATGTCTCTTTGTGCCTCAGTTCCTCTGCTGTAAAATAGGGAACAATTCCCTTCTGAGATATTCAAAGTTGGTTTTCTGCCATGTCACAAAGGTGATTCTGAGGTGGTAAGACCTGTATACAACTACAATAAAACAGTACAGAAAGCATACTGGTCTTACACTATTACTATGCAGCTTCACACTTGTACTAGCAGTGAAAAATACTTTATTCCTGCCAAGGATGTGGGGAAGTTTGTCTCCTTGATTGGGGTAACTGAGGACTGAGATAAGCTTTGTGATATTAGAGGCAAGACAGTTTAGTGTTGGTATCATGGGATTAAACTGCAAAAGTCCAGACAATTTTTAATTGCAAATTTATGAAAGGAACTGTTCTTCAAATAGTCCAGTAAAACTTCAGACTATTCAACATCTGATGATAACTTCTAAATAGAATTTTTTAAATTTGTTGGTAATTTCAGTATGTGAAGTCTGCAAATGGAGTAAAAAATGAATTGGACATCATCCAGGTTGTGAGCTCATCAGATTGAATGTGTTGATTTTGATACCTGATGGCTTTAATTACTCCTGGACATAAAACTTAAGGTCAGTCAAGAGTGTTATTAAGGCCAAATGTCTGCTCTATATGTCTTGAGCCATCAGTGGTATAAATACACCTGGAAAGAGCAACCCCAGGGAGTTCCAATTAATGTTTTAAGGAGAAGAAACAATAGGCCAAGTTAATTTTTGAAAAAAGAGGAGTCTTATCTTTTGACTAATAAAATTTCCTGGGTTTCAGTTTTGTTTTGTTGTTTTTTTCTTTTTAAATTCATTTAGAGCCATTAAGAGCTACTTAAGATAGCAGTAAAATCCCCTAAGTATGGACAAAAGTAGGATGCTGAAGTTGTTGCACTTTGCCATTCAGATAGTGGGTTTATTAACAAATGTTTACAAAGTCTGTCTTTTCCCTTATGTAATTTTTCTTTTAGCTTTAATTGGGAATTTACCCTCTAGGTCCCCTGATGTGATTCTTCTGAATGCAGATCCTCTATAAACATTAATGGGAATTTTGTTGTTGCTAAAAGCTAAAAGCTGTGGCTTTTCTTCCTTTTTGTTCTCCCTGGAGGAGCTGGCTGTCCAACTCCTTTTCCATGTCTTTGCAGGCCACAAGCAAAAGAAACATTAGTTATTAGCAGGAAATGATGTAGACACCTTACATTTCAATTCCTTCTTGTTTTCTCACCTGCCTTGGCTTGACAGCCAAGCAGAAAACCCCAAGCTGTTTTGTCCACCACATGGATGTCTAGATGCTCTTGTCTACCTTGACTTTCACAAAGACTTTTGCCCTGCTGGCACAGTAGCTCTGCGGCTGTCAGCTGCCCTGGGCCCTGTTGCACCTCAGCTCTGGTACAAGGTCTGGTACAAGGGTCCATCTTGTTCCTTGTCTGCATTGCATCTTCCATGCTCATGAGCATCTGGCCCAAACCCAGCCAAACCTGTGGCTGATTTCACTGCCTTTTCTAGGTAAAAGCAGAAGCTGTGAGGGTGTGCTAAGTGGAACTGCTGATAAGTGTGTGTAGCATTCATTTCAGACTCATGATGAAACAGGTTGTTTAGCAGGTAGAAATATTTCAGGATGCATAATGTTATCTTTACATTATTTTGTGATGGCATTTCTCCATTATAGTTTTTCATAAAATATTGCTGTTGCCACTGTCTGAAACAAGATACTTCCTAATTCAGCCTTTGATCTGACCTGACTGCTCCTGTTTGCTTAAGTATCCCTTTTTTGATCAACTGATAAAGGAAATACTATTTTTGGTCATACAGCAACTGTTTGGAAATGACATTGCCTCTTGCGGTGCAGTGTACACAGATTATCAGATTATTTTGTTGCGCCATTATTTGCTGTTTTAGAACTCTGTAAATATTGTGGAGTCAAATACATTATTTTTAAATCTTGCTTGGGAGTCTCATGCTAGGCAAGTTTACTTCTGGGGCAATGCACTGCCCATGGATGCAGTGAAAAACTCTTGTCTTGCCCCTAACTTTGGGTTTAGTTTAAGATTAGTTCCCCAAGCAGACAGAACTCGATTTTTAAAAAGTTTAGGTAAATTATTGCTTGAACTGTGAGAGCCAGATCTGTGTAGCTACCTTGCCACCATCTCTGTGACCCAGTGGGGAGTTTTGCTTCTGTTCCATTGGAGAGAGAATGGCTCCAAACAGCCAAAAACCATGAAGAAAAGTAATGTTATAGCACTGAAAGGAATCCTCAGTGTCCTAGTTCATTGACTTCTAATATCATGACTGAAATGCATATATTTTTCATTTCTAAGAAATTCACGTAAGTTTTTCAGCTTTTTCCAAGAGCTCCTCTCCTATATCAGTGCTAGATCATGGATAAATTTCAAAATTTTGTTTGAAAGATAGGAATAGCTGGTGTTGATCCTGTTGTAACACTTGGAGCCTGATTGTCTCAAGGCTGTGGTACCCAGGATGCTCACCCTTGTTAGGAAATAAAGGAAAATATTTTGCTGAAAGAAAGATTCTGAAAACCACTCCCCTGATGTTCATGAGAGGTGGTCCTTGTACAGTGATGCCCTTGCATAAAGATGGTACAGTGGATGTGCTTCCCAGATCCTTCCACTTATGGTGTCTTTTGATCCTGCTGGGGATGTTTTGTTTAATGTCTGAGATTCTGATATTTGGTGATTACAGACAGTTTATATTACTGTTCACTCAGTCAGGTCCTAGAAGCACCTTGCAGACACTGGTGATGGCATTTGTCACCACAGATGCCTGCTGTGTAAGGCGTCTTGAGTCATCAGGAAGTGGGTAGCCAAGAGAAGTAAGTTCCATTGTAAAACCACTCCCTCTCTTAGCAGATGTAGAGACTCAGGGAGAGAACCATAGTTATTTCTCCTGATCCTTCTTCCTTCTTCTCCCCCACAATGCATTTTCTTCTTTTTTTCAGATACCTATTTGGTTTTTACTTTCTACCCCCCTTTTGCTATTCCTCTCTCATTTTATGTAAATCTTTTTCCCCTTTAGGATCAGTCAAGTCAGCAGCACAAGGGGAAGCCCTGGATGTTTCTGTAGAGCAGCCTGCACGGTGGGAAACAGCTGGCATGTATTTTGGTGTTGGGCTGGTGGAGCTGGGCAGCACAGGCCTGGCCTTGAGCTGTCTCTGGCTGAACAGAAAAAACAGTGCATCAGTGTAGTCCCACTGCCATCTTTTGATAAAATCACTTGGACCTTGGTTTCTGGAATAAGGCAATAATAACCAAAGAAGAGTGCTTGCTTGTACCTTTCCACAGCCCTGTTGTATACTGGTATAGAAGAGCCCTCTCTTTTAAAAGCCATTTCCCAGTCACTAAATGGAAAAATACTAAATAAAGTCCATAGAAAACCAGTGGTTGGCTTTAGCATAAAAGATTTAGTTCCTAAACTTCTGTGTGTTAGCTAAATGTAATGTAGCATCTGGTATATAAAACAATTATGACAATTCACATATTTTGAAATCGTCATTACTGTAAATGGGATAATTGGAAAAGATGTTAGGAGAAAAGAGAAAATAAGTTGTGCCTGCATTTAGAAAAAAATACACCAGGCTGATTTTATGGGCAATCCAGAGATTAGAGAGAAATTGTAACTAGAAGAGCTACCATAGCTTTTTATTGTAGGGTGAGCAAGCAGCTCCTTCCTCTGCTTTCTGTAGTGGCATACCCTTGATGGAGAAGAAAATTGGACAAGGGATCTGTTAGCATCTATCATGTATAGGCATTAAAGCTGGGAATACAGGTTTTGACCTCAGGCTTTCCAAATGTCCTTGGCTTAGCAATCCTTGTGACTTCAGCTGTTGGGACATCATCCCCAATGAATGCTGGTGGCTCCAGGGTAGGTATGCTAAGTGTGTGAGATACTGAGGGTGGTCCTTTGCTGTATCTCAGTGAACTGCTGCAAGTACTCTGAGCAGTTTTCACTGCTTCCAATAAAATAGCATATAGGAGGGAGATTTTTTGACAGACCACAGATAATGTGCCTATGCTTTTATGATTGTGGTCCAGTATTTTGTCTTCAAAGGCTCCTGATGACCTTAGTTACAATCCATGTTGCTGGCAGAGAGTTAGACTCCTTTCCATTAAACTAGATAGTGTTGCACTGTTTTACAGGGGATACAAATTTGGCTTCAGACATCTTTAACCCACTTACATTTTTTAAATTTTCAAGAATGAGTCTTGACTTCATGGAGTTTCAGGTAGTTCTTGTGTTGTAAAATAGCTGTACATCGTGAAAGAGAGACACTTGTGTTCACTGTATTACCATGAAGAGTTATGGTATTTTAAGAATCCTTTTTCCCTTTGCTAAGATCAAGACAGAATCCCACAGTTGCATTCGTGGTGAGTTAGATGCTTTAATGACAGAAAGCTCTATAATGTAGCATTTCTAAGAACAGGAAGGATGCCTTGAAAGTGGTGGATCCTCACAGCCACAAGGGCTGCTCTGGGAGCTGCCCAAAGCCATTGCAGCTGGAAGTCTTCCCAGATGAAAATGTCCATTTCCACTGACTTTCAGCTGAGGTCTCTCTTCTTAGCTCCCAAGTCCTGTGTGACACTAAAAGAAAACAAGACTTTGGTTACCAAAACTTTGGAGAGTCTCCCATTGCATGTACAGACATAAACTTGGTACCATCATGCATTTTTCCTGGCTGCTGAATCAAATGCTTTATTAGAAAACTTTTCATGCCTTCTTTCAGTGTACTTCTTTCAAGCAACTCTGACTCCTTTTCTTACCAGCTGCTTCACACAGCTCTGACCCCTTCTTTCATCTCTGTATGACTAGCACAACCCCAACCAGTCCCTTTCCCAGCCACCCAACCCTGACTGTCCCTCACACAACATCTTCTTACTTTATCTGTCCCTTACCTCCTCACAACCAGCAGACTCCAGTCCTCGAGCTCCAACTGCAGCTGGAGGCCAGCTAACTTACTCTTTTATAACACCCAAACTCATTGGGTGGGCACAGATATTTCCTCAGTAATCAGTACAGCTGTATTTCATTGGGAGAGATTGCCTTCTGTACTGTCCCACAAGCCAGTCAGGAAACAGGGACAGCTTACACAGGTTGCACAAGGGGATGATATCAGGGTGGTTTGCCTTGGGTTTGCTGGCATTGGAGTAGCTTCCCAGGGCTGTGTTTTGACCCCATGCTGCACACATGGAAGCACTGCCATAGCTGGGTAAACTGAGCTGCCTTTCATGTCTCCTCCTGAGACTGATCTCCTGTGGCAGGGTGGAGGGGACCAGCAGAGGCAGTAAATATCACACTGCTCCAGCTGCCTTGCCTTTCAGCTGTCCTGAAAGCAGTCCTGGAGAAAGCACAGCATGGAGGTGATGTGTTCTAAGTAGAACCCACAATGGCATCTATATGCAGGTGCTCGTGTGCCCAAAATGTTGCAGCCATGCAGTCTGAGCTGTTTCATTATGGCTGCAGGAGTGGAGATAAACACTCCTAAGTTTTGAATTGGACAAACATCCCTCTCTAACTGGATCCCACGGTCTGGTGTGACAGTGCCATGTGGTGTGGTCCCTAGACTATCCTGCTCGACCTGCTTCATTCAAAGAGTGAGTAAGGCACCTGTCTGGAGAACTAGAGGCTGTCAAGGACCTTCATTATTAAAATTGGGGCCTGGTATTTCATCCAAGTCAGTGGGAGACATATCCATGTTGCGAAGGGGAAGAGGATGTGAATTTTTGTGGATGAGTAATGAGATGGCTCTAGCATTAGCTGTAGCTTTGGTGCAGACAGAAATCTGAGTGCTGCTGAAGTTGGACTAAGCCACCATCCCACAGGCTTCCTGCAGAAATACCAATGCAGGATCGATTTAAATGCAGGATCTGGCTGTGGAGTAAATGGTTCTGTATGGGAGATCACTAGAAAGCATGAAAGCTAAACTGAAAAGGGCTTGTTTCCCAGAGGCAGGCTTAGATGCAGTCCTCTCTGTGCAAGTGCTCCTCTTCCAGAATAAAACTACCCAGTGTTGAGCAAGTTAATATAAGCAATGGCTTAGGCTGCCTTCTGCTGTGCTTTAGGGTAGTGGCTGTACACTGCAGAAAGCCTTGAAGAACAGAAAGGAGAAAGATGTCATTGCAAGTCAGGCTATGTTGACTCATAGGAGACATTCTGAAGGTTATGGATATATGTTAAGCAGGTATTAAATAGCTCTTGCTTTATAAATATCATTTACAAAAGCAAGTATCCTTCAGGCGCCAGGGAATATAAGCATGTGAGTTTAATTAGAGACTGCATTTTCAAAGTGGCGGAACAACAGGATTTAGATCAGAAAAATTGCAAATAAGTTTGCTGGTGATGTGAAATCAAGTGACTTCTGTAAAATGTCCTGGCTTTGTGCCTTGCTTTTTCTTGCCCGTCATGTTTCTACAGCTGTGTCCCTTGGACTCAGTGGTTGTGGTGTGCAGCCCTGCTCCCCATGGCTGTTGCACAGGTTCAGTGCTGATGGGGACATGTCACAGCAGTTCTTTGAGGCACTCGGTCACTTCTTTTGCAGAAAAAGCAGGCTGGCAGGAGGAAGAGCTAAACCACAGGTTAAACAGGCTCAGTGGAGCATTTCATGGCTTGCAAAGTGACCAGGCTGATCTCTGAAACCTGCAGCCTTCGTTGTGACACCTGGCACAGCAGCACAGGCAGTCTCTGCTTTACCAGATTTCCATGCTCACGTCTCTTTCTAAACATGGCACAGATTTTTTTCCTTTCTCAGGCTTAAGGATGAGGTGAGGGTGGGGCAATGGAAAAAAAAAACCTACATTGAAGCTTTCCCAAAACCAGTATGAAAATTTAGAGGTCCCCCTGCAAAAGGATGGGGGCCCTCACACCAGGATGATCTTCCAGGTTATCCAGGCTGTGACTGTCTGCAGCGTGAGCAGCCTTGTGGTGCATTCAGAAACGCTTGCCTGACTAACATATTGCTTACATTTGCTGACTCACTCTTGCACTGCCTTTTCTTTCTTGTTCCCTGGATGTGTTGATTTTTATCTCTGTTACTAGGGCTGTGTCCCAGACACTGTATAATCAGCGTGTTTGTGTTTGGCTCCTGTGTCAGTGGGAAGTACTTACGTTTGGATACAAACGTTAATATCATTCACCCACAAGTGAATAACAGCAAGGAAATACAGGAGGCTGAAGACCCCTGGTGTGGGAAGGAGAGTAGGGACTCTCTGCTCTTGGGCCAGGCTATGCCCAGCATCACTGCCTGGCATTTCACACCACCATCAGCATTCGTTCTTGCTGTCTCTTCAAGCCCTGCTCCCCCAATCTGTTTTGGACAATGAATTTTGATTCAGAATCACAGAATATTCTGAGCTGGAATGGACCCACAAGCGTCATCAGGTCCAACTCTTCAGGGAATTGCCTGCAGGCAGCTTTGTGTTTTCACCTGCAGGAGACTTAACACAGGCAGCCTGTGTCTGAAAGCATTTTCCAAGTGGGAGCCATACACGGGCATGGCTAAGAACCTCAGCAGAGCTTCTGGATTCCCCTATGTCCTGCTTTTCTAGGAGAAGTATGGGTGATCAGAGGCCTGCCTTACCACCTGCCCTGGTTGTAGGTGGCTCCTGGAAGGGCTTCATCTGCTGCTCTTCACCAGCTGTGCTGCAGCAGCCCTGTATCCTCACAGCCCAGAGTGCTTGCCCACTTTGATCTCTCACCCAGAGCCATTAAATGTCCCTGTCTCTTGCCACTTCAAAGAATGCCTGTTCTTGATATGCAATGCTTATACATTTCTGGAGGTACAGCTCATTTCTGACATGTCTTTTCAAATACCAGTGATCCTAAGTGGTGGCCCTAAAATATTTGAAGGTCTGGATTAGTATGCAAGGACATTATGTCTTCTTAGTTCTTTCCCTGTAAATCCCAGGCTCCTAGACTTTTTGTATGAGTAGCACAGATGATTGCAACTATCTTGTCTTCTCAATGGCTTCTACACAAGCCACCATTTATTTTCCTTGCCCAGCTTGTTTAGGTCTAGTTTGAAGCCCATCTCATTGCATTGCCATCACATGATGCTCCTTTCTCTTGTTTTAATCAGATGATGCCCGGTGTATTCACAGTAGTCCTCATGCAAGGACACTGCATGGCCAATTACCAAGGAACTAATTAGCAGCTTCTTCCTTATGCTTCAAAGAGCATTATGCACTCATTCCCATGAGATCAAACCACACAGCATCACCTTGCAGCAGCATTGCTGTAAACAAAACATGCTGTTTGCCTCTCTGCCTTCTTCCTGCTCACTGCTTTTGTGTCAGTCTAGGTGCAGACAGACAGTGCTCCCCAGCATCACCAAGGGGAATACCATGGAGCCTTCAAAACCCAGTGTTGAAACCACAGCCCCTCTGTGCTGGTTCTGCATCAGCAGCTGTACAGAGCCAGGGTTCTGAGTGCCTGGGCACTCAGAGGAGCTTCAGCCTGTAAAGGGCTGCCTTTTTGGTTCTTCTTAGGCATGATTGTTTTTCTCAAGTTAAGCAGTATTTATAGGATTTCTTATTGCAGGTTTCAGTATTCCAGATTCAGTGAGATGAGTGATACTTAGCATTTGCAAACAGGAACTTCAGAAGAATCTTGGCATTTCTGATTGTGACTTTTGTACATGCTGGAGGAAGTTAAACATTCAGCTTCTCTGGTGTCTTCTGTTAGCTGTTTCTTCATAGTGGAAATGACTGTCATCTTCTTGAATCAAGCTCTGAAAGCCCTCCAGGCATTTCAGTGGCAATGCTAAGGACTTGTGCCCAGCTTTACTCACTTTAACATTTACATTTTTGTCATTGATTCTGAATACATAATGGACCAAGTATATATTCAAACAATGTCAGGACAATGTGTGCTTGTGCACATACTTTTGTACACTTGTTAATGCATTTTTCTCAATCCCTTTGGCAGCAGAATGCAGGCTACAGTCTGCTTTCACTTGGAGGGGCATGCAGTACTCCTTAAACCCACTGCTTCAGTGGTAGAAATTCAGCCCTACCATCTGCCATGATTGTGCCACCATTACCCAGACTACACTGGAATGGGATAAAGCTTTGGAACACCTGCAGTACATTGTTGATATCATTGTGTGGGGCAATAAAGCAGAAGTTTTTGAAAAAGGGAAGAAAATTGTCCAAATATTTCTGAAAGACACTTGTTTTTACTGAGTCCCAAAAGCAGTGCCTGGCACCTTGAACCCATACAGCCAGAACTAAATGAGGAGGGGAGCTTTTGTTTTGCATTAAATTAGCCCATCTTCTCTATCCCAGATTCCTCTGAATTTGTGTTATATTTACTGGCAAAAAGCATCTGGCATGACCTATTTGTAAGTCATATATTTAGATTTATTTTGCCCAAGTGAACAGAAGCCAGTTCTGGAACAGACAATAATACAAGAGCTTTAATAAATATGCCTTTATTATATAAAAACTGATCTTTATCAGTTAGTGGTTGTGTGTATTCTGGTGAGGTCTGCTCTATTGAAATATTTCTTTGTTTCTGTTGCTTAAGGTGAGCAGTAAGCTTTTTCTTCAGCATGACACATTCTCGCAGGACTTGGTGAGCAGTGCTGCTGGAGCAGATGAACTCCTCTCCACCTCCAAAATATAACACTTGCTCCCAGTAATGTTTTATGTTTCTTTGCAGCTGGATGATGAATTTCTGTGTGGAAAAGCTGCTTCAATGCAGAGATTAAAATGGAAACCAGGACTTTGCCACCCAGCTCTCAAATCTCCTCTTTTTGAGAGCTGAGGAGAAGGTTTTGTTGCCTTACCAGAGTACCCAATAGGCTGGAAACCCTAAGCCTGCTCCCACCCTCGTTGGCCTCCAAACTGCTGACCCTTCAGCTTTTTCCCATATGCCTTCCTCAGCCCAAAGCTGGCCACTTGGCTTTTTCTGTAAGATTAAGAAAGAGGTTTGTACTTCTGAAAGGTGCTTTATGCTGCAGGCAGTCAAGGAAATATCCATATATTACTTATATGGATAGTTAGATCACATTTCCCAGCTGTTTATTTTTACAAGCATGTTGAGACATCTTAATGCAGTTAGAGGTTATTAAGTTCAAGTTGTAAATTTTCATGATTTTAATAGACCTGTAGCATTTAATCCAGTATTACTTACTGGCCTATGCTGATACTTTTAAAAGCTTCAGATTTGGCAGCTCTCTGAAAGAGTACCTGCATTTCCTAGATACTTGGATGAATTTCTTTCTGCTGCTGTTAACCAACATAGACTTCATATCTGCATTTGGACTAAAATTTAAAGCCATCTGCAGAGAGGAGCCTGATGCTGTCATTGTAAGCAGCATCACTGGCTGATTTTGAGCATGGTGCCTAACTGTGTCTGCCAGGCAGAGGCATTGGGTGCAAGGATGATTGAGAGAGAAAGAAAAATATTTGGTTTGATTCATATGAGGCATAAAATACTGTACCAGCCAAGGAGGTCTGAGAAGCTGCCCAGCAGACCATTCAACCCTGTTCACTGAAGTAAAACCTAGCACAAGATGCTTTCAGCCTCTGCAGATTCCCTTGGAGAAACATCCTGCTGGCTACAGCAGAGCAGAATAAGTATCAACCACCACTTTTTTTTCTGTGTTAGTTGAACGTCTTTTCTTTAGGCCTAAAAGTGCTTCTCCACTAATTCAGTTTTAAGTTTCAACGTTTCTAGACTACATTAGCATTTAATCTGCCTTCTACTAGCTGGCAATTTCTATCCTGATTTGCAGTGATTAAAAAGTAATCTAGGTAGGATTTGGTGGTACTCCAGGATTCAGGCATTTTGATCTTTTAAGTCAGATTTTAAACTAAATGCACATTACATGTACACCTTATTTAAAAAAAATAGAATCAGAGTTTCATTCTTAATGTAAGGGCTATTGATGGTTTTCTGATGTATTCAGAATTGTATAACTGTAGCCACACAATGAGAGAGTACTTTTCATTTGACTGAGGGCATCTTTTGTGGCTGGTATCAGACAAGTACAAAAGCAGTTTGTAACTCTCTACCTGTGGCTGCTGAGTTTTTGCTGTTGTGTTTCAGGAAGCAAACCCAGGCAAAGCTTCCACTAATGCCGTAGGATAATTTTTTTCTATACCATGAGGAACTGTAAAAGAATGCTAACTTAAAAAGAGAAGAGCCTTGAGGACATATAAATACTTGTTTTTCCTGCAGAGATTATCCCTATGTGACTTTCCTAAATATTTTGTCAAGTTTTTCTGTCTCTTGTTTTCTTTAGTGTATGTTGGCACTGCTTGTCTGCTGACTTTCTTTGGATCAGCCTTCATTGTTTAATAACTTGAGGTAATGTGTGCAAATCCTGGAATTTATTTGTTTGACTGGTATATGAGTAAATCCATTTCAGGATTTGTTTAAGTCTGCTTGAGTCTTAAGCAGTGAGGATATTGATAGCCTACAGGTGTCTTGCAGGCATATTGCAAGTACTTGCACGTGACAAATTTTGTTTAATTATCACAAATTACCAAGTGGAAGTGCTGATGGGGTATATGACATGGACCTGTTGGAGTGAGTCCAAATGAGGCCAGAGAGATTCTCAGAGAACTGGAACACCTCTCCTGTGGAAACAGCCTGAGAGAGTTTGATTTCTTCATCCTGGAGAAGAGGAGGTTCTGGGGAGACCTTAGAGCAGCTTTCCAGTACCCAAAGGTGGCTATAAGAGAGGTGGAGAAGGACAGTTTACAGAGTCGTATAGTGATAGGGCAAGGGGTAATGCCTTTAATGCCTTTAAACTGAGTGTAGACTTAGATGGGATAGAAGGAGGAAATTCTTTACTGTGGAGGTGATGAGACACTGGAACAGATTGCCCAGGGAAGCTGTGGATGCTCTGTCCTAGAAGTGTTCAGGGCCAGGTTGGAGGGGGCTTTGAATAATCTGGTCTAGTGGACCATGTCCCTGCCCACATCAAGGGTTGGAAATAGACCTTTGAGGTCTCTTCCAACAAAAACCTTGCTGTGATTCTGTGGTTTTCCATAAATACATCATAATTAGTATTTGTCTACATTCTTCCTGGCAGATTATTAGTTCATAAAGGGCTACATGGCACTTTCACTGGTTAAATTCAGTGATTAAGCATTTATGAAGAAATCCATCTAACCAAAGCTTTGATTCCTGGTGTCAATGCTTTGTCCATACAACTTTCATGGCTTGCCTCTCACTTTTTCATGTCATGATCTGTTTAGCTTAAGATATCTTTTGATCTTTGGCTTGTAAGTAGAAGCAATAAACACCTCTGTAATGTGTCAAGGGCTTTGTAGAGAGAGGAGTTTGTTGTGCCATTAGGTAACTGTTTTGTGAAATAACTTATCCCAGCAGACGCTAAAATGCATTTAGATGTTAATCCTATTTCCAACCCAGGTTAGGCAAATGACTATACTGGGACTCCTCACCAAAGGTTAGTGTGTTATCCAGTAGGCTGCAGTCACACTGATACCAGACATTGTTTTCTCGAGGAGAAAATAGTGGCATCCTTGAGGAGCATCGTGCAGTGTCTCAATTTTATGGCCCTGGTCAAAAGCAAATGTAATGAGCATTGTTTCCTAAGGATTATTGCACCTGCAGTCACTGACACATGGGGATAACCCTGTTTCCATTTCTCTGTGCATGGTGTGTACTCTTTTGTTTTATATCATTGCATTTTACTTGATGCCAGCCTAGACTGTAGACCTGCATGAGGTAGTATCCTTTCTCTCACTCTGGGAGACACTTCCAGTTCACCTGAGGATGAAGATGCAGCAAATCTGCATGCAGAAAGGGAAAGATTCAGGCCCAGGTTTCAACTATATTAGAATTTTTGAATATTGAAAATATTTTATTTAGATTCTTAATAATTTCCTATAGTGAATGTGAACTAGGTCTAAAATTCCAATATGCTGTACATTGTTCAGTTCATATAAGTTCATTTCATTGCATTCAGAAAAGGTTTAAAACCTTGTAGGGTTACATTTTCCAAGGGAAATACAGAACAATTCTTTTGTATATAATTGTTCTTCAGTTTATAATTCTGTTCTGTGACTTCTTCAGTTATGTATAGTACATTTTTGGTATTACTTGGGTAACAATCCTAAGGCTGATTAGAGGTCAATTTAGACGACCTTAAACTTCTGTCATTTTAGCAGTGTGGTCTGGAATATATTAGCAGAGTTTTCAGCATTATAAATTTGTCATCTTCTGCAAGTTATATTCATAAGTCAGAACCAAGTCTTAAGTCAAGTAAGTAGGAAATAAAGTCAAGTCTGCCAAGCACGGACTTCAGGAATCAAAAGGCACAAAGCTTTAAGCAAAAAACCCACAGGTTTTAATGAGATGTAATATTCTTACCTTGCAGAAAAAGCTCTGTGGAGAAAGATCACTGTTGTCTTTAGGTTATTCTCTAGAGTCATATTTTTTTCTACTGACAGCTAATCTCTAATACAATTGCTGTTCAGTTGTAAGATAATTTTGCTTGAGACACCAAGGCTCTCTTCTCTAATTTAACGTTTCTTATTTTTGCTCTCCATAGGGGGGACCATAATCATCCTACTATACAACAAATGTAGCAGGCCAAATACAGGCACAGTAGTGTCTTGCCAATTTTCTGACAGATCAAAAAAGGCAAAAGCAGGTGGCCAGATTTCTGAGAGCATTGAAACTTCAACATGTGATGTGTGAGAATCTGGATGCTCTGCACAGGACTTCACATTGGAGTTAACTATGGAGACAGACTCTATTTAAATGGTGATCTCTCAGAAGATGATAAAATAATACCTTAACATTTACATAAGGTATTCCTCAGTAACAAAAGGTGATGCAAGTACCTGCACAGGTTGGTGTGACCAAACTAGAATGTCCAGTACAGAATGACAATAGTGCTGTTCCTTACTGCCTATTACCAGTAGATGGACAGCCCAAACTGTGAATTTGTGTAGACACTGCATGCTCCTTCCCCATTCCCATGCTTGCAGAACTGTGCAGAGATCCATCTGTTCTCTGCACTTCAGTGTCAGTGTGGGGAGAGAAAAATCACAGGTTTGCAGTGTTTTTAGGCTCAGTCACAGTCTCCACAGAGGCAAATTTTGAAGTCATTTTAGAAGATCATGATGAATGAATCAGCTAGCCCTGTACTTTTCAGTTGTTAGAATGATTACATAATTCTATATTAGATGTAGTTCAATTCAGTGTCATTTAGGCATTAAAATAGCAGGGAAATAAGCAGGAAGACTGGAGAATGAGTCCAAGGAAAAAAAAAAATCACCAAAACCTGGTCAGCATCTCAAAGACTTAAAAAATTAGCTTATTTGCAAAGAACTTCAAGCTGCTGTTTCCTGTAAGGCTGCAAGGAATGTTCTGTATTTTCTAATCTTTTTGGATCACTCTTTGTGACTCCAAAGTGTAAAGGTGGCTAAACCTAAATTTGCTTAATGGTAGGTAGAAAAGGGCTATGTACTTTTAACCTCTTCCTTTCAGTTCATGATGCAGAGAATTAGAGAGAAAAGAAGAGAAGAGGCTATGAAGCATGGTCTGGACCTTTCTCTGCAGACCTGATTAACCTGGGGAACTCTTAGCAATTATGGGGTTTGTCTTTATAGGGTCTCTTCAGTGCTGGTCTATGTAAACAGGAAACAATTGGAGAAGAAACACAGTGCTCTATTTCTATTGCATTTCCTGTGCAATGCTGTGGGCTGAGCCACTTGGGAATTTCCCCTTAATTGCACCCTTGGTTGTGAGTGGTGTGTTGATTGCTCTTCAACTAGACCCAGGTTCTGGGTCCTAGACTTCATCCACAACAACCCTGGGCAGTGCTACAGGCTGGGCAGAAGAGAGGTTGGAAAGTGGCCCTGTGGAAAATGACCTGGAGATCCTGGTCAACAGCCAGCTGAACATGAGGCAGTGTGTTCCCAGTGGCCAAGAAGGCCAGTGGCATCCTGGATTGTATCAGCAATAGTGTGGCCAGCAGGGCCAGGGCAGTGGTGAGATCCTCTAGTACTGTGTTCAGTTCTGGACCCCTCACTATGAGGAAGGCATTAAGGTGCTAGAGTGAGTCCAGAGAAAGGTGATGGAGCTGGTGAAGGGTCTGGAGGAGTGGCTGAGGGAGCTGAGATGATTTAGCCTGGAGAAAAGGAGGCTCAGGGGGACCTTATCTCTCTCTCATACAATAACCTGGACAGAGGGTACAGCCTTGTGAGAACTGGCCTCTTCTCCCAGGCAACAGGTGACAGGACAAGAGGTCCTTCTTGCCATGGTCTGGTTGATGTGGCGTTCAAAGGTTGGATTTCATGATCTCAGATTTTTTTTCCAACTTAACTGACTCTGTGATTCTATGGCTGCTTTTACCTCACTCACCTGCCTACACACACACCTGTTTGGAATTGATATGGGCAAATTGCCTAGTGTAATGAATGGTGTTTTCAGCTCAGTTTGTTGTCTGTAACAACTGAGGGCTGAATTCAGTCCTCAGTTATGCAAGATGAGTTGCAGAGAGATTGTGACCCTCTTGCCAGCCGTGGGAGGAGGACAGCATGGTATGAGCTTGGCACCATCCTGCCTTCAGGCATTCCCAGAGAAGTATCTGCATGATTATGGCTTCTGCTGGTTGCAGGTAGCCATGCTGTGTGGCTGGGGAATGCGCCCCTGCCCTTTGGTCACACGTGAAGTTGTGTGTGTTGCACAAATAAACATTACCATATATAATCCTCTGAGCTCTCTGGGATGAGCTGCACTGCTTGCCTTGGGGCTTCCTGTTTGTTGCCATGTTGCTGCAGTAATAGTAATGACATAACTTCAGATCAGAAGAGGGAGACCTTCTGAGGCAGGCAAGCCCTTTGAAAGTTTAGTGAGTGCCAGCAAAATGAAACTAGGACATCAGGATATCCATAACCCCTTGAAAATTCAAGGAATTTGTTCATGATTAATAGCAGTAACCAAAGCAGAGCAGCAGTTGAATATTGGTCTTGGCTTTGCTTTGGCAACTGCTTGGTATGTCCCTTTTCTTGAGAAGGAGCAAGACCAGAGGTAGGTTTCACTGCTATCAAACTCAACTCAATGCCACTGGTAAGCTTTATCACTGTTGAAGATTCAGAATTGTGTCAGTCTTTCATTTGCCTTCAGAGATGCATTAGTTCTGAGGTATCCAAGGGATGAACTTGAAAGAATGTACCCCAAAAGCTTCTAGAATTGTCTAAGATAATTCCAGATTTTTGTAGTGCTGATTCAGAGGAAGGTGCAGGCAGTTGTTCTCAAAGTCCTCCTGTAAGTCTGCAATAAAAACTATAGAGTTTTGTGATACTTGCTGGATTACTCATCTAGATTATCCAGATTATGTAGTTGTGCTGTAGGGATGGATGCACACATACATGTAAACTTTTGAAAGGCAATTTTAATGGAGAAACTATGAGATGACACAGTATGGGGATTACTGCCAAAAGTGCTTTAAGCCACAGAGAGATAAATAAAAAATAAATGCATGGTCAAACTTAAATTCAATTCTTTTATGTTGGTTTGTTTGTTTGGCTGGCTGGTGATATATGCAGTCTTTGGTATGATGATTTTTCTTGGCGAGATTGAGATGTGTGTGATTGGATTAGAAGTTTCTGTGTGAAATGCCATTTGGCTTCTGCTCCTTAAATTTTCCTTAAGAAGCATCTTATGATCATTCACTGTGAAATATGAGATTGGGTTGATAATATATCCGTAACTATAGAAAAGAATACCTTTTGAATCTATGCACATGATGCAGAATTACTCATTTTAGATAGCTGTATTTGGAGAGATGGTATTTAAATTACAGCCTAGAATAATTACAGGAAAACAAACAATTACATTCATGCATCTGATATTTTAGAAGTCCAGTTTCTTAAATCCATTTGCTGAATAAATGTCACCTTGCTGGAACTTGCAGAACCGGGTGATTTGTTCACTTGCACAATCCAGAGCAATTCAAACAAGGCAAGAGGACAAAGATAAACTTAGTTTTGTAATGATGATGCCAAAGGCCTTTATTTTTGTGCAATTAAAATTTCACCTCAAAATTGCGTAATGCGTTGTTTGCAAAGCATTTCCTTTGATTCTTCAGCCATCTTATCCCAAGAAAGATATGTAAAACACGTGTTAAAAGGGCACTGAGCAGCACTTTGGAGCTCTTCTGGGCACTGGTGCTTATTTCTGATGAGGCAGTGGTTAAGATCTGGGGGGGTGCTTTTAGTTGTAGCCATCCTAAGTTTGTCTGCTTTCATATTTCTTACCAAGGGCTGAGAATGATCTCCAGTGAAACATTCATGGGTAGCTTAACCATTTTGCAGTTAGTCTTGTGCCTCTCAGCCTCTGAGTGCTTTGGTATTTGGTTTTTATAGCAAGAAGGAGGAAAACCCAGCCTTTCTTGATTGTGTTTAATCTTTGGTCAAGTGCCTTGTAAGGCACACAGAGCCCATGTTCGATGCACATCCAGTATCCTTGGGGTCTTCAGATTTCAAACAGCTCTTTTGGAAGATGTGCCAGTGCACCAGCTGTTTTTGTTACAGATCAGGTTTTTCCTTCCACAGAACATGCTCAAGTCAATGTCCAAAGAGACAAACATGGAATAAAGTAAAAAAATAGTTTTGGATGTTGAAAAAAAAAAATACCATGTATGTATCCAGCATTGACAATATTATTGCAAAGGTGGAAAAGTTGTGAAAGAGCTCTCAGATGATTCAAGGGCCATAGAAGATGCCCTCTGAGGAAAAATTTAAGTGTTTATCTGATGATTTTATCCAAAATTGTTATGCTGCCACTAGAAAAGAAAGAAAATACTGAGCACTGAAGAGTTCTTCAGGGAGGATGAACAAAGTTCTGTGCCTGATAGGTGAGTCCTGTGCACAGCATTTGTGGCTGGTAATAAGCCTGATTATGCATTGAAGCAAATTAGTAACCTACATAAGGAGATTTCTGTAAAATGTTTTGGCACCTAGGAAAATTTTGTCCTTTCTTAAGTGTTTCCTGTCAGTTCTTCTTACAATAATCACACCTTTAGAAAAAGTTACCTGTATATTTTTATTGCCTTAGTTTTATTTATTTATTGCTGTGGATGTAACAATATTTGGAGATACCATTGCCTTTCATTTTCCACTGGATTATCAGATTTATTTGCTTATACTTTTGACCAAATTATTCGGCCATAAGGTAAAGTTAAAATGATGAAAATGAGGAAACTAAAAATACTGATGCCACTGAGCTTTGGTACGGGTAGCAAACCAATTTGTTTTTCTGAAAGCAAAGAATTTGCAGTGGGTAAAGCCAGGGAATGCCAGAATTTTTGATCAAATACTGCTGCTCAGAGCTTCTACTTGGGTTTCAGAAACCAAATTTTCAGATAAAATAGAACTAAGTACTTGGAAAAAACTTATTAAACCCTTGTGAATTAAGTTTGCATCAACATGTAATTTCCTGCCCCATTGCTTGAACTGAATTGAATGCTGCCTATTTGTTTTTTCTGTAAGGCACAAGTTTCTGAGAGTTTAATAACAATTTAAAAGCATTGTAGCAAAAGCAGTAAAGAAGTAGACTGGCGAGATCACATCTGAGTGCAGTCTGCTCTCACAGGTGTGATGGGCTGGGTCTGAGAAAGCAGTTTTGGGGTGTGTTCCAATTAAATTCCCTCTCCTCCCCATACATCCCATATCAGTGTGCACACACTGTGTATATAGGGTGTGTGTAGGCATTGCTTTTGCACAGTGCAAGAGACATAGGTGTTCCAGATAGTAAATTTTGCAAGCTTGTCTTTCCTAAATGCTTGTGCTAATGAAAAGCCCATTATTGGCTGCTGCAGGAGCAGAGGCAGGACAGTTGGTGGATGGTGGGCAGCAGAGGGGAGCCTGTCTCTCATGTAGAAGACATTTCCCCAGTGCAGCAGAGCTGTGAGTGCTCTGCTCTAGCAAGTGACCTCATGCTCTCTGCAGGGACACAGTGACTCAGTAGCTCATTCAGACACCTAGCACTGATTGGAGTGCTCAAACACGGCAGCCAGCAGGGATTTGAACAGTCTCTGCGCTTGAGAAAATGAATCAGAGGCAGTGAAAAAACCACCCTAAATGGCTGGGAGTTAAAGAAAACCCAGCAACCAAAAACAAACCCCACACAACAACTGTAGTGCACTGATCTGGTTATTGAGATATGTGTGTGTCTCTGTCCTGCTCTCTCTCTAGTAATCTTCTCCAGTGTAACTTGGTAGGTCTGATTTTTGAAAGACTAGGATTGTTTTTTATTAAGAAACTAACAAAAGCACTATGTCATTTAGTCAATTGTTGTGGAAGCATGCTGCTTAATTTAGTTTATTGTAGGAGTAAAATATGCAGTTAGGTCAGCAGAGACTAGCTAAGCCTTGTAAAGCTGCTTATGTTGTATTAGAGAACCTGTAAAGTAAGGGGAGGCTCATTATTCTTCTTCAAAGTTATTTCAGGAATGTCACTGTGAAGATCCTACTTCAGAAGAATCCCAAATACTTGAAAAAAAAATATCATTGTGAACAATAAAAAGGTCTGGCAGTAGTACAACAGTGCCATACCTTGCTGTTTGAGGAAAAATAAAAATACAGAATAAAGTGCCCCATTTCTAGAGAATCAAAGCTTTGTGTTCAAACAGTGCTGTTAAAAGTGCACATTCTTCCTGTCAAGTCTCTGAATTCAGCCAGATTTGGTTTTGCTACATTGAGGTAATTCTTCTGTTGCCTTCCCCTTGTAATATCAGTATGTTTTGGAAGCTGCCATCCAGTCTGTTTGGAATAACTGTTAAAGTCAGTAAACAAATAATGTGAATGTGGCTGTAGTTACGATGACAGCGCTGACTGATGGTGTGGCTTCTGAGAAAAAAGTACTAGTCACTCATCAAGACACTGTTAGTG
Organism: Oenanthe melanoleuca; assembly: GCF_029582105.1. Taxonomy (NCBI): domain Eukaryota; kingdom Metazoa; phylum Chordata; class Aves; order Passeriformes; family Muscicapidae; genus Oenanthe; species Oenanthe melanoleuca. The sequence goes on along the minus strand of NC_079337.1, from coordinate 24,641,682 downwards.
CATCAAAGGTGGTTTTGGCTGGAGCCTTTTTTAGTGTTGGGGGTTTTACCTAGGAAGTTGTCTGTGTGCAAGCAGGTGTTTATGCAAGGACCACAGGGGTGGCTCCACATCCCAGCTGGAGATGAGCAAGTGAAAGCATGGAGCAGCTGGGTTATTACTGAAGGATGCATGTGTAATTTAGGCAAAAGCCATGTGTGTTTATGTGGTGTCAGGTTTGGAGGGTTCTTAACTAATTAAAGAATTATTTGTTGGAATCTTAACACGTGACATTCATTACTCTGCTGCAATATTTGTGTGAAATCTGGAAATGGTGGGAAAAGAGTGCCTGTGAGCAGGCCAGTAGCAATGCAGTTAAGGCTGCACCATGTAATGTGAAAGTTTCCCTTTGAAATGTGTATGAAGTGAGATGCTTAATCTTGGGTATCTATTGTGTCTCAAGATTTTCAAAGGGACTAATGGTTACAATATCTCCCCAGGAGTTTCCTAGTCAGAAACACCTTATGAGAGTCTGCAGAAGGTACTGAGCATCTCTGCTCTGAAAACCAGACTGGCTGCCAAGATCTTGGCCACAAGTATTTACAGTCACTGTCCCCTGCGACATCTAAGACAAGGCTGCTCAAAACGTTGTTCCTGGCTCTTTCATGTGTTGCCAATTGCTGGGGCTCAGTCATTTATATGTAAATGGAAATACATGACAGCTTCCCAGTTAGATGAGTGACTGTAATCCTTTTTCTTTTTTAAAAAGAGTGAGCTAGAATTACTGTCCTATATGATATGGCTAAATGCTAAGTATTGATCATTAAAAAAAAATCATGAAATAACAGCACCCTGCAAGCATTTAATATATCCTACATCTGCATTCATGAACATTGGAAGGCCATAGCTTGTAACTACATTTGAAAGAGTGCTCTGATCATAGTGTCAAATTCACAGAGGACTGGGTGCCACTCAGCAGTTTTAATTTCATTTTCCATGGCCAAAACAATGGTGAGGGTTTGTGAGATCTCCCACCAGTAATGTCTTGCAGAAGATAATCCAGTTGAAATAAAACTGTTCTTAGGAGACTAAAGAAGAGGTAAGCTAGGGAATTGCATTTATTGCATACATTGCCTATTTTGTCAGAATCAGTGCTGGAGGATGGTGCTTGTTCAGGATTTGTTGTGTGTTCCTTGTGACTCCCTGTAAAAGCAAGAGTTAGATGGCAAGGTGAATGACCATGGTGTATCATCCTGTTAGTGAGGCATAACCTCAGTGGAGCAGTCGTAAGAGAAGGGTTGCCAGCTTGAGTGCTTAGAATTTGTTTGGATTATTATGTTGTGCCTATCTGTCCTAAAGTTCCCCATGAAAATGTAATAAGTCCCAGTTCATTCAAGTCCTTGAGCAAATAATATTGTTGTATGTTCATGTCACGTTTTACTGTCTGTGAAGAGATAGCAATATTTTTTAAGGCTTGGGATGCTGTCTGGGTGAATTTATTAATTTTGGTATGTGCTTATGTGTGGACTGAATTGTATCAGGACCAAACAAGAGTATAAATTTTTAAAAGAGTGGACACAGTATGTGTTGGCTACTGCTGAAAGTTGTGTTTATTTTGGTTTGCTGGACTGGCAAGCGGTCACAGTATACCAGGATTAACGTGGTTCACATCCCTAAATACACTTCTGAACCTAATGAGTGACTAGCTATACCTTAGACACAGTATGATCTTTTATGGGTTTAGCATTTATTTATTTTTCCTGTTCTCTTTACAAGTGTGCTAAAAGCAAACAATCCATGACAGTGAGTCAGAGGTTAATGGTGTCTTGCACAAAAAATCCACAAGCTTTTTCAACTCCAATTATTTCTCTTTCACCTTCATAAAATTCATTGCTGATGAAAGATGCTGTATGAACAGTCCTAATGTCTGAAATTTACTGACCACAGCTGTATAAAAGTAGCAGTGACCTTCCTCAGCTTTGTGTTTCTGCTGAGAGGAAATGATAAGGCTGTTTCTTGCTAAGCATGGGCTTAATGCTACCAGCTCGTCTCACACAGATTATCAAGTAGTTTTCAGGTAGTAATGACCTTTGGTCATGGTGGATATGGGCCAGATCCAAACTAGCAAACTGTAAAAGGATCTATATCCCATTACCAAGCCACTATCTGGTCTTACTCATTAACATTTTAGTGGCAAAAGTTCAAATGAGTTATTTCATTAATAGTCATGAAACTAATTACACTGAAGTGCATCTGTCAGTGGTAAAGACAACAGACTTCCATGCATCTGAATAAATTCAGTCTGTGTTAGGAAATGTTATTCTGCTTCTAAATGAGAGAAATACATTGCAAATCATGAAGATGTATTTAAAAGGAGAATGTAGATGTGTCCTACATGTGATGTGCTCGATGCCACAGTTCCCTAATGCAGTCAATGAAGTGAATAATTAGAAGTGCACTTGAGTAGAGGCAGAGTCTTGGACAATATTTTGTGCCTTATTTCCTCCCACAGATACAAAAAAAGTCTGCAAGGTAAGAAAGGTTATGGGGCAGGAGGGTTGTCACTGACTTGGGTAAAACCAAATGCACCCCAGTATCATGACTAGTTTGGATATATAGAGACCTGGCTATAATGAGAGTGAGTCAGGGAGGAGAGAGAAAAGGGAAGAAGTCTTTAGTCTGTTCCTGCTAAGTTTTGCCATTGGACTACATTGTGCCACAGAAGGGACTCAAAAGCACAGGTAAGACTGTGGCGAAGCCTATTTATGTAACACAGTCTTCTGTCTGTAAAATGGCACAGGCCTGTTCTGGGCTGAAGTAAAATGCTGAGACATTTTGTACAAGTATGAGAAACTAGCAGAAAAAGATTGTTTTCCCTCTTGACTTTATTACCTCTGATTTTTGTGTTGTAAGCAGGCTCCAGTTGTGTTCCAGGACATTGCAGGAGGTTGGGGTCTCTGAAGTTTTAAGAAGATGATGCAGACTTTGAAAATATAATTACATATTTATTTTACCTCTAGATAACCAAACTGAGATGTTACTGTATGGGGCTATGGAGTGGTGAAAGGACACACAGTAACATGACCCCTCTTGCATGCAGCACGAAAGAGCAATTTATTGAGGAAAGCCATGGCCTTTGTATAAAAGAGATTGTGCAAAACAAATCAGAAAAGATTCACTGGTCAAAGAAGGCAACACATCTTTGAAAACATGCCTCTGTGAAAAACATCACATAGTGCTCATCTTCAGCAGGTGTTTAAGTTAAGTGTTTTAAGTTCTTGTCCTTGGGCAGCCTGAGAACAAAGCTGCTTTCTTGGTTCCCAGCCACTGAGATACTTCAAGTGACCTACAATGAAATTCATAAAGTGGTACTTTTATATGTAGCATACATGCTGCATCCAGTGAGCTGTTGTAAACCAAAGATGAGACTCAGTTATTTTTGCCCCTGGTAAGTTCTAGATTTATTTCTGTTCTATAGACATACCCTAGAGAAACCTGCACTGGAGTAGGTGTACAATGGAGTTCTACAATGGATAACCTGGCACCAGTGCAAATTACAGTCTTGCAGCACTGCCACAAATGCCAGTTGAATTAACTGTAATGGGAACAACTGGGTTATACAGGCCAAAAGTTAATAGAAGGAGAGAAACTGTTTTTTTTCTTCAGTAGAGTGCAACTTACTCCTACTTTGTATGGAATGTTCATCAGCCTGGGGACTTCCAGTTTTTCTTGGGAAGAAGCTAAGCTGTGGTGGGAGCAGGGATGATGCTGCCTGTATGCAGTGAGTGGTTCTCACAAAGAAGCAGGAAAGCAAGCCTGCATTGATATCTATCCCCTTCTGACTCCCAGCTAATGCCATTGTAAGTATGCAGAGGCTGTAAATGGCTTGAATTGACTCCTGTGGTTGACCACAGCAAGAACATGGTCAGAGGCATAGTTCTCCCCTTGAGATACCTTTGTTTAACTCACTCTTGAAAGCTGGGCTGCATTAATTTTTTAGATGATGAGCAATAGCTTTTTGAATTGTTTCTTTTACACTTACTGAGCAATACAGATATAGTCAACACACCCATATATAGGGAGTGGTAGTCTCGCCAATCCAGTCATGAAAAGGCAGAATAAAGCACTTCAGAGGTACTGCAAGGAGCCCCAGGGAAGGAGAATAGATGTTCAACACACTTTTGCCTGTGAATAAGTCACACAGATAGAGAGATCACTGAAAGCTGATCAGTCCCTTAAGAAAGTTTGTTTAATCAAGAAAAAGCATTGGGTAGGGACTTGGGGAACTAAGAAATAAAATAAGATTGCTAAAGCTGTTGAGTTTTGCTGTCTGACTTAGAGATGTCAAAGACAAAAACAGGGTCTGCCAATTAATAGGCAACTTTTTCAAAGTGCTCTAAAATTTTAAGGAATTTTCCATTAATGCCCCGAAGCTCAGGCCAGACCTAAGTGTTTCTCTGGCAGAAGGAAGGTGAGGTGAAATCTTTGCTGGCTTCTGTGCAGGTTCACCACATATTTTGGCAGTGTTTGTCATCCTCTGTCTGTTATTTCCCACTGGGTCTGTGCAGATAAAAAGGACAGGATGCAAATGCATTTGTTCTTTGACTGGCAGTAGAGCAGCTTTGCCTGCAGCGTTTATGTTTGGCTTGGAATTGCTGAGTTGTGTTTCTCAGCTATAGAAATGGGTGCTTTCTGCCAGCTTGTGCCCTAAGCAAGGATTGTTCTCTACACTCCCTGCCCAGTAAGTTGCACTAACTTACGAGTGTCCAAAAAAAAGGCAAGTGAAGCTAATGATGGGTCTAGAGGGTAAGTCCCATGAGGAGTGGCTGAGGGAGCTAGGGTTGTGTAGTCTGGAGAAAAGGAGGCTCAGGGGTGACCTTATCATACTCTACAACTATGTGAAGGGAAGTTGCAGTGGGTTTTGAGGTGCTTTTTTCACAGAATTATTTGGGTTGGAAGGGACCTCTGGACATCCTCTAGTTCCATTTCTCTGCTCAAGCAGGGTCCCTTAACACATGTTACTCAGGATTGTGTCCAGATGGCTTTTTAATATCTCCAAAGAGACTCTATCACCTCTCTGGGCAACCTGTTTCAGTGCTAAGTCACCTTCATAGTAAAGAAATTCTTTCTCAAATGGAACTTCCTGTGTTCCAGTTTCTGCCCATTGCCTCTCATCCTACTGCTTGGCACCACCAAGAAGAGTCTGGCTCCATCCTCTTTGCATCCTTCCCAAGTAACAGGTGATGGGACAGGAGGAAATGGCCTCAAGTTGCATCAGGAGAGGTTTAGATTGGATATTAGGGAAAATTTCTTCACAGGAAGGGTTGACAGGCACTGGAGTAGGCTGCCCAGGGGGTAGTTGAGTCACTGGTGGTTTTAAAAGTCATCTAGATGTCACAGTTAGGGACATGGTTTAGAGGTGAACTTGGCAGTACTGGGTTAATGGTTGGAGTCAATGATTTTAAAGGTCCTTTCTGACCTCAAAGGTTCCAGGATTCTTTTTTTTTCTTGATACATGCATGGTTACAGCTCGAGAATTATGTGGAAAAGCGCATTTACCTCTGGGGCAAATACCACTTGGCAGCCCTTTGTCCACCCTTACAGGTTGATCAGTGCAGGTCTCTCTACATCACCTCAGCCACAGCCTGGGCTGACCTGAACTGAAGTGAGAGAGTGACTCAGTTAATTCCCTGTCAGCCCTTTTGGCTTTGGTTCCACAATGGCTGAGCTGCCAAGTGCCATGCTGTCCTTAAGGAGGTCTCTTGGGAAGGGGGATGAAACTACAAAAGATTTGTCAACATTAGTTGGTAAAAACTTCCAAGACTTACCAAGTCTTGAGCTCAGATAAATGCTGTTATCACTAAGAGGCAGGCTCCCTTTCGCTCTCTCTCCTGCATACACAGTGTAGGGTCAAACGCTGAAATCTTTATCCTCTTTCTATTCTGTGGTGATGCATAACAAATGCTACTGATCCAAACCAAGCCAGGCAAAAATGTGCTCTTACTACAAGTGGCATATTTGCTAGGAATGGGCTAGTAAATAGTTTGTTTAGTTCCCAGGAACACAGTGTTGTCAGCCCAATCAATGCACTGATGCAGCAAAGCATTTTGGCAAAACAAATAAAAAGAAGAAGGAGTCTGTTCATGGGTACTGCTCAGTGAGCTTTTTTGAGTAAAAGGTTTAAATATTTGGCTCTGAGTTGCCTTCTAAACTAGAGCCCTTTAAATTGTTTGTGTAGCTGCAGGGATGTGAATGTTGAGCAAAGCTGGGCTTGGCTTGGGGAGGTGTGGGGGCCTGTTCACTGGCCAGTTGTAGTCCTACACTGTTCTGCTCTCGGGGGGCAAGCACATGGAAACACAGGCCAGTAAAAGATTACATTTCTGCTATGAGTCAGCCTCAAGGGAATCTTGATTTTAATTTATTAGTTTTGGTTTGAGCTACCAGCTATTTTTAGTGCAGCCAAAACTCCTGGGTCTGCAGAGCGCTGCGCTGGACTTGATACCATGACAGGGACCATGTTGAGATCCTTGTTGATCACTAGCACTGCAGCCACTCCAGCCCATCTCAAGGTCCAGAGTAAGGAGATTTTCTCAAGCCCCTTCCCAGGTCCTGGTATCTGTGTCTGAGTGGTTTAGACAGCACTTGTCTTCAGAGGCTCTGGAGATTGAGACCATCCTGTGTCATTGGGGTACAAGGATGCAGAAGATGATGTAGTGGACGAGCTGGGCTGGCAATCACTATATGGCTGTGCATAGGCAGATCACTGTGTCTTTTAATGCTTGCAAACTTACTTTTCCTTTCCTTCTTTCCTTCTCTAGATTTCCCTTCTTTGCTGATAGCTCTGCAGCTCTCCTAGGTATGCAGATTATGGGAAGTTTCCTGCCCAGAGGATGGCTGTATATATTTAATGCTGTTGTGCTGTGCAGGAGTCTCAGTCAGAGTTTCACTGTGTACATCTTGCTCAACAAGTCCCAGCCTTGCAGCCTGAGGGATTTGCATTGCCACTGCAAGCGCTGGAAGGCAGGGGAGAAGCTTTTGCAAATTAAAGGTGCTAGGCTTGCATGCTTCTGTTTGCAGAAAGACTCTGTTGTAGGGTAGAGGTGAGATTTGTCTGCCACCTTCGTGTGTCACACCCAGCTGTACCCAGCACCACTGAGCTTTTCCTCTCCTGGGTCTGTGTTCCCAGTGATCGCTTTCAGCACAGTCACACAGGAAGTGATAGGTGCAGGCAGGAGTGCCTAACCCTGGTTTAATTTTGTAAGGAACCTGAAGGGTCATGCAGCCCATCACCTCGTCTTTAATTATTTTTTTCCCCAAATCGCCAAGCCCCTTCTTTGAAGCAGGCAAACTTTTTTGCACTTGGAAAGCAGAGTCTCCCAGAGTCTGGATGTCCTAATGACTGTTCCTGCCTACACTTAGTGGTAGCTGGCGTCTGTGGGTTTGTTCTGCTGCCAAGAAAACTGAAGCGATTATATACCTTCCTCACCTTCCCTCTTGCATGACAGCAAACTCAGCCTGCCAGGGTTTTTTAATAGATATGAAGCTGGGAAGAGTTGTGTGAGCCTATGTAAGGCATCAAAAGATCTTTTTTAAAAAATAAAAATTAAAGCATGTGTGGTTAGTGCAGGCTGAAGAGCAAGATAATCCTTCAGACCTTGTGAGATCTGCCACCCGCTGTGTCAGTTGTGATAGATTTGCCCAGCCTGTGTGCTCAAAACTGTTTCTCACTGTTATTTTGTTAGTGTTTATCATTTAATATGAATGCAGAAATCCTCAATCATTTAAGATGCTCACTTGTTCCCCCTCTCCCTCCAAAATTAAAGAAGGCTGAAAAGTAAGACTGCACCTTTTCCTAGTATTAAAAATGGAAATTAATTACAAAAGGCAGCTGCATTGTTTGTTTGTTTTTTCTTTTAATGCAGAGAAGCATGTTTTCCTTTAATTACAAAAGGAAATTCACCAAGGAGAGTCTTGTTAAACAAGTCTGGCATTGAGCAGGGAAAGAAAGCAAAGAAAAGGACCTGCCTTCCTTTTCTAGCTGCTTGGTCCAACTCACAGCCATGACCTGAATTTAGTTTCCTGCAGCTTTTTGTTTCCACATTTTTCCTCCAGTTTTTTTGGTCCAATATTGACAGCTCCAGGAAGGATGACAGAGCCCTATATTTTGCCCCCAGGCACTGCATGGAAGCGACGATTTAGAAATTTAATCATCAGATATGGACTTATTTCATGTGACACACACCTGCAGCCCAGGGAGCCATGGGAGCAGTGATGTGTGCCCATTGCTGGCAGGCAGCTGCAGGGGCTTTAATTTCCCAACCTTCTCACTGCCTGTCTGACTTCCTCTTCCTCAGATCCATCAGAGACAAATATTTCCCCAGCCTGTTTTACCTCTTCGTAAAATGTTTAATTTGAGGGAAGCAGAGATTTTTTTTTCAGACAAAGAGGTGGTGGGTGGGTGTGGGAGCATTTGGGATGAGCTCCCTTGCAGGATGCTGACCTGAAGTCACAGAAACATCTCATGAAGTGGTTTTGACTAGTGAAAGGAAAGAGCTACAACTCTACATCTAAAACTCTGCCCCCAGAGACACCATTCAGAAAGCTCACAAAGTTTGCTGGAAAACCAGCTAAATAGTGAAGGAGGCTTCATTTTGTGAAGGAGCTCTAGTCCTTGTGGGTTCATGGAGCTTTGGATGCAGAGAGTTTTCCAGGACTGCTTACTGTCTCCAAAGTGCATTAGCATGCAAGAATAAGCCATGCAGGGACATCAAGACTTATTATTCTCTCACTTTACAGTTACATTAGCTGCAGGATGATTAGGTTTTGTACCAGGATTTTCACATTTTCATTTTGGCTGCAGGATGTATGCTGGAAGGGTGCTTAATGTGCCACCCCTGTAGTTTAAACAACTGTATGGTTTAAAATGCTTCAGTGTACGATGGTGAGGAAGAGAAGCAGCTGCTTTTTTTTTGCACTGTTGCTCTTTTGGATCAGTGCAGCCACTAAATTCACACAGACACATTACCAGCTTTTTCTTGGTCTCAAGGAGCTCTCAAACCATCGCTTATTAACACATCCTATCATCAGTGGGTTTTAGAAAGTCTGGTGGAATCAATTCATGAGCCTTCTCAGAAAGGTGTCAGCCTAGCACAGCCTGTGAGCACCAAATTTAGCCAAGTCATTTGAATATAGTTTTACCCAAAGTTTATGGTCTTTCTGTGAATGCAAATGTAGTACTGGGGTTAAGTTTCAATTACATGGTGCCTCAACTAGTTACCTCTTCTGTGAGTAAAACCATTTTCTTTAATTATTATTTTAGAGGCTCATTTAGCATGTTACCAGTAGTAGAATTATCAGTAGCATTTAATTTTTATCCATAGTGCTGGTGTTATTTAACCAGAGTGAGTGAGGAGCAGAAGTGGGATTTATTCTTCCCACCTTCCAAGCAAACAAGGACATGTGAGACATGAATAAAGTGTGTTGTAGTGCTGTAGGGAATTTGGTGTATATCAGCACAATGTTTAAATACAGAGATAGAAGAACAAGGAAGCACAGTCATATTTAAGTAATAACGACTTGTACAATTGTGACTAAAGTCTAGTTATGTCCATAATCTGGTTTGTAGCCACACTAATATACTTGTTTTATTTAGAGCAAAAGCTACCAGGGGTGGGGCAGGATGGGTGTAGTTGCAACTGCAACACAGATCCAGCATTTTCCAGAAATGCGAATGAGAAACTCAAAGCTGTATTTATGAGAATTCAGTCCCCAAAAGAACAAACTTCTGCAACTACAGGCTTGATGTATCTTTGAAAAGTCACCAGGGTCCTATGAGATTGCTAAATGTCTAAGGCAGGGAGTTGCTGATTCTTTTTGCTGATAGGGTAAACAGGTGGAGGGACTAAAACATAAACTGTAGGCTGAAATCAAAAAATTTGCTATGAATCACAAACTGGCTGTGTTTTTGCTTGGCCCAACCTGTTCTACCAACAGGACTGAAACTGCTGAACCAAAACTTTGAGCATGAATGTTGTTCCTTCTTGGCAAAAGACAGAGGAGCTGAACATTTATCTTCAGAGGTTTCTCTCTGTCACTTGTCCCTCTGTACTTGCTGTCACCTCGGTGATTCAGACTAGCAGGAAGGACCAGAGTGAGGGGCTGCACTGGACATGTCCACATGAGCTGGTGCACCCTGCACTTTGCTGACTGTGTGGACATAGCAGCTTGGAGCCCAAAGAACCAAAGCAGAGCTTGTGCCCAAGGCCATTGCTGCTGGCTCTCAGTGCAGGTGCAGACTGACTGCAACACAGCAGAGCCATGGCCAGGATGCAGGCAAGCACAGGGGCACCTGTCTGTGTTGGTGCTGCAGGTCAAGGTCTCTAAAATGTTTTTGTTTTTAGTGAGCTGGAGTCCCAGTGATCTGGAGAAATTGGATAAAGTAGAAAATCCCTTGCAATGGGGCAGAAGGGGAGTCACTGGCATAGCTCCCTAAAATGTGAATAAACTCTTTCCTCTTGGTTCTTTCAATTGCAAGACTATCTGCCTTTTGGAAAACAGGCTGAAGTGTCAGTCAAGGTGCAGAGTAGTTGTGGAAGTCTCTCATATGTATTTATAACATGCTTACACATAAATCTCAAAGCAAGATACAGCAACAGAAGAAGCAAAACCAAAAGCAGTAAACATCAGCAAACTTCCATTTATTCTAGGGTATCATGGAAATGGAAAAGCTTGTTGAATACACAGCTGTGCAGCTTTTTCTCCAGGCAATTAGGTTAGCTGGGTGGCAAATGTGCAGTTGCTTTGATATATACCAACCTCAAAGACAGAGCATTTACCTTCTGGAGGAGAAGCTCATAAAAGCAGCCTACTGTTAATGCGTATTTAATGCCCAGAAACTGGAGTGCCCCACCCCTGGACAGTGTGGTAGGTGCTTGGATTGTGCAGGTTTAGCAAGAAAGCATCAGATATTTCCCAGGTGCATTTGTGATGGGGCCACCAGGTGCAGGGACAGTGAAGGTGACCAGTGCCTGGGTGTTGCTTCTGTTCAGCTGGTGGGCTCTGGTGCAAGAGTTGAAAAGCACTGGAGCACCTCAGGGCATCCTCTGAGAAACCAATGTCTTTGGGAAGATCACTTTCTTCCCCCTCTCTTGCCCACCAGATCCTGCATGCAGGGGCCAAGGGACTCTTGTATTCTGTTTACAAAGGGAATAGAGCATCCTTGAAGCAGATTCTGTTGCAAATGAGTTCATGTGTCATCTGATAATGACATGAGAGAAACAGTGGGTTGATACAGGAGGCAGATTTACTTCTTACTTTACAATTCCCGCGAAAGAAAAGTGGTAACCATAGGTGATGAGAGTGGAGAGTATTCTACTATAGTAGCTGTGTGATACAGAAATTAGTGTAGGGCTTTGGTGTGGCTTTTGACTGGAATGAATTTTTTTTTAGCTTCTTTATAGGCCACCCATAAGTTAGTAAACCTTCCATGGATGAGAAATTTGAGCCAAATGAGCACCACTAGCTACAGTGGTGTAGAATCAAATGAAGAAGAGAACAGCAAATGGAATATATTAGGAGATGTAAAGCAAATTTTGGTTACGTGACTTTTGAGAACAAACCAAGCTCAGGTAACTTAAGTTCTCTTGTCTTCATGGGAGGCTGCCTTCTGTTTGAGAAGAATCTGGAGCAGGATCACTGACATGCTAACAGGCTCTCCTATTCATTTGCAATGATCTGGTTCTGCTTTTTGTCCCTTAGTGACCACAGCCAAGTTCTGGCTGTTATGTATGTGAATTGTTTAAAAATTTATTCATATTTATGCCCTTGCTTGCTCCATCTGTCTGCCTGTCCAGAAGACCTGGATGTCAATCACTGCTCTCTCTTTATGCTCCTTTTCCTTCTCTCGGGTCATGTATGTAGCCAGTTCCACTGTAGTCCAGATTCATCGCCTTGTTTGTCTGATTTCTTTCCCTTTGTCATCTCCTGTCTTTTAACAGGTCCCCTCTGAGCAAGATTTAGCAGAGACTAGGAGAGGCAACTCTCTTTGTATATATAACACTTTAATGTTATACTTCCTAATCCTTTAGTAACCTGGTCTTCTTATGCTGCGATGGAAAGTGAAATACGGCTAAGCAGTTTAGTATCCCATCTAATTAGGTGAGGGGTGGCTAAAGCAGAATGCTTTAGTCCAACTCTCATGGGTGGAAGCGAAAAGAGACTCAGACTCTTTAGTCTGGGAGACCCAGTGGGTCCTGCCACCTGTTGAGGCAGACAGAGGGGCGTGTGCCAAGCGTGACGCAGTAGGCAGAGGTGGAATGCCAGAACAAGCTGTCACAACCATATTGCTGACAGGATGGAGATAAGCTACATTAATGCCATGTACTTTGTACTGCTTTGTGCCACTCCTGCTGGTTTATGCCAGTTGTTTTGGACTTGTTCAGGAGTGCAAGCAGGAAGTCTGCAGGAAATGGTCAAAAACCAGCTGGGCTGTGATATTTAGTTGAGGAACAGGTGTTGATGATCGTACAGCTTTTGCTACATTCCTTTGTCCCAGTTTTTCCATACAGGTTTAGCAGTGTCATCCTGCTTCTTAAATTTTGTCCACCTCAGATCTTAAAAATTCTGGCAGTAATTAGAAAATTACTTCCACTAGTTTATTGCTTGCAGTATTTCTCATGGTGTTTAATATACTCCTCAAAGACTTTAGTGGGATTCAGGCCAGTTTGCCTTTACATTTGCATTTGAAATTGTTTGCTTTAAAGCTACTGCCTTGACTGATTTCAAGTAAAACAATTCTGGATTTAATGGAGAAGCTATAGGTCATGGTCATTCACATGAGAATTGTGACAGGTTGAAAGTACCTGGAAATTTATTAGGAGATTGTCCTGGGTATTGAAGCCTCCACTGGGAATGAAAAGCAAGAAACTCTTAAGTAAGCACTAGTGAGGCTTAGTTCATGAAAATGCCATTTGGTAGCGATAACAATCAGATGATGCTACCTTCCCTGCTAGTGGACGTGTTGGACAAGTGGCAAAGCATTGTGCTGGAAGGAGGTAGCAGCATGTAAACCTAGCTACTCTGAATTGCAAGTTTTGGGCCCTGCTGAAACACCTTTCTTTCTGTTCTGACCTGATTCCCAGATGATTAGAAAGGACAATGGCTGTTGGGCAGAGCTCTTTGTTTCAGAGAGGTAATTGAAAAGATTATTAAAAGATTACCCCATTTTTTGTCTGGATTTTGCCAGTTTCCTATTGGTCAAGAGTTAGGTCTAGGTTTACTGCAGCATGTCCATTAGCATCTTTTGTCACTTGCTCTCTCACCCATAGACAAAGGTCACACATCCTTGAAGATTCTATTTGATATGTCAAGCAGTCCTTGACATAATACATCAAAAAGTACTATGGGACCAGTCAGAGCAGTTATTCTCAAGATGACCTAATTTGTCTTCAGTAGGGGATGCTGGCAGATATTCTTTCATTTGCTTCTCCACCAAAATGTCGATTTTTATGAGTTCCATTTGCTCCCTTCTCTTCCACAGGCCTGGACATTCAGAAAGTTTGAAAGCAAGACATTTTATTCCACAGTTACATTACTGCAGTATCAGTGGTACCAATATCCCCTTTTAATCAAGGCTAGGCCACCAAATGATATTGCTGGCTTGCTGTCATCCATGTATATTGTTTTAGGTCTTTAGGTGGGGAAGAAAAGGGGAGTAAGTGTTTATCTGACATAGTTTAGGAATGGCATGCTCCAGTTTAGAATTCCCATGAAAAACTGTGCTCCTCTCACTCATTCCCCTCCTGGCCACTTCCTTCTGCAGAGGATTGGAGGCCCCACGGGTTGAGATAAGAACAATTTACTGGAAAGAGCAGTGAGATCAGAAAAGAATGGTAGCAGCAACAGCACTAATGACAGAGGGTACAGGAAAGGAAGGATTCACACAGAAAACCCCCAGCAGCAGAAAGGACTGGACAGCTCCCCCTGCCATGCTCACCAAAAGAAGCTCCCTGGAAGAGACTCCCTTACCTCCAACCTCAACAGTGACTGTGGTGGTACAGAAAATAACCAAGCCATGTCCCCTCTTGGATACTGCAAAATTAACCCTGTCCTGGCCAGACCCAGGACAGTATTATAAATTATTATGCTTTTCAGGCATCCCCTTAGTTTGGTTTCCTCCAGGATAATTTAATGTTTTCCAGCACTGAAAAAGTTATATGGTGATGCTTTCTGTAAGGTGATCAACAAGCCCTGGCTGTAAGGTCTTATTTGTGCTTTTTGCTGTCCTTTCTAACATGGCACTCAGCTCTATAGGAAAATCGTGCGTGTCTGTTTTGGCTGAGAGCTCTCAGGGAAATCAGAACAGTTTTTATTTGTTTGTGTTTTGCAATCCACTGACAGTTGTAGCAGTGTAATTTTCTGAGGTCATATTGCAGAAGGCTGGAAGTGAGCAGTGTCTGCTGGAATGTCTTTCAGGGCAGATAGAAAGAAAAATAACACACTGCTTGCTACTCCTCCATTTGCCATGTTTCATCTTGAATGACTGCTTTTATTTTTGCTTAAATATTTTTTGAGATCCAACAGACACTTTCCCAGAATATTTACAAATTGCCTTTGCAATGGTAGAGGGATGATCTGAGCTTGCCCCTGTGGTGCTGAGGCTTTCTAGAGGTACAGAGGCAAAGGCAGCTTCAGTAAAGCATTCTTATTGAGCTGATACTTGAGTTGTATTTTGTCCTGTTTAATAAACAAATATCTATCTGCTAAGCAGTTTTAAAAAGCAGCACTTGTCTATATAAATAACATTTTGAGTTTCTTCAGGGATCTTCCTGGATCTGAAGCACTTACGTTGACGTACTCTTTTAAGTGTAAAATTACAAAATGTCATAACTATTGATTAATTTGATCAGATAAAGCAGATTAAAGGAGTAAGGCAGTTTAGAGATCTAGTTATTTTCATGCTATGTCTTTATGGCATACCATCTTCATTAACTGCTTTCAGGTGAGAGGTAGGAACAAACAGGATGACTTCAACTGGGAGGGATGTAGGTTAGTAGTCACCAAGTTCACTTGCAGTTGTGTTTACTAGCTCCAGGTTCTTACTGTGGAGGCTAGAGGTTTACATTTACATTGATGAAATTAGAAGTGAAAGTACTGTAGCTTTTCATCAAACTGCAGTGCCTATGACCTACATTAGTTTCTCTGCTTTCTATCCGCTCTCCACCAACTGCCTGAAAGTCTCAGCAAAGCCTGGAAAAAGGTGGTAGGTCCAAGGGGAATTGGGATGCCCTGATTTGTCACCTATTATAACCCCAAATCTTTGTCTTAGGAGCTATATATGTTGTCAGAGTGATATTGATGGATTTAGCAGAGGCTCCCAGTTGAGGAGTTTCTCTGACTACACTGAGCTTCTGTAAAGGCTCTTAACAGGGATAGGGATGGTCAACATTTTTCCAGCAGGCTTTTGTGGGGCTAGATTAAATTCTTAGCACTGGCACTGTAAATGTTGGAGAGGGTTGTGCAAAGATGGTTGTTACCTATGATCAGTGTCAGTAACATGCCATCCCTGGGATGTGGCCCATCCTTGGGATGTGTGGTGGCACTGAGGATGGGTGACACCAGCTTTTACTCAGGCTGAACCAGGTCACTTGGGATGCCAGCTGGGTAGGAGGGTGTGGTGTGGCTCACCCCAGTCACCCAACCCACTGGGCTGCAACTTCCCCTGCTCTCTGTGCCAGGTGAAAACTTCAGGGGTGGCTGTTGTCACGGCAAGCACACTCACCTGCCTTCTCCACTGAGGGTAGGTCCTCATTCAAAGCATCAATGGAGCAAGTCTGGGGCAGAGCCAGAGATCAGGCTGATTTTCCTTCAGTGATAATTCTGGCAACTTGGTTTCAAAACCCGCAGTTTTGGAGCTTGTTTGGGGTCTTTCTCTGAAGTGCTTTCTATTTAAGAGGTTTTTTTCTTTTGTGACATGGCTTATATTTGGGATTGTAACTAATGAATTTTTTACAGGTTGTGGGCTGTTCCATCAAGCCTGTATGAGGCTTATAAAGAACAGGGGACTATGCTTCAAAGATGAGTTTGCCCTTTCTATCTGAAAAGAAAAAAACAAAGTTGTTCCTGAATTTTAGCTGTGTTTTCTCACTCTTAGCTTTTCTTGTATTTTACACTCACAGAGGAAACAAGAAAAGTTTGCTGCTTTTTTTGTCCCTAGCTGCCTACATTTTAAGTGTGTGGCTAATAGTTTGTTATTCTGTTTTGCAAACAGAGTGTTACAAATTACTGGCAAACACTTTGACAAAACAGATGCAACCATCAGGGAGGTGCAGGACATGAGCCATCTTCCCCCATGCCCCCACACTTCCGTGCCCTTGTTTCTCCTCTCTGTAATTTTCAGGCTGTTGGCTGCCCTGCCAGTGCAGGAGTGGTTTCCTGCCCCTGGCTCTGAATGAAGGCAGTGTGGGCAGAGGCTCAGGTGGGCACAGCTTCTTGCCTGCTTCTGGGACAATTCTCATGCAAATTGGCTGGTGGTGAACTGGGGCTATCTCCACTGGACCAGAGCAGGCTGTGAGCTGGTGATATACCACAAAGAATATTGCTCTGCTCTTCAGAGGTTGCTGTCCCTTCAGTTCTCACCTTTGGCACTCTGACCTGGGCAGTGAGGGACCTGGGCTTCAGGCTGCCCCTCAGCTCAGCCCCTAGCACTCATAGAGCAAGCGTGCACATACAAGTATTCCTCATTTTCCATCCTTTTCAGCAATGTGCTTGGGACAGCTCCCACAGCAGTCCTCCTGGCAGCCTCCCAGCCCCATGTTTCTTTGCTTTATGTGGGCTGAGGGCTTGGGACAATGACAGAAGTACTGTCTGGCAGTAATGACATCAACTGGGTGATGGGAACAGCACCCCAGAGGGAAGGCACATGTAGGGGAATAGCAGTCCCTGGCCCATACATATTCCCAGGGCCCTGACTCCTCTTCCCTTGCTCTCAGAGAGGAGAGAAATGCCTGGAGAATTGCTCCAGCCTTGGGGGAAGCACAGACTTGTGCATCCAACAGTACCTGTGACAAGGAGGCTGCATGGCCTTTGGAGGCACAGGCTTTAGAAATCAAGGGGTCAGAGGATTGGTATAAAGTATGTCTGTGTTTACCCTCTGATAGCTTTTTACGTCAAAGACCATCATCAGTGAATCACCTGCATGTGTGTGTGACTGTCATCATTGCTGTGCTAAATATAAATGTCAAAGGATATTGAGCTGTAGGAATAAATCAGACTCTGTGGGCGCACATGTATCAGACAGGTCTTGCTCTTCTCTGTGTCCTTCTCTCTCTATTAGGAAGGCTGCTATGGTCAGTGGGAAGTAGCTGCAGGAACTCAAATCTAAGCCAGGAGTACAGGTTATATTTTCACACACAGATCTGGCATATCCACACATTGAATCTCTTCTTGCCAGTTCTGTCAAAATTACCTGTGAAGAAAGAGAGAAAGGTTTGCTTTGACAGTATTTCTGAGGTAGAAACACTGAGAGACTAAGTAGCATTTTCACACCTTTTTTTATACAGAATGTGTGATTTTTAAATAAGCACCAGAGAGAAATTAACTTTGCCCAGGCTACCAGCCCTGCTGGCTGATCTGTGGACATGGGTATGGTGTGAGATTCATATGGGTTCATGTTAAAGCACTTGACCTAGACTCTCAAGTTAGGAGTTTCAATTATAAACAAAGTGATTGTTGTTATTTTCTGTTGAAAGCTGGGAGAAAGCAGTAGGAAAATTCCCTTGTATTTCATATAGCCAAACATTCCTTTATTTCTTTTTTTTTCAGTCTTTTTTTTTTTTTTTTTTTTTTTTTTTACGTCAATAAAATGGGTATGAAGAAGGCCAAGAGAAAAATGTCAGGAACCTGAAACTGCCTGTTTACTTTCCTTTACTTTCCAGCAGCACTGCTCTGGCAGCAGCAGTGGGGTTTTTTTAACCTGTTGTGCTCCCTTTGCAACAGATGAAGAAGTGGTAGTGAATTGAAAAATGAGCTTTGAATGTGCAAAGTAAAAATGTCTTGATTTTAAAAAGCATTAAAATTATAGAATGTAGGAAGAGGGGGCTAACACCACTTTGCTCCTCCCTACTAAATGCTGTTATGCAGATAATCCTGTATTATGTCATAAAAGGTAGTTAAACAATCTGTGATAAGGTTGTCCTTTGGGCATTTCTAGAAGGACTTCCCTTAATGATAAAGGAAAATCCTGTGGAAATAGTCCATTTTATAACATATGCAGATATATATATATATGTATCTGTTTCAGTTTACTCATTAACATCAGAGAATTCTACAATAATGACTCAGTCTGCTATTTTCAGGGGAAGAAATGGTAACAGTGCATCTGGGCTTGAAACCACCTCCTTCAGCAGTACTGCAATATTCAGGGCTATTTCACTTTGCATCAGAGAGAGGGGCTATCTCACACTGCTGCACATGAGGCTTACCCTCAGGCTTTGGCCCCTAATTTTAGAATACTATGGTAATTCTTATATTTTCAGCATTTTTTAAATAAGTCCATCTGAGAAAGTCAGGATTTCTTACTCCTCAGCTGTTTGTTTACCACTGCTTTCCTCTTTGGATTATTTGCTGCCCCTTCCCAGTATTGTGTTTTCCTGCCTGAGGCTTGGGTGGCTGATCTCTTCTTGTCACTGCATGGTGCCTGAGTGGCTTTCTTGCATGGTACTCCCTGGCTGGAAATGAGGAGAAACTTTGTTGCTGTATTCCTTTATCATTCTAGCCCTCTTCTCAGCTATACTTTTCCTCTTTCCTGTCTCTGTTCCTCAGCCATAGGTGTGCCCGTGGATGCAGGATGCATCTTTCCAGAGCTCCAGCACAGAAAGGACTTCAAGCCTGCTTGCCTTCCATGCTGTCCCAGCTTTATGTCCATCTCTTGGCTGCAAGCTCCCATCATTTGCTGCCATGCTTACTATTCCTCCTTTCTCTTCTCTTTCTCCCATCATTCTCCCAGCTTCTTCCTCTCCCTTTGCCTCATGGCACAGCCATCTCTCTGCTGCTGTCCTGGAAGATCTGTCTCACATCTTCAGCCTCTCTCTCTTGTAGTAAGCCCAAATACAGCTTGTAATAGGTTCTCCAGAAACCTATAAAGGGGGAAAGAGCTGGCAACTTTTGTCAGAGGAGCATGGTGTTGTATTCAGTAGAGATAGTACTTAGTCCTCAAAGTCTGAAAATGTAGGAAGGTGGGAGACAACTGTGAGAAACAGAAATGCCAGAAAAATGTGGAGGATTTGGCAGCCCTGTCTTTATGTCTACTGTGTTACCCTGCAGAACAGAATTGAAGACAAACATATGAATGTGCTAACATATAAGTTATTGCATTCAAGTCTGTTACTGACTTACTTTGAGGAATTTTATTTTTTTAGTTTCAGGGTTAATTTTTTTTTAATCGTTCTGCTCTATTTAGTTTCATTTCAGATAGTAGTATTGAAAAGTTACATTGTTCCAGAACTGCTCTAAACCTCTGTCTTTCAAAATGCTTGTTCAGTATTACCCTGCTTTAGCTAAAATTTTTGTATTGTATTAGACCTAATTGAAATCTGAAAGACTGCCATGGTTTTGTGTCACTAGCCCAGGACCAGACTGTAGTATGAACCTTTGGGAAAATCCATCATAAAAACACTGGTAGGAAACTGGTTAATACCAGTCTAATGGAGTTTATCAGATTATCTTATGAGTACATACCTCTGCAACCCCTTTGAAATTCTATCACCTGGCCTGCCCAGTTCTTTTAACCATTGTTAGGCTGAAAAAATGGGGAAAATTCAAAGTCCTTTGAGTGCAAGAAGTAGCAAGCATCAAAACAGTCAATGATTTCAAGTTCAGCCTAATCATTATTCAGTATTGTGCTTACCTCTGATGGGAGATAATACTACTGTGTCCCTCCCTGTCTGAAACTGCTTACAGTTCACATCATGTGTGCAGTCAAATCTTGCAATGTCTGCCTCTACTACTGCTGATACAAAGCTGCCACTGCTGCATACTCTGGGAGTACCATTTACCATCATTGTAAATAATGCTATGCTCATTACAAAGCTCTAAAGTGACTTAAAAATTTATCTGTTCTAATTACTGTAATGTAACTATTGACCTCAATAAATTGATTGAACTCACAAAATACAGTTTTAGTAATAAGAAGCAAAGTGAAATGTTATAGATTATCTGGCTCAGGAAGAAGTGGAGACAGACAGAACATAGACCTGAATTGCAAACTCATGCTTTTTTTGTCTTGAACTGGAACTGAAGTTGAACCATTACTTTGAAGTCTAGGCTGTATTTGATCCAGAACTGAATGTTTCCAGCTTGCCTTCCTGTGCAGTGTCTCTAGCTACTGCTCTTGAATCCTGAATCCTCCTGTGCCAGCCTGCATGGCCTGTGCTGTGTGTGGCAGCTGCATGGCAGCACTGTGTTGCAGTCTTTTCCCCTGCACTCCTTGGGATGTCATCCTGCACTGCTCGCACTTGCTTTGGGGATCCATGCATGGATCAGTGCAGGATAGACCTCACCCATGTGCTGTGCTTCACACTGCTGCTGAAAAGGCTGCAGGGGGAAGGAGATGGGAATGCAGTCCAGACTCACACTAAGAGCCTGCTTCTATCTTTTAACCCATAAATCTTGTGTAAACAGTTAGGTGGTTCAGTACAAGCAAGCTTGAGGTGGTTCACAATTTCCCAAACCGGTTGACAAATATTTACTGATCTCCAGCCAAGTTAAAGTGCAGTCATGCTTTCAAACTGGTGATTCTGTCCCTTCCCTGACCAGTGAAGTAAAATTAAATGCTTTTTTCAGTATTATATGAATAAGGTCTGAGGCTTTGTGATTTTCAAAACCTGGTAAGTGAGAGGGTACTGGCTCTGTGGTCATCCTGGTCTTCCTGGGGCTTTGCCAGCATGGTTGCTAAAGTTCACCCAGTGGATTACAGGCACTCAGTCCTCCCTTCTCAGAGCATCAGGTGTATTTTCATGCAATTACCTGTGTTTTACAACACAGAGCTATAAATACATCAGTAGAAAGAGAGTTACTCAGTGGGCAGAAAATGGCATGTGCAGAATGCATACTGATATGCATCTGTCTCTCCAGAGTTAGTTTTTACTTAACTTTCAAACTTACATAAAATTCAATTCATTTATCTTGATTGAAGGTTGCTTGTGCTTTCTTTGTGTTTCCAGTCAGATGTGCTACAGCTTTTCTCAGTTTTTTCTGAACCTTCCAGGATGACCCTTGGCCATCAAGGGTCTCATGATGGTGACCAGCTGCCCTGAGGAGTCGCAGGCACACGCTGTGCTGTGCCACACTGCTTGTCCCTCAGAGCTGTGCTGTGCTGGACACAGAGATTCCTTGGCACAGGGTAACCTCAGCTGGCCAGTCACAATGGGAGAGCCCAGAGGTGCCATCTACTAGGTACCAGTAGTGACACCATGGCACATACTTGTCTTTATCTTGAGGTGAAGCAACACAGTGTCATTTAAACATCCATGTGAAAATTCCATGAAAAGTCTGAAGACCTGAGTATGGGTGAGCCTCTCTTCCAGGGAAGCTTGGGCAATGTGCCATGCCCTGATCATAGGCATGTCTGCCACTGCTGTCCTCAGGATTACAGTGTCAGAAGGAAATAAATGTCTTGTAGCCTGCTGCTGTATTTTCTTGAGAGTATTTGTCATTCTTTCTTGGTGTACAATAGGAACTAGAACCTCCTGGTTCAAAACCTTAGTTCACCCTATATTTGTGAATCTAGTAATAAATTATGTAGAGAAAATTCTATTCTTGAATAGATGCCCTTCCAGTTAGGCCACCATTAATGGTGTACATCATTAAGCCTTAGTCAGTGTAATATTGTGCTGTGTGGGAAGGAATCCCAGGCTGAGTCTATTTTTGACCTCTAATGGTTGATTTACAATGAGTTATAGTAGCAGAGTTCAAATAATTGGTTATTATTGCTGAGCTGGACTACTATCAGGCAGTTTTAAAAATAAAATTAGCAATTTGAAGAGTATAATTGAAGTTCCTTAAGAGAGCCCTGCTTGACCTTTCAGCAAATACAGTGGATTTCCTGAACCAGCAGTCACAGGCAGGGCAATGGCAGTGGGCAATGCCAACCAGAATGGTCCTGCTGCTCAGTGGGGCTATTGACCTCTCCTTGCTGATTCTCAGCTTCTTGTGAGGCTCAACATGGTGCCTTGCAGTGCTCATGATCTTGAAGTGTCTTTTTAAGGGAAACAATGGGAAACTAAATTGCCAGTTCAGGAGGATCCTGCAGGAAACAAAAATTTGTATGAAAAAGATAAATGAGGCTCAAATGTGATCAGCTGGTTCAAGTATCAGCCAGGTGTTGCTTGCAGAAGTGTGTCTGGGCTCTGCAATATCTGTTCTGTTCCTCACAGAAATTTCGTCTTCTGAAACTGGCAAAGAATGGGAGCCAAATTTGTCTGTCCTTTTCCAGAACTTCCCCAGGGTCAGTTTTGGCTGCACCCAGCCCTGAGTGTGTGCTGGCATGTAGTTTCATACAGAAATGGTGAGCTCAGCTGGGATGCAGGAATGTCTCCAAAAGAGTTTCAAGGAAGTCTACAAGTCCTTAGCAGTGATGTCTATATGTGACTCTGCTGTGCATCTAATGCTAATTAAACATTTGACAGGGGTTTTTTGGTTTTGTTTTGCAGGAAGAAATCATTCCTGTTTTCAGCTCTGTACGCTGCCTTTATATTTGGTGGTCGGCACCTAATGAACAAACGAGCAAAATTTGAGCTGAGGAAGCCACTAGTGCTCTGGTCTTTGAGCCTCGCCGTCTTCAGGTAGGCACTTCTTCATTCCACCTGCCCTTCCTCAGGCCCTGAGGACATTTGGGGTTCTGCACGTGCAGCAGTACTGCTAGTGCAACAACAGGCTCACACAGAAATGACATTTCCTTGCTTCTGCTGAAATGATCCCCTTTGACTTACCAAATCAGAAAGCGTTTGAAGAGGGGGAGAAATTATTGCAATACATTTACCATGCAAGCTACAAATGGAAATAAACACATTAAGATGTTAGTCTTGTTCTCACTTACTATTAGTATTATTTTTATGTGGTGTGTATATATGGAATATTTAGTCAGGACTCTGATCTCCATCACAGTGAGGTAAAACAAAAAAGTCACTGCGTTGATGACAAGTAAATTAGACTGCTGCAACTGATATCAGGAACTGACTTCTGGTTGTTCCATCAGAAATTGCTTCTGACTGTAGCAAAAAGGTGGTTCCACAGGGAAACACTGTTTTTTAGTGATGCACATCTCTTGGCTGTGTGTTGACTCCATATTTAGTATGGGCACTGTCATGTTCAGATTGTTGGTAGTTGTTGAAGTCAGAAGTAAAATTGACCAACCTGAACTCCACTTTGTATGCTAAATATGCTAATTTTTAATGAGCCTGAAGATATATGAATGAATAAACAAATGCTTATAAAAATGGCCCTTACAAACACAAATTTTGGTACAAATTACTAGTAATACTACACAGATGGCATGAAACCTACCCTTCATTCCAGGGACTATTGGGACTGTAGGTTAGAGCTCACTGAACAACATATTGACTGTCCACAAACTGCTATCAAACACCCTACTTCCATCTTTCTGATGTCAATATAATAATTACTGATTATATTACTTGACAACTAGAAACGTAGAACATGTTTGCTTACTGAGCAAGTGTGAATGGTACATTCCTTTGCACAGGATGGGATTATCTTTTTGCCAAGAGACTCTACAGAGTAAAATAAAGCAGGAATGGAGAAGTTTGGCTTTTTTCATGGCTCTTGCTTTTATTCTCCAAAATTGTATCACCTTGACACTTTTCAAAATTCTGGCAGGGGAAAATAAATTGTATTTCTAATATCTAAGATATGCTAACAAAAGAGCTTTATTTTGGCTTGGTTTTAATACTTCAACACATCAAAAAATATCTCAGAGCAGACAAAGCTTCTAGTGGTCTGAATAACTTTGAGAGCAAGTTCTAACACTGTGGAAATTTGTAATTTTCATTTGATTGCACTTGGTGCTGTATTTCTTGCTGTGTGTCTAACATAATTTTGCTTGAAGGTCCTGGAAGCAATTGTCATTATTTGTTCCAGAAATGGCTGAATCTCAGCAGCTGATGAATTGGTTCTTAGATGGCATTTTGTTTTTGGATCAGTTTGTAAAGTTGTTTGTAGCCAGCAGGATCCCAGTTCTGACAGCACTTTCTTAATGAATGGGGACACTAGGAACTAGCTGGCTTACACAAAGCATTTGCAGTTTATTCTCAATCTGAGGTGGGGAAGCATGATTTTAAAACTTTCCTTTGCATAAGATGCCTAGGGCGAATTTAAAAATCAAATTATTTTGAGAAATGGCTGGCATTCACAGTGTAGGGTTTTAAAGCAATTTCACTAGCTAATGTCCTCCCAAAATCACAAGTGATCAATGAATAGCATGAATTTACACTACACTGCCTTAGATGGACTGAAATCAACAGATTCATTACTTGCTGGTTGGAGTTTCCCATCATAATCACATGAAATAGGTAACTCATGGCCAGCATGAGCTGCTGAGGGATGCTGGGTGGTATAAAAATGTGGACTTCATGTTTTGAAGCTACAAGCTGCCAGGATGAATCTGCCACAGAGGCCACCTCAGGGCAGGCACTGGAGGAGAGCTCTCCTTGTGCAGAGGATTCCATGGGAAGCACTGGCCAGAAGGGTACAGTTAAGAGAGGGATTCACAACTCCTCCAGCAGCTCAAATAGCACCATTCAGGGACAGGGGTTCCCCAAGCACTGCAGAAATCACCCTTTCCTCTGTATGTTAGGAAAAGAGACAGCAAGGTGGAGGGGGTGTGTGGGATGTTTGGAAGCACTGTACATTTAACCTGCTGGATTTGCCGTGGGCATCAGTTATATTATAAATTATGAATATATATATTATGAAAATTATATGACTATGCTTTGCTCTTCTGAGGTGCCTAGTAGTGTGCTGAAATGAAACCCCAAATGTTTGCAGTAAGACACCTTTGTAGCTTCCATAGCAACATGCAATCCCATACAAAAATCCCTTGACTTCTTGCCTGGAAGACAGGAGAAGTGCAAAGAATTCATTAAAACGTGAGACAAAGACTTAAAGAAGTGCTCATTGGAGCATCCATTACCTGGTGCTTCAGCACTAGTGTCCTTTCTGGGGCCATCAGTCACAGCCTTACCGACTGTCTCAGCAAGCAGCACTTGAAATGCTGTGAACTTGAGGAGTAACTTGGATTTGATTTTTTTCTGGCTCCTGTCATAACTAGGTGTTGCATTTATGTATGCTTGGTCTGGAAAGCATTCCAGCTTGCTCCAAAGGTCAATTCAGGTACATTTAGAGGACTTTAGACTTCCTATGGATACAGGAAAATGCTCCTTAAATTTCAAGAGACTTCCTCTTTGGCTTTCTGAGATGCTAAAATACTCTGACTTTTACAATACCTTGCAGAAATTCTAAGTAATATATTTCTCTGCCATGAGTGGTACTGAGGAAGAAAAAGCTGCCTGGAGAGCCCTCAGTATTCTGCCTCAAGGTCAACGTGAGGCCTTTTTCTGGACTCCTTGTTTATCTCACTTTTAGCACTCCTACCATTTTACCTGCTTCAAATACCCTCAGAAATAGTAACACTTAGCAGAGGCTGAAAAGATGTGTTTTGAGCTTTAAGAGAAAAAGAAATTGCCTGCCAGGCAGTCACATGGTCCTTCTTCAGAATGTATCCTGTGTGCCCTCACACTTGCCAACATCATTTAAATGTGGTAGCTGCTACAGTAGGAAACTTGCCACGCTTATAAATAAACAAAACAATTACACCACCCTGCTGAGCTTGCTGAGCATTCAGGAGCCTGGTCAAGAGTGAATTTTGTGTCAACACTGGCAGCCAGCAGGATTTCCGAGAAGAAAAAGCAGCTTTATTACCCTTTGAAAGCGATGACTGGGTTTGAACATTTTGTCTCTGAAAACTTCAGTAGGTGCAATGACAATAAATCCTGCTTTTCACTTGGAAACCACTGTGAAAACATCATCTCCTGAAATCTTTTGCTGAGAAATCAGTTTGAGATACAGCGGTTGCTGGGCTGGTTTGTTTTTTTGGTCCCTAGCAGGTTTGTTGACTTGTTTCAGTCACTGAAGATTTGTTCTGTTTTGTTTTGGTTTGGTTTTTTTTTCTACATTTTCATTAAGTGTGTTTACCCATCCTGGTTTTATACTGAGGTCATGGGGGAGCAGTCCCGTGTTGTTCTGTGTTAACAGGAACCTGCTGTTAAGAAATTAAGAAAGAAAAAGGTCTTTCTTCAGTCCCACAAGAGCCCAAGGAAACCATTGCTGTTTCACCTATACAATCAAAGTGACAGTACTGTATTTCTGAATATTTCTTGGAGCTAAAAATCTGCAAAACACATCAAACCTGAATTGCCAGTTTTATATTCATGACACTTTGAACATAAAGGCGGGGCCATTCATTGAATGTTTTACTTGGAGTCTATCAAAGGTGCCATGTTGGCATTCGTAGAAGATAACAAAGCTGAGGCCAGGACTCACAGAGGGATACAAAGTCATTAATTCAGGTTTTCATTACATCTCAGATGGATTTTTGTAATTCCTTTTATGGGCCACAGAGTCTGTGTATGGGTACCTTTTCTTTCAAGGAGCTTAAACATGTTAGATCACCTTGTCTTCACAGAGGACAGCAGCATGGCACCATTTTCCTGTGCATCATTAAGGGGCTGACAGCAGAAGTTTCAGGGTCAAGGCTCTAACTATTAATAGTAAAAGGTTGTCTTCCCTAGGGAGCACTGTCACATCATTGCAGGAGGCAAAGAAGCTAAAAGATCTAACATGATGCAATCATTTGTAGGCAGAGGCTAAGCTTGACCACGGCTGGTGGCTGCAGTGAGCAGAGGAATATCTCTTCATCTAGCCAAGCCACATCACTACTATTCTCTTACCATCCCCTGAGATCACTTAGATTCTAATCCAAACCCAGCTATGCTTTGTAGCAGTGGTGGAAATGAGTAGATGCCAGTGCAGGGTTTCCAAATGTCTTTCTTCCTGGTAAGCACTTTCTCTAAGCAGTAGAAATGGTATCAGTTGTAGCTGAAAGGTTGCTAGCTGCTTGCCACAAAGCTAACCAGGGCCTCAAAGAAAAAGTAATTCCCACAACAACAGGTCTTATATTTGAAAGACAAACCCGAAAAGTATCACTAAAGGAAGGTGACTCACGTTGCCTTTATGGTGCTGGTGGTGACTGGTTTGCTACTGGAAGCACAGCAGCACGTGTGGAGGGGTTTGCACCCACAGAGGGCTCCTGACAAGGTAATCCAGGACGTGCCTTAATGTGAAGGGCTCAATTCTGAGCTGAAGTAAATGGAAAAGACAGAACATATGTTTAATTAAAAGATTTCAGTTGCTTGGATTTGTGACTCTGAAATACATTCTAGTTATCATGCGCGTAAGTAGGAAAATCGATGAAAGATGATTGAGATTTATGTCCCATCGTAAGAACTGCTATTCACTGATACTTGCCATGGAGATTTAAAAACAATTTCATATGTTGCTGAGCAACCTATCAAAATCTTGAAATATTCTGAAATTTTATAAGGTCCTGACAGTACATTAAAGAGAAAATTAATTACCGAAAAGAGGGATATTTGCCAAATAACATTAAAATTAATTAGCAGCATTTAAAGTGAATTAATAATCCTCTCAATTATAAATTTAAAAGGAAGTTAATTTAAAGTGAAACATTTCCTATTTGTAAAGTATTAATGCATATTCTTGGGACACTTCTCAGAACTCAAATCTGTAAAAGGCTCAATATACACCTACTTAACAATTTATTTCTATAGGACCACATTCATCTTTACATGCTTACCTGATTTTCTTACATAACTGATAAAGAAACATCTTTTTAATTACCATTTTGGAGATGAGGTTGAATGTTAGGTGAACAGTAGAAATTCAAAATGATTGGAGAGAATACAAAAATCCATTGGATGAGATGTAACAGTTTAAGAAGAAAAGTTTCTTTTCCATGAGTTACTGTAATTCCAGTAGGAAAATACAAAGTGTTGTGTAGAGTGAATTCATACAAAACTGGCATTAAAAAAATTGTGGAAAGGAGATACAAATATACATACTAAAAACAATAAAGTACTGTCAAGAAGTATCTCCAATATCTACCTTATTTATTCTAACTATCCTTATTCCCAGATTTGTAATGCCATTTGTAATTTGATGCTGTGTGGCAATATGCTGTGTCCATCTTTTAAAATCTCACCCCTTTGTTCACTTTGCTGTTAGTCCTGTGGACTCTTGTGTCCATCAAAGTAATTTTGAATGTAAGCTGATTTTACTGTTTTTACCTACTCAGGCCTAATTAAAAGTAAACTAAGGAGTCACTGTGAGACCTGGCTGATTCTACTTTACAGGAGATATGGGTAGGACTGTCTAATAATTATTACGAAAATCTCTTCTCTCAGTGCTAAGCTGGGACTTCTTTCTTTAAAACATTTTCTCTGACTTAGCTTGCTTGTCTTTATTGCTGGAAAATGAGCATTTTAGCAAAGTGAATTCAGTACATCATTTTAAAAGCTGTTGTTGTGCTCATTTTGCCCCTGTTCCTTCCCCTCTGTCACAGTCAATGAGCGTGTTGACACTCAGTCTGTCACCCTGAGTTCCACCTTTCCTGTGAGCTCACCGTGTCCCAGCCCACAGGAGCCCTCACAGGTCACCACCACCCAGCATCAATAACACCCAAAGCAAAGCCCTTGAGAGTGGAACTTTGCCTCTCAGTTTTATACAGGGATCAGACTGAAGTGTGCATTTGGGAAGTGAAGAACATCTGTCTGGTGGCTTAGGCAGGGAACTGTACTAGAGAGAAAGTCTATAATTAATTCAAAAGGAATCAATCAAGCCTCCCTTCTCTGCCCATGTGGCAGCACTTCTGTGTTTTACTCAGCCTCAGTACCTGGTTGGTGAGCACAGTAAAAGGGCCTCCTCTGCAGAGGAGCTGAGAATGAATAAACACTGCCAGACCCAGCCTTTAGCAGAGTCACTGCTTTGTCACAAGTTTATCTTCTTCCAAACAAATGTGTCTCTTTGTGCCTGTACCATTCAGCATCCTCCCTTTGGTTGTTGAATTAAAAAAGACATATAAATAATTTGCCAACTGTAGGCAAATCCCTGAGATGTGAAGTTCTCTAGGGGCTTGCAGGAATATCACCCCACTAAGGACAGAATGAAAAAGATCAGTGGCTCCAGGCCAGCAATTGGTATTAAATTTATGGATCTAAGTAGCTAATTACAGTTGTATTATAAGTTCTAACTTCTTCAAGCCTCCTTTAGTCTGTCAAATGGTAGTGTTTCCTTGTAACTTAGATTTTTCTTACTTTGTTATCTGCCCGTTTTACAGCTTTACAGATGGCTGGCTCCATTAGTTGGCTTGATTCTTCTCTAAATCTTTTACTTTATTACTGTTTGGCTTTATTTGCATAGGATAATTTCAAACTTCTGCATATATATTTTTCAGTGCTATACATGGCAGTTACTCTGCTAACTTGATACTTTTGATCCTGTTAGTATCTTTAATGCCACTTTTTTTGATTATCATTTAAATCACCTGCAATTCTCTACCTACTCTTAAGATTGCCTTGAGATGATGTTGGATGCTGATAATAATTTCAGTAACAACACAGGAACAAGTGCAAATGCCCCTGGCACGTTCATTAAGGATTGCTTAAGAGGCACATGATGCTTATGTATCCTCATGGGCTACTTTAGAAATCATCAGATGGATTCCTTAATTCCTGTGAGATTTTGCACCAACACAATGCTTAAATTGAAAATTGATTTTTTTTTTCCCCTTTTTAGTAGTTGAGCCACAGTCCAAACTTGTTGAAATAAATATCTAAGAGCTAGGAAATTCTTCTTGAAAGAAAAATATCTCATTGAGAATGCAGCCTTCACAGGGTCCCAGGGAATTCCAGCTACAACAATGCCCAGTTATTATTTAGTGATGGTATTGCTCGAGAAGTACCAGCTTTCATCAAATACTGCTGCTACAAGTTCCTACCCTCCAGGTGTCAGATCACCAGGAAGCAATGTCACCAGGTAGCAGCACACTGAGGAGGGTAAAACCAGGTAATAGGTAATTATTATTGATTAGCTTGTAACTGACTCTTTGAAAATCAGAGGAGATACAGGGATGTGTGGGTAGAGCCGGAAAATTATTTTTCATTCTCTGTGAGAAAACAGCGATTTTCATCAGTGTCTGAGTACAAGAGTGTCCCTCTGGTGTTCCTGGGGTGATGATTGAGTGCAGCTGCCCTTCAGCCTGACCATTGCTCCCAGCTTACCTCTTCCAAAACCCAGTGGGCCTTGCATAGCTGCCAAGTGCTCTGGGTAAAGCTCTCCCTGCAAGCATAACACTTGCTACTGTCACCAGTTATCTTCTCCTCTGTTGCACAGACTACCGGTAGGCATCTAGACCCAGCTTTTTTTTTTTTCCTACTGTGCTTTTTAAGCAGTGCAAGTTCTTCCACCAGTTCACAAAGCTTCACATATTGATCTCAGGATTGTCTGAATATAGCTATTCCCAATAATAAGGAAGGCAGATCTGGAGAATCAAACTATATTTATTCAGGCTTCGTGAGGATACACTGTAAGGCAGTACCTGTGGTAGATTGATTTTTATCCACACATACTAATAAGCCTTATGAGTAGTAGTTGCAGCAATTGGCAGAATTGAGAATTATTGTGTTTGCCATTTTAGCAAGAGAGAGTCAGATGGATTTTCCTCTGCTGTGGTGTTAATGTGATTAAAATCTCCAGATGACAGTGTCCATTGATTGGGAGCCTTGCAGAGATGTCACTGTTTGGGTATGCTTAATGAGGTCCCTGGGGAGGGAAAAAAATAAGTTGGGTCTGGCTTTCCTTTCAATTTTGTCAATAAAAAGGACAAAGAAGTGGTTTGAGGAGCCAGGTGAGTTGTGACTAAGAAATCTGCCAACAAGAGGGAAGGGCTGAAGGGAGTGGTCCCACACTGAGGGATTTATTGCCAAGAAGAAGAAAAAAGGCTGATGCAAGATGCACAGTATCTGCCCTTACTTGGAAACCACAGAGCAAACCATCACTTTAATAGACCTCATTACCTCCCCAAAAATTTATCACATGGGATCCTAACACCACCCAAGCCTGCATGCATATGCTTATGGGTCCAAAAAGCTGCAAAAATTGTGTATTATTTCTTGGAGCCATGTGAAATATTTGCACAATTTCTAAATCAGTCTGTGCTGGCCTGACTTCAGGTTTTGGTCCCAAACAAAAACTCAAATAATTTGCATTGAAAAGCTTTCTGGAAAGGCATCTGGATCAGTGCAGTAGACTGGTCTGAAAAGCAAGGTTTGTGTGCTTGGTTCAGTGGTAGGGGTCTGTTTTAGAAATGGGAGGGTAACTTTCTTTGGGATTTTGATAGGACTGAGCCCAAACCTCAAAGTATGCGTGAGTTTATGCAACAAGATTTCTGCCAAAAAGACTGATGATAACTGCAAAGATCAGCACAACACATGGTCCTGAGAGCCAGACAACCTCATTATAAAACACTTCCAGTACTGCTAACCAGCAGGTTTTAGGATAAGCAAGCACCCTACTGAAAAAAGTGTTATTCCTCATCTTCCTCTATTCCAACTTTTTTTTTTTTTTTTAAAAAAAAACATTTCTGTGGCTTGGACTTCATCCTGAATGAGTCTCCTTCACTTTCAAGTCCAGTGAAGGAGGACTGTGTGAGTGAGCTGCAAGGTGAATCAACAACTGTCAATTTGTTTTCCTTCCAGTTAGGAAATGGTCGGAGGGAGAGACTGAGGAGCAGGTAGGAAGCAAAACATCAGAAGGAAGGTTTTGCTGTTGGGGCTTGTTAAATTCTTGGTGTTCTCATGTCCTTGCATTTGTGTATGTTTTGGAGGGACCCATTTCTGTTATTCAGAGCACTGGATTATTGAGTTTTTAACAAAAATAATGGTACATAATGCAGCACTGGTACAGTTCCTGCTGCATTGTCAGCTGTAGCCTGTGGATTTCCAGGCTTTTGAATCAGTCCTGGGATTTTCTGTCACCCTCTAAGGGAGTGTATTGGAAAAAAGATGCAGCAGGGATGCCAACCACTATCTTAAATTCCTCTTCAGTGGCTTCCTAGTGCAGAGTATCTGCTCAGAGCACGGTGCCACATTTTGAATTTCCTAGTGCCAAGGCTGGCTGGAAAGGTTCCTGCCTTTCCCATTCTTCATTTTCCCCACTATGAATGAGAGCAGTGAAATCATGTCATTAAGAAGTGGAGGAGAGACTATTTTAGCTGTGTCATTCAGCAGTCCAGGTAAATGGCATGGCCATGGAGCCAGCCAGAGCAGCACAGTGGGGTGGGCAGCAGGGCACTGGAGGGCTGGGATAGCTCCAGCAGGAGAGGGCTGGAGCTCGTGTGGGGTACATGGGTGCAGGAGCTTAGAGCAGAGAGGAGCTGCAGAGAATGACCATTGCTAGTAATCACATTCACCTCCCCAAAGAAAGTATTTACAAACAATGCATTCTCTCTCCTCTCTCAGCTGGAGAGGTAAAATTACAAGGGAACAAAGGCATTAGTCATTACAAGCTTTCAGGCAGTTTAGGAAGTGAAAGACATTTTCTAGTCTGAAACATTTGTGAAAATTGTGCTCTTAATTACAGTAGTTTAGTAATTTTATAGATACCTTGCAGTCTTTCAGACATATTGAAGACAATGAATTCTGTCTTCTTTTTAAAGAATGGGATTAACATAAGTGCTCTTAAATGACTGTTATGTTAGTTTTCACAAAAGTGCTTTTAAAGATGTTCGGTTACCATAAGAAAAAAGTGTGTCATGGAACCAAGGTGCTTATTCCATAATTTTTTTCTTCCAGCCTGCTGTAAGAGAATAAATAGTGGTCCCAAATAATTTTATCTATAGGCTAGGCCTTGGAGGACACAGGCATGAGGGAGCTGTTCCTGTGCTTTCAGTTATCAGCTGCAACTGAATTGTAGCAACTGAGCACATGGTTGACGAAACACAGTTAACAAGGGATAGAATATGGTGGCAAAAACCTCCTTCTTTGTTTTTACAGTTTTACACTAAAATTGCTAGATATAGGATGAACATCTAAATAGTTGCCATAGTTCATTGGCACCAGAGAAAACTTGGTAACACTTTTTCACACCTATGCCCGAAATTATTTTTCTTAAAGGAAAATGTGAGAAAATTATAACCAGTGTGATTTTTTTTTCCCCAGTGGAATGCAAACAATATAGAGCAGAAAGAAGTTCAGCTTTGGTGCTCAGTAATGTTATGATAGTCCTAAATCCCAAACACACAAAAAGATGCATTGCAGTCCTCTGAAAGATTGACTTTGAAATAATCAGATTTTTTCATTCTACAGTGAGAGTTTGGGGTTGTGGTTTTGTCCATAGCTGACTCACTGGTTGTGTCTGCAGGCTTTTCCTTCATACACTTAGCTGGATAGAAGCCTTTTAAGAATGGATTTCCCACATAGTCCATTGCTGCTGAATAGGATTATAACTCCATTTTTGCAGTTTTATGAATTGGAGGCATAAGTAAAAGAGAACAGGGGTTTTAAAGAATATTAGCATTGAATTTCCTACCTCACTTTTGTATCTGCTCATGTCACAAGGAGTTAAGCGTCCCATCATGAATTCTGATCCACACCTGATCTTATTCTGGAGTTCACTGGTGCAAATTAAGTACCATAGTTAAAACAACTGCAAAACTTCCATGAGGGAGAAAATCCAAGTATTTCCTCCTGCAGTTAAGGTCAGCTGCTGCAGTCTGGTCCAAGGTGTGACACTGGGGAGGAGGCAGAAGCATGGATGCTCTTGAAACTCGCTCTGTAGGTTCACATTCTCTGTCACTTCTGTCCAGCTCTGTCAGGCCAAATCTACCCTGCTGTTTGCCTGACATGTTTTCCTAAGGGAAAACAGAGGGAAATCAAGGGTCTGGCTGCATCTGTGGAAGGCACATCTGGTGTTCAGGCTAGGACAGAACGTTTTCAGCTGTTGGTGTTTCTAGGACGGCACAACTTTGTAAATTTGCACTGCATGTCTCTGCACATCACTCTGTATTTTTAGATCTTGAAAAATGTGCTGCCAAAATATTGAATGTACAAGCAATGAAGTGTTGTTAAGAGGTGGACCAGTAGCTTTTATGTCTATAAACTATCTTCAAAAATATAGGTGTACCTTAGGTAATTAAGATGAAGGACCTTGGACTTGAAGGTTTAGAGAGCAACTTCAAAAAGTGAAGAAAATCTGCAGTAGGTCAAAGGACTCTGAAGAAAATTCCTCCTGCTGCAGTGTGTTTACTGTTATTTCAACTACAGTGTTTTCACTGATACCAAGTTAGGTCAGACCTCTTTCTGCTTACACAAAACAGACTTCACGGGTAGGGCACTGAACCACAACTCACAGATTCACAGAATAACCTGAGTTGGGAGGACCCACAAGGATTATCAAGTCTAACTCTTAAATACGGGGATTGAACACAGCCTTGAGCTCATGAAGTTGCACATTGTTTTTATCCCAACTCAGACACAGATTTTAGACAGGAGAATTAAATCTCAGTTTGCCTCACCTCTCTGTCTGTGGAATGAGTTTTATGCTTAATCACCTTACAAGGCTATCACATGAGTAAAGGCCATAAAGTTCTGTGAGGAAGTCATACATACAGTGTTAAGGGCCTTGGAGATGCCAACACAAGAGAAGTCTGAAGGAAGTTGCCTGAATAGACCCCAGCTTATGAACACCTTTGTACCTGGCATTTCTTCACACAGGATCATCTGACCTAAATCTGTTGCTGCCTGAGTATTAATTAGGGTGGTAACTCTGGGACAGCCCAGGCTGGAGGTGGTAGGTCTTGGCTGTTGGAAACCACAGAAGACCAGCATTTTGGAAAGGCTCTGTGGAGAGAATGGAGATGTTCTTTTCATCTAAAGTGGATTCAGTGAGGAAACAGAGACTTCTGGGGAGGTACCAGGATCAGTCCTAGGAGGTGAAACAGAGAAGTGCTTCACAAGTGTCTTAAAACAACAGTCTTTCTGCAGGAACAGGTCTCCCTCTTCATCACTAACCTTGGCATTGCATGAAAGCACTTTGGAAATGTTGAAAGATGATGAAACAATAGACTAATTACATTAATTTTCTTCCCGATTTCTTGCAAAATAACAGTTGGGCTGAGTTCATCAGCTGTGATTTGAACAAGTGTCTCTCTAGGATTTCAGGGTAACTCACTGTTAAGAAGTCCTGTCTTCTAAATGCTTATAAAACACCTCGAAAATATTACATTTAGAATTAAGAGGGACCAGATCCATACTCAGTACCATTCTTTTTCCACCTTTTTTGTGAATACCATATCGCTCTGTATCCTTCACTGACCAAGAGACTGATTAATTTAATTTGGAAAGTTCAACACTCTCCCACAAACCTAGCAAAATATTTTTAATAATTAGACACAGACTTACAAAGCTGGTTCTTCTAGACAGTTATTAATAGAAATGAATATTTCATATAGGTTGCCTTTGTGTCACATTGACCATTTAGG
This sequence comes from Oenanthe melanoleuca, assembly GCF_029582105.1. NCBI lineage: Eukaryota > Metazoa > Chordata > Aves > Passeriformes > Muscicapidae > Oenanthe > Oenanthe melanoleuca. Next base: position 24,606,020 of record NC_079337.1, on the reverse strand, counting down.
ATGTTGGGTGCCAGATCCTTTTCCAGGCTGCTTTTCTGTGAGTTTTGAGGGCTCATTATTTTGCAGTGACTTAACAACAGATCTCATTAACTCTGTGAAATCAAACTAAAAGCCATTAATTCCATGTAGGTCACTACATGGAACAACAGTCAAATGGTAGCTTTCTGTCATTGGTCAAATTTCATTTGTGCTTAATGATCAACTTCTCACCGTACTGTACAAATATGATTTTGCAATCAAAGATAAGTCTAAAGAAACAATAAAGTTTCTACACCAATTTAAATACAGGAAGATCCAGGACTTTTGGTAATTCATGGAATTTATGTAACTTAAATTTTATTGAATATCATCAAGGCAAACTAATACAAGAGTCACATCTGAAATAACATTTAGGTGGTCTGACAACCTTTTCATGACACTATATAATAAGATCCTTATCTCTTTTAGAAGATTTGTTACATCTGGAAAATCCAACTTTTTTTTTTCTTTTTTTTAATACTGCACCATCACATATTGCACATTGCCCAGTGAAGTTGGTGCTGCTTCTCCCTTCCCCCTGCAGAGCTGGCCAGATGTGGATGAATGTGTCCATCAATGGAAAAAAATCACAACAAGACTTAAGAAGTGATTAATTAAAAAAAAAAAAATTGGAAGAAAAGCTGCAATGAAGTCTAACCAATCCATAAACACCCAAGAGCAGCCTGGGTATCAGAAATCAGATAAAAAAAAACAATTTCAGATTCTGCTGGGTTGTGCTGCTCCTTTGTCATGTTCCTGCACACATCAGCCCCCCAGAAAGTGGGGCCCACAGGACCCCCATTCTCTCTCAGTGATATCCTGTTAACCTCTGCCCATGAGCACCAAAGTTTAAAGAAACTTAATTAGCTGGGAAACGTTTTTCTCACTTATCCTTTGCTTCAGTACACTGGAAAGCTGGTATGTAAGCAGGTTTGCAGAACTGCAAAACAAACCTACCACTCATGTTGAAAAATTGTTTTGTTACAAACTCTTTTTTAGGAATGAGCTAAAATGCACAGCGAGGGAATGACTGAATGATGTGATATGTTTTTTGACATGGAGGTGCACCCACCTTGATACATGGTGCTTTGTAATACCAGGAGTCCTTGAGTTTCTTTACTCTTTTGACAACTGTCCTGTTGGGGAGTTCAGCAGTGTTTGATGAAGCTGCATTTCTTTTCAAAAAAATTGGTTGTGAAAGTTGTTTCTTATGCATGCTTCTTCCCTGCATTTTCCCAGTATCAGTTCATAGTTTGCATGTGTTCTGTTGCTTGGCTAAGCACAGAAATACTCTGCTGCCCCTCTTTACAGATACTGCTGTCTCTAGGTATGCTCTTAGGACTGCCTTGCTGCTTGGAACTGGCAGACTGAGGGGTCACTGTAGTTCCCCCATGCTCCTGTGCTGAGTCAGCATTAGCAGTGCAGCTCCTCTTTCCTGAGGACTATGGGATTGAGATCAGAAGGGCAAGGAAAGGCCATTTTATTATGTTTTTTATTTTTTTTTAATTTTATTTTTTATTTTATTTTATTTATTTTATTATGTTATGAGATGACTCTTCAGCAGCAGAAGGGAAGCTTGGAATGACTGCCAAGGTACTACTGCTGACCATAACAAGAAGGTGAAAATGGTTTGATTTGTCATGAAGGTGTAGGAAGCTCCATATTCTTCACCTCTTGCCCTTTAGACATTTCAGAGTGCTCCCTCTATAAATATTTCACATGCTGATATTAAAAAAAAATTAAATAGTCAACAAACAGCAAAAACACCTGCTTCTCCTCTTTTCTTGCTGTTATGGTACAAACAGGCTGCAGTCAGTGTGGTTATCTCAGCTCCTTTCCCAGCACCACTGTCTGCTCTATGTGGCTTTCACAAAGAAGAACGTTGTGCCTTTTGCCATAGCCTTGTGCTTCCAGGGCACAGACTTATCTGCCAAAACTCCTGTGAGTCACCATGTGAGCAGGTCAGGGCAGAATTAATATGTTTCCTCTTTTCCAGCTGGGCCTCAGGCGGGGAGCTGGAGCTGGACCTGTGGGTGCTCTGTCTGGGTGGCCAGCTGGCTCGCTGCTGGGCTAGCCCAGCACACCCACAGCACTCTGTAGTCCAGCACCTCAGAGACCGGTTGAACCAGCTGGGCACTGCGTATACAGATTGCCTGGTGTGTTTGGTTGGGTTTTTTTAAAGCAGAGCAGAGACTTTCCACTCTGTGATTATCCTTTAGGACATGTTGCTATATTCCGTGCTGCACTTCTAAATTTGTTCTGCTCAGTTCTGCGGTGTTGATCCTGGACTGGGGTGTCCAGAGGTGTCAGGAGCCAAGTGTGGGGATGAGTCTCCATAGAAAGCAGCCCTAGCAAAAATTGGCAGTGACCTCCACTGTGAGGAGGAGCTGAGCCTGCTAGAATGCCAGCTGAGGTTGGACTGAAGGCTTGAGGTACCTGCTACTCACTTGGGCTTTTGACAAACAAATACTTCACTCCCTACTGGCAGGTAGGATGGAGACAGCAGAAAGTAGCAATAGGCTTCAGACAATAATATCTGCATTTTCTTCCCATCAGCCAGCTCTCCATCCCTTAATCCTGTGCCTAACCCAAGCATGGGATGTGTTTTGAGTTCTGGATTTCTGTGGCCAGGTTTTGATAGAAGGAGGACCATTCATCATCCCCTTCCTCCCCTCACCACTGGGGAAGAGGAGGTAGAGAATTCAGGAGTAAAGTTCAGCCCAGGAAGAAGAGAAGATGGGGGTGTTTTTAGGATTTAGCTTTTATTTCTCATTATGCTACCATAATTTTATTGGCAATAAAGTCATTTCGCCAAGTTGACTCTGTTTTGACCTTGATGGTAACTGGTGAGTGATCTCTCTGCCTTTACCCAGCCCGAGGAGCCTTGTGATGTATTTTCTCTCCTCTGTCTAGTTGTGGAGAGCACTGATAGAGCAGCTTTAGTGGGTATGCAGCCAGGGTCAACCCACCAACCCCAGTTTGAAAACAAGTTTGAGACAGAAAAATACTACTTTGTATTTTACTCATGGATATATTTTGATCATAGTATGGACAGTAAAATATCAATTTTAGCTTACCAGAGAAGTCACTGCCTGAAGGGAGGAGAATGTAGGACATTTTGAGTCTGAATAGATAAGAAGTTTGTTTCTGATCAGTCTCTTGAGTTGTAAAAGACTGTAATTGTCTGGTCATTCACTGCTACCTTATTTTGAAAATCCCTGCAGATGATTCCCACCAGATAGACTGCTTTGGTAAGCAGTTCATTTCAATACCTCACAAAAGCTAGAGCAGAGAGCAGGGCGAGGACAGAATGAAGCAGAAGTGATTTACTGAGTAAGCAATGTCATCACTCTGCTGCACATCAAGTCTTTGCAAGAGAGAAATTTGTTGGTTGATTTTACCTTACAGAACAAACAAGATTAAGTGGCAGAGGCACAAAAGGCAGTCTTAGTTCTCTGGCTCCAAGACACATTTGCAGGCATGCATTAGATCTTTTTCAGTCTTGGGTGGCATATACTTTTTGGCAAGGTAGTGTTTTGGCATGTAGCACTTCCCATAGACACCTGATCATGCTGTCTGTTTAGGAAATTGAATCAGTTACTTGCAGTTTTCTATCCTTCTTTTCCATAAAGGCTCCCATGGTGAATTATGTGAAAATGTAACTTGATTTCTACTGCTAAAAACAGATTAGTCTGAGTCACACAGTGTAGAACTGTAACTGTGGTCACTTCTAGATAAATGGAACTAGAGGAAGCCACCATCCTGTGGAATTGTGGAGAAGTGTGTGTGTGAATCAGTGTGTGTGTGTGTGTGCTCCAAGGGGAGCTCTGCAGTAGTTGCTAAATGGAAAGACAGGCGGAATTACATCAATGTAATCTCAGAGACAGCAAAAGGACACTGTAATCCCCACCAGGCACAGACTCTGTGGCTCTGTTATCAGTCTAGTTTAGATCCCTGGGTGTCCATACCCAATCACAGTTAGATCATTGTTTGCCTGTTGCTTGAATAAATGTTCTTCTCATTTGCGTTTGTGTTCATGGCACAGAATTCTCCTTGGTTTTAAAACTTTAGTAGCAAACATTTTTTAGAAAAGCAATATGGCTTCTTTATAGAGAAAGACATATTGCTTGCACCTATTTGATTTCATTATTTAGAATTTACTTTTCACCCCCCATTTTAATGTCAGCACTGAGATACTTGCTAATGGGAGAACAAGTGTATCATTAGATATTCTGCCTGATCTTCCTCCACCCAGTTTTGCAAACATCCAAAACACAGGAGCAGGCATCAGCATGCCCTGGCTAGCCTGAGGAGTTCACTGCCTCAGGAAGTGATCAGATCACATCTCTGTCAGGATCTCCTGTCTTGGGAATGAGAAATGCAGCTCCTGAGAAAAAAAAAAAAAAAAAAAGGAGGGGAGCATCTTTTAAACACCAAAGAGAAGACACAGAATGAGCTGTACCTCATTTCAAAACTCCTCCTGCAGGTTTTGGCACTCTGCTGAGTTAAAATGACCGATGAAAGATGTGAGAAAAGTGTGCTGAGAGAGCATTTCTGGGAGGAGGCAACCCTACGTGGAGAGGATGTGATATGAGCTGTGTAGATGCTGAGAGCACTGCACTGTCTCCCCTGCATGCAGGGGTGGGTGAACAGGAGAGGCTGCAGTGGCTCTCTTGCCTGAGCCTGGGAATATGTGCATTGCTTTGGGCAATGCTAATGGGAAACACAGACTCAGCTAAACTTCTTCAGCACACCTGAAAACCACAGCAGGGTGGTTTATAACTTGCACATAGCACAGGAGGACTCATCTGGCAGTAGAGCCAATGAGCAAATACCACTTTGCAAATAGCTGATAATAACAGTAGCTTCATAAGTGCTCACAGTCATCTTGTGAAGTGAAATTTCAGGCATCAGAAGTAATGGTGCAGGAGCCAGGATGCAGCTCTTCTGCATGGGTATGACCTGGCTGTAGAGCCCTATCTGTGATGCCACTGACAGCCCAAAGAGCAGCAGGCACTGTGGCACTCCACTGGGCTGCAGATACTGTGCAGTGGACAGGGGAGAGCAAGCTGCATTGTTCCTTACAGCAGGCAGATTTGACTAGGTGTTTTTGGAAATCTAAATACTCTGTGCATATTATGTATAAGCTAGGTAGCAGTTTTTATGTGCAATAGGCTTACTAGCACCTTCTAATCTGACCATTACCATAAAAGCTGCCATCCAACTCAGCTCTTCAGGCTGCCTTGAAGATTTTAAAACATTTTTACAGAATACTGACTTCACAAGGCAAGGACAAGTAACAGAGAATCTATAACTTCAGAGGAACTGTTCCTTCTTTCACACACTTTGCATAAATGGTAGCTTGTATTACCCACATGTATTTATTACAGTGGCTTTAGGTGACTTGTTTTGCCTGCTGCCATGTAATAGTCATGAAAGACAATGAGGCAGAGTAGGAACCAGGTTAGATCATGGTCAGAAAGTTAGAGGAGAGATAAGATGGAGCTGGGTAGAGCAATGAGGACTTATGATGTAGGCATAAAGTAAGATACACTCAACCTCAAAATAGATTGTATCTGTCTTTGCTCGATTTCTTTTTGAAAGCTCCTTTCACTCAGTATTCATCACAACTTATGTGGGGCCACCAAGCTACAGTGGTAGACAATGGGCAGGCATGTTCTTGCATTAAAACAGTGAGACAAAACTCCTTCTGCAGAGTTCCTTGCTGGTGAGACAAAAGTCTTTGTTTCTGATGTGAGCTGGATGTCAGGCTATCCCCTCTGTATACAGATCTCTTGAAGTTTCTCATTTAAACACACTGTTACCTTGCATCTCACTTAGATGAGGTAAAGGTGAATTTGCTATTTCCAGCTTGATTTAGCTACTTGTTTCCTCTGTAAGCAATGACCTGTTAAGGGATGAAGTCAAGCATGTGCACCAAAGCACTGGCTCTGACTGAGAATCCTCATCAAAATCTGTGTGCCCTACCTGGGTATGGCTGTGCTCAGAGCTCCTGTGGATGTAACAAATACAGGGAGAAATGAGAGAAAACTGAAGAAATCAAAAAAGTGAATTGTTCCTAATTATGTTGCTAGTACAGCATTTTATCAACTCATTTCTTGTAGTTTCCCAGCCATCAGCATTGAAACTCTGCATGTTGTTTTGAGCTAAAATAGATATTTCCCTGTTCCTGAAAACTGAAGCATCATTCCTGTGGTAATGAAATAAAAAACACTGATGTTACCATTCCAGACTTTCACCAGGGGATGTGGCTGCAGTCCAGTTTACAGGTCTGACTTCAGAGTAGCTTCCTAGAAGCCAGCAGAGTTTCTCCAACTTTCAAGCTGTCTCAAGCTTATTATTTCAGCACAGTTATGGCCTTTTTCTCATAGTGATTTGAAGTGATAGCATGTAGATTTAAAATGTCCACTGACCTTTCCTAATTTTCTCTTTTTGTTTTAAAGTATATTCGGTGCTGTTCGAACTGGTGCTTATATGCTGTACATTTTGATGACCAAAGGCCTGAAACAGTCAGTGTGTGACCAGAGTTTTTACATTGGACCTGTCAGCAAATTCTGGGCATATGCATTTGTGCTAAGCAAAGCACCTGAACTAGGTGAGTACCCTCTCTCTCTTTCTCTTATATGCATTTGTGTATTTTTAAAGAAATGCCCATGCAGGAAGCACAAGAAGGGTCTCATCGCTGTCAAAATCCCATTTCAGTCTCAGAAAAACTGAGTAAGCATAACCAACCCCAAACTACATGTTTTATCTCTAGAGGTCAATTCCAGCTTGGCTAAAGTTAGATCAATGTGAAGCTGAATAAGACCTTTCTCAGCCCAGGAATAGACTGCAGTGATTATACACAGCAGGGCAGTCAAGAAGTAAAAGCAATCTGGTCCATACCTCTTCCTGAACTACTTGTAGGCAAATTGGAGTGGCATAATGAGCAGTCACACACCCCATGGCTACAGAAGTGGGAGGTGGGCTATGGCAGCTGTGTCAGCAACAAGCTTTGAGTCAGGCTCTGCCTCCATTCTGCAGCTTTCATTTTTTAATACACATCTAAGTGTACAATTACGAACAGTAAGGTGCTTCCTCCCTAGACTATGAAAGCTGTGGCTGTCTGTTTCCTCCAAGTAGGAACCAATTTCCCATAATATCCCTAGCTTTTCCAGTCCTGATTTTTATAAACTTATATCTCTCCAGGATACTTAGGGATGTATATGTGAAAGCCAACTTGAAAGTCAGTTTTCATGTGTTCTCAACTGTGGCTTATTAGTGCAAGAAAGTATTGTTTTAAAGGAAAGGAGCAGCCCTCCAGTGTTCATTTTGAAGGATGCCCTTATTAAACCCCAGAGGACTGCAGCTGTCACTGTGTTCAGGTGTACAGCAAAAATAAGACTTTACTTTTAGCAGGTAATTTGATTCAGCAAATTAGATGACAGCAATTCATCAGCACTAAAACTAGAATGAGACAGACACCAGTTGTCCTCCTGTGTCAGAATCCCTTGGTTTCCTGCTGCTTAAATTGTCACAAACCCACAGAAATTTAGTTGTTAAAAATGGGGAGCATCAGATAGAACTGCACAGCAACAATAAATTGAACATAAGATTACTTGTTAAAATGTGAGTCAACATCTTGCAGTTAATGAAGTAAACAGCAGTGTTATGGTCTATTATAGACCTTGTGAAGACAGTGCAGTTTTGCTGCCATCCATGACTAATATTCTTGACTTAGATTTCCTAGGTTACTTATACATCAAACTAAGTCCCCATGTTCAAATTTCAGGGATCCTTTTGGAAACACTGTGTGTATAACAGTGGAAAACAAGTTGCATACATATATGTCCATATATCTAATTCAGATGCTCATTGCAATCATGAGAAGCAGATGAAAAAAAGAAAAAGCAAGAAAGAGGAATAATATTTACTTTTCTACAATAGTAAGATGGACTTGCAGAAAAGGGATGTGTGTTTCAACATAACCCAAATTTCTTTCTGGAAACATCTCTTTCAGTATGGTAGGTTGCATATGCAACAGCTTTTTTGTATATTACCTCAAAAGGCTTTACTGATTTTTAAATAGGTTCAGTTTGCACATAGACATTTGAATCGGAGGACACTGTCCTCTAGGTTTTCTGTTGTCAGGCTGTGTTTCTCTTGCAGTCACAGTATATAATGGGCAGCCTCATGGTTAGGGACAATACATGTACATCCACCTACCTCACCCCAGACTTTTGTGGATAATATTTGCAGCAAAGGGCTACCAAGTAAACCTATGGAGTTTTCAGACAGAGTTATCCATACAGGAAAATATGGATGCATTGCTTTGCTAAAGATTGCATAGAGATTAGGTGCCAAACTGGCTCTCAGATGGGTTCTCAGGTCTAGAGTTGAGGTGAATTTCATGCTCTAAATAGTGTAAACTCCAGCAAGAGCAAAGAGAGGAGAGCACTGCGTTAATTATGGAATTGCTTGATACGTTTCTCATTTCCTCCCCTCTTCTTTTCTTGTGCTTTGTTTTTATTGCAGGTGACACAATATTCATTATCCTTAGGAAGCAGAAGCTCATCTTCTTGCACTGGTACCATCACATTACCGTGTTACTGTACTCTTGGTACTCCTACAAGGACATGGTGGCCGGCGGTGGCTGGTTCATGACCATGAACTACGGGGTGCACGCCGTCATGTACTCCTACTATGCCCTGCGGGCTGCTGGCTTCAGGGTGTCCCGCAAGTTTGCCATGTTCATCACCCTGTCGCAGATCACTCAGATGCTGATCGGTTGCGTCATCAATTACCTGGTCTTCTCCTGGATGCAGCAGGGCCAGTGCCATTCCCACGTGCAGAACATCATCTGGTCCTCCCTCATGTACCTCAGCTACTTTGTGCTCTTCTGCCATTTTTTCTTTGAGGCCTATATCGGCAAAACCAGAAAAGAAAGAAAGGTTGACTAGTGAGAGAAACGAGAAGCCATAGCTCAGGGTCATCAAGAAAAACAAAACTATAAGAAAAAAAAAAAAGGCACAAGGAAACACATATATGTATGGTGCAGCTAAAACCTGGCAGCTTAGGGAAAGTTAGCATGGTTTAACCCAGTAAGTTTATGATCCTATCATGGTGAGGACTCACTGAATTCTACTCTATCTCAAAGGACTGCTGATGAAAGACAACTTCCTTCTTGTACCTCTCTGCTCTAGAAAAGAAGGAGAAAGGAAGAGAAAAATCAAGAAAAAAGAAAAAAGAGAGGAGAAATTGAATAATGTTAAGGGGGGAGAAAAAAGTGCATTAAATAGGCAGTGTGTTTCCCCAAGGTGGAGGAGAGACTTTTATTTAAAAAAAGAAAAAAGGTTTCTAAATCCTTTCTAATAATTCCTCTGCCTTAAAGGAAAAAAATAAGCAGAGGTGACAAAAAAAAATATCTGTCTATAATAACAACAAGATTGCAGAATTAAAATCTTTTCCATAGAAGGTTGATACCTTTAGCCAAAATGAAGCCCAAAAAGATGTTTCCTGCAGGGAAACTGGCTGAGCTCCACACTGTGGTTATGTATGGAAAAGACACGAGATTGATTTCTCTGCTATGTACTCTGCCAGGAGAGCAGATCTAGGACATAGAGTGACCTCCCTCAGAAGGCAGAAAGGAGAAGTATTTTTACAAGAGTTTAATGTGAAAAGATGCATTGTTGCAATACATATCTCAGAGAGTGCATTTTCCAAATGCATTTTTCAGTTAAAGGCAAGGAATTTCTGAAGCAGGATAAGTCATAGAGGGTTAAATCAATCAATATTTGCTAAATTACCAGGGGCTAATAGTGGAGGGATGTTCAGGAAGGAGAGGGAGACAACTCCCCTCACGAGATTTTTAGGAATTATCCATTACTCTTAATTTAGCCCGCAGCAGCACTGAATTAAACGGGGAAATCGGGAGAAATCGCAGTTAGCGAGAAGAGAGTGATTTATCTGCCCACTGTTTTCAGAACAGAGCCCTGTGGTACAATCTGGATTCTGTGTTTTGCAGATACAAGGATGCCTGCCTGAGCTGGGAGAGGTGGCAGGACTGTGTGACATTGGGTATCACTGTGCTTCTGCATCTGCCTCCTGGGCAGTGCAAAGATGTTCAAAGTGCCCTCCTCTGGTCATGTGGAGATACTACTACAAAACATACTTGGAATAGGTTTTTCTTGAGATTTGTGTAGAAAAAATTAGTCTAAATGAAGTAATTTTGCTGCAACAGCTTGACTCTAAAGTCCAGAGAGAGTTATCTTTCATTAAATAAATACATTTCTGCAGAATCTGTACTGTAACATCAGACTGACCGCTTAGGAAGACACTCTTCCTTCTCTGAAGTCAGCTACAGATACAAGGAGAAATGTATTTCACTCTGAACCTTAGAGAGTGAGTTGAGAACAGCCATATTCTTTCAAAGACAAGTAGGTTGCATTATCTGTGATATTCCAGTCCTTACAAAGCCAAATAAAATGTGTAAAAGTTCTAGTATTTCAAAGACGCAAGTATGTAAACTTGATGTTAAATGTGTTAATGTAGTATTCTAAATTGTAACAGCTAGGTAGTTTAACTAAACAATTAGAAGAACTAGATCAACAAAATAGGGACTGCTGTTCTGCATAGAATATACACACACACCTATAACTACACCATATACACATTCTGTGAATTGTCAACAAGAAAAAACAGCCCAGTGGCAGAGAATCACATTTCCTGGCTAATGCAAAAGATTGTCATTATCTTTCTTGCTTTAATTTGAGATTGTACAGTACAAAAGGGTTTTTTTTTTTTTTAATTATGATTTTTAGCTTTATTTGTGCTGTCATTCATGAAACAGAGCTGCTTTAGTATCCTGTTTAAAGATGACAAGGGCTTTCGGTGTCTCATTATATACAAAAGAAAAACAAATAAAGTTACATTCCATATTATGTGAATGGTCTTACAAATCAAAGGCCTTTTCAGGCTCAAATCGTAATTATAACAAGCAGAAAATGAGTTTACATTTGTGTTATTTAAGTTATTGATGTGCTGACATTTTATAGTACAAAGCATAGCAAAATGTGATATGCAGTAATGAAGCTATGATATTCATTAATAGGACTTCTGTATACGTGGAAATATTAGACAAAACCAATTAAATGTGTAAACCATTTTGTTATACAGCTTGGGAGTAGATAATTATAATGCTGAATAAGCCTTTTTCCTCATGTTTAATTTTGCCCTGGCTAAAAAGCAGGTTAAGAAGACTGTTAAAGAGTGGAAAAGGCAAAATTAAAGTTAACTACTATTAGGTGATAAAGCATTAGTAGAAGCCCACCATTGTGCCATTTAGAGCCTCAGTCTTGTGTGTCTTAAGTCACTCAGACAGAGCAAGAGGGGCTGGAAATAGTCCAGTGTCTGGAGCTGGAGGTGAAGCTGGAGCAGAAATCTTGGACTCTCTGAAGTCAGTGGAGGCTTTGCTGTGCTTTGAGCAGAGCCAGTGTGCCTGACTGCCTTTATCTGAGCAGAGGGGAAGGAGCCCTGCACATCTCCTGCAAATTTGAGGCGTATGACTCAAAATCTGTATTGATGGCAAGTGACATCACAGCGTGGCAAGGACTTGTCACCCAATTTTAACACGAGCATGAAACAGGGTGGGATGCAAACAACATCTACCCTGTTTCATACTCAGTTTCCCTTAATTGCATAGGATTAAAGCCCCACATTTCTAGGTTCTGGATTGCAATGCTGGCAACACCAACACTCATTTCAGCAGAGCAAGAAATTCACCTGCTCTTTCCCCATCTCCCAGCCCTCCTGGGTACCTCTGTACCATTCCCAGCAGCTGCTCCTCACCATGCCCTCTGCCCTCCCAGCCAAGGCTGGGTGTGGGAGAGGCAGCTTCCCTGCTGCCTGGCAGGCAGCTCCAGTGCAGTGCCCAGCCCGAGTGACCTCCTCAGCAGGCAGTGCAATGTGCCCCTGGTGTGCAGGGGACCGGGCTGCAGACAGGCACACTTGTAGGGATGTGGCAACAGGATCAGACATGTAAGGCACAGTGACAAATTAGGGAACAGTTATTGTCACGCTGGGAACTGGGTGCGGCACTGCCATTTGCTTCAGGAAATTATAACATCACACACATTTACACACGTCCTATGGCTCTGCTGTACCATTGGGCTTTTCCTCTGAGGTTTTTCCACTGGACCCAAATGAGGTAGCTGGCATTAAAACATTTGACAAACATGAAAAACAGCTGACACTGTTTTTCTTACTTTTCTTCCTCGGAAACATACATGCATTGTATTTCGACACCACACTTAATCCACTTGCATATACCTGAACACTGAAGTAGTCAATCCTAACATCATGACACCTCAACAGTACTCCTGCTGTTCCAACCTTTGAGCCACAAAATGCACAGAGTTAATTGGGTCCTACTTATTTCCCCTGGCTTGAGTCTTGGAGTAATATTTTCAGATTTTTCTGTCCAGTACCAGAACTCTTTTTCCCCATAATTATTTTAAAGAAATCTGCTATTCTATTGCATTCACACACGCCATGGGGAACTCAAACTTTATATAAGGATCATAGGACCTGTGGCAGCCATGAGAGATGCCAGAAATGCTGTTATGGGATCCACTGTTAAAGTCAGGAAAGTTCCACTGATGATTAGGTCACTCTGCCAGGGTCAAAGTCTGTGTTTTGTGTTTTGATGCATTAATCCAATGTACTGAAATAAAACCAGAAAGGTCAGTATGGATTTATGCTTACCCAGCTGCCAGCAGAATTTGGCTCTTCCTTAGCACTACTTCTGTGTAGTGAATATTTTAAGGAAAATATTTTAAACTAGTTAGTGAAAAAACAAAAGCTTGGGTAATTCTGCAGCCTCTTTAAACTGTGCCTGTCCCGAGAAGGAAACCCATTGTTCTTACAGACCTTCTGTAACTCAGAGTCACAAGTTATTTATGTCTGGGCTCGCTGATGACTCCAAAAGAGACCTCTCACCAGCATCTCCCAGTTTTACTTGCAAGATAAGGGCCAAAGTGTGCAAAAGGAGTCACTCAAAAGAGTCAGGCAAGGTAGCAGGAATAAAATATTGGCCACAAGTTTGCAGGAGAGACACAGAAGGGAGATCTATTTCTATCCCAGGACAAAGTTTCCAGGCTGAGCACTCACTCCTTTCCAAAATGAGGAAAGGCAATGTGGAAGGAGGGTGGGCTGCACAGTGCCAGGTGCTCAGGATGGGGTGGCTGGTGGAATAAAGCTTCCATGTCGGGGTCCCTCCTGCAGAAGTTAATTAGGCAGTTGCTCACTGAGTGCAAAAGTGGGTCTGTGTATTTGTTTGGAGGAACATTCATAGTCTGATAACTTTTTCAAGCCTTGGGCAGGTTTTTTTTTTCTCCTGAAAGCAAAAACTTGGGACATTTTAGTTGAAAACAATGGTACCTCAGAGTTCAGGCAACATTCAGGTGGTTTCAGGCAACAAAGAGAATATGAGAGCAATTATTGTGACCATAAAACAGTAGCCTTTGTAAGCAGTGCCAGATAAAATTCTGTAGTACTGTAATATCTCTAATAGTCATAGCCAATCCTGTACTTCAAACCAGAAGTATAACATCTTTGTATAGAAACCATAAATACAGACATAAAGTAATAAAGATGGCTTTGATCAAGGGGGAAATCAAAAACAATTTCAGACCATAGTGCATAAGTTCAGGACTTGTTCCAATGCCTGCTGAAAGTGAGATTGTTGGTGAGATGTCCAGTGACTTCAAGTAGCTTTGCTTCAGCCCACTGGAGCCCAGATGCAGAGGGTGATGTAAGACCCAAATTCCCTTTTTGCTTAGTGGTGACATGAACCATCTGGGGCATTACTCAGCTCTGACGTGTGTCTTCAGTCATATTTTCCATTCTAGCATCAATGAGCCCCCTACAAGGAAAGAATTGTAACACAGAACTGTCAGTGGGTTTCCAGTGTTTTATTTCAATACATTTTCCATTCCATTTATTTTATTAAAAGCAAGCTAGAGGACAAGCCTCTGATCCTGCAATCATGAATGCTCCATTGCAGCCTGTGCACCATACACAGGCTTTTGCTTACAGGGGTAAAGGCAGGACCAGGGTCTTGTTACTGACTTAATTTCTAGCAGAGCAAACACCACAGGGTAGGATTTGATTTCTTAAATTAAATCAACTGTACCAACACAAATAAGATTGAATCTGCACATTAACTTGACAGCTAAGGGGAACCAGGGCCCCTCCCAAGACATCATAATGTAAAATGGTGTATGAAGAGAGGTTAGAGTGTATTTCCCAAGGGATATAAAATAATGCTTCCCTGAAACAGTGACCTTCCTGAGAAATCTCCCTTCTGTCCAGTCCTAGACAGCTTCAAACAGGCCTGTCTGCTGAAAAAATGCAGCTCTGATTGACTTATCTGCTTTCTCCAAAGGGCCACTACATGCTTTAGGCTTTTTGGAGCCTTAAAGCTCAAGCTAGATTTATATTCAGAAAAAGAAAAACAACCTTAATATGTGTACAATAACTAGAAGAGAATAGTATGATAAATATCTTTATTTTACCATTTTCAAATGGCTATTTCATTACATAAAAGGAAGTTTTTATTTTTATTTTTTGGGGTATATTGATATTCCAAATAAATTTTAACTTTTGGTTCAAAATAAGATCTGTCTCTGTGTCTTATTAATCTGCAACATCCATTTTTTTTCTCTCTACTGCCACCAAGTCCATTTATTGAAAAAGAGAAGTGCTTCTCCAGATACGAGACTACAGCATGACTACTGCGTCACTTCCCAGCAGATCCCTACCAAGTTCAGATTTTTGTGCACTACACAGAAGTAGCATGTGGGTTTTTTTCATTTTGTGTATGTCACATGCATCTGTGTGATGAGAGTGCATATCATACAGGTGCTCAAATGTCCTGATTGTACATGCTTACATTTTGGAAATCCTAATCTTTGCACCTGTGGTAAGGAACAGAATCCATCGTGGTACTGCCTGTGCAGTGAGCCCTGGCAGCACTGTGCTGTCACTGCCACCCTGATGGCACTGACTGCTCTGCAGTGTCTGTGCACCAGACCTTTTCTGGCCTATCCTGTGTCCATTGTTCCTGAACATCCCAGTTACCCATCCCTCTGTCAGCAGCACAACTTGTGCAGACAAGCATCCCTGCTGAATGATGGACACAGCCCTCCCCTCTCTGCACAGCAAGAGCAGTTCATGGCTTCTTTTGCTCTTATTCTTTTGGAGTTAAGCTAAAGTAGTCTATAAAGGAAAAACTTTGTTGCCCTATATACACAAATCAGTGAAGTGACTTGCATCTATCACAGGACTATCCAAAATCTGAGGCAAGATCCAAAGTGAAAAATGTTTGGGCTGCATCATCACCCTGCTGAACCCTCACGGCTCCCCAGCTTGCTTCCAGCCCCACAGCAGCTTTCTGAGCAAAGACAGCTGAAGCTGGAGGCAGAGGGAGGAGGGTAAAGCAGAAAGGGAAACCCACAGCAGGGACACGTGGGGATGTGAGAAACCCTGATGACTTTCCTGAGGATTGGTTTGGAAATCAGCCCAAGGAGCAGTCTGAAAATTAAACAGCAAGAAGAGGGAGTTGCAGGTTTGGACTGGGAAATGCTGCCTACCATCTTCATTATCACAGGGAGAGTGGAAGAGCAAATAATGTAGCAGATGGGTATTTCCAAGGTGCAGCTCAGTCACCGATTCAATAAGAAGGCAGAAAAAACCCCAGGATTTGGGCAGTATAGAATTGTTTTGGGCTTTTGGCAGAAACTACATTTTCTTTCCTTCAGCTCTCTATGCTTCTGACAGATACCTGTGACACTGTCTATGCCCCCAGGTACAAAAATCAACTCCTTTCTAGTTTCCTCTGCCAAGCTGCTGTGGCTCAAAGTGAGTTTGTGCTTACAAGTCCCCAGCAGAATCAGTCATCCTGGCATCCCACTAAACATGGGCTGCTGCTTACCCAGAAAGATGATAACGGGATTAGAGAAATTGTGTCCTGCTTGTCCCTCAGCACCGAGTGGACAGGCAGGTGTCCATCACCACGTGGCTCTAGCAGTGCCCTGTTTATTGCCATCCCAGCAAGAAGCAGCGTTTTCCTAAGCTGAGCCCAAGCACAGTGGAGGGGAGCCCTGGGGCTGTAGTTGATGCTCTCCTGCCAGCTTGTGCAGGGAGTGGGGTACAGTCCCACCTTCAGCTGTGCTCTGTCCCTCGTGCACAGACTGCCTCGAGACAATGCTGAAACACTTCACAAAGTTCACATGAAGCCCATGCAAGCAAACACATTCTACAGTGATGCTGGACTTGGCCAAGACTTGAGCCTTGGCCACATTGCATAATGTCAAAATGCTGAATAAGCATTCTTCATCCATTCTTCTCCAAGTAGCTCTGTGCTCCCTCAGAGTGATGTGCCCACAAAATCCCTGCTGGAAATCCCCACATAAACACCTTCAACTGTGCCTGCTCTGCCACCTTCCAGCCCTTTAGAGGCCTTAGAACTTGTCAGGCAGCAAATCCTCGCTTGCTGCTCTGTCAGAAGCTCACCAGAGAAGGCTTAGAGGGGGTTATTTATAATGAATTTCACAGCAATGGAGTAGGCTCTGTTGCTTCAAGGTTTCACAGGGCTAATTTAAAATGGAAAAGGACAAAATATACAGGAAACTTGGCTTCTGAAAAAGTCTGTTGCTTTTAGCTGATGGAATATCCAAGAGAAAACTGGGAAAATTGAAAAGACTCCAGCTTAAGGGCTTGGTCTTACCTGAGGTCCTCTGTGAACCTGCTTTTGCAGCCAGCTTTGTCAGTACAAAACCATCCAGTGCAATACATCATGTGGAGAAAAATTTGCATGTGCAAAGAGTTTTAAGTAAGAACTACACCCAGGGAACAAAATTTCAGAATATCTTCTCCTATGCAATACGTGTCTCTTTGAGAGAACACCTTTGAGCTGCTATTTTCCCCTGCTTTATCTTAGACTTGTTTGAATTAGATCAGGACACCTGTTCCTTCAGGCAAAAGAAGAACAAGAAATGAGATGTGGCAGCTGGCCAGGACCATTGCATGCACGTATAATGTTGGTGGCTTGCATGGATTTGCATCTGGAGGCTGCTCACTTCTTGCACTGCCTCGACAAAATACTTCTTGCTCCCTGCTCTGCCACCCCATGGTGTGGCCTCAGTCTGTGCACCAGTGAGTGAGGCAAAGGGCTTTTCCCTGAGCAAAGGAAAAAATCCCTTTGTAGCAGGGGAGGAGGTAGATGCTGTTTCAAGGCTGCGTTCTGGAGGGCAGCAGGAGTGCCACTGGCAGGTCCTGCATGCTGCCCATGGGACAGGTATGGGCTCCAGGCCACCACTCAAAATGGCATGGCTCAGAGACAGCAAGCTTGGCAAGGCAACACTGCATGGGAGCCTCAGGAACAAAGACACCACTGTCTTCTAAAGTCGTACGACACCACAGGGAGGAAAAATTGGTTAAGAGAAAGGCTCCTTTCTATTCCATCAGAATAGGGCAGGGAGAATGAGCATGTGGGTCTTATGTTGGAAAATAAAAGCACTTAACTTCTAAAAAATTAACTTCAGATGTAAAACAGAAAGAAAAAGTTGCTGGTATTTGGAAGAGGACAAACTGGTTGCCATCATTCCCCAGCCAGATTTTCCCAAGCCTGTCTTTTTTTAACTGCAGATACTGCATGTCTGACCAAAAGCCTCTGCCACAGCTGGGCAAACCAGGACATGCTGTGATGTCTCTGGTACATCAGCACAGCCAAAGCCACCTGCTCACCTGTGAGTCCCAGAGAGGCTGAGCAGCTCCTGAGTGGGCTCTCTGCCTGCCCAGAGCTGTGGGCATGCATTGCTCCTTGGCAGGGACATTTTCCACTCTTTAAAGGAGTCAGCTTCAATCACTAAAATCACAATTACTGTACAGCTTCAGTAAGTCCAAACTGTACAAGTCTCTTTAGAAAATTCAATTCCTCTCAGCTGTGTGGAATCTTTTTAATTTTCTTTCTTTTTTTTTTTTTTTCACTTTCTCAAACTCCTTTGTGTATAATAGTGGCAGTAAGAGGAACCAGGAGCTAACTTTGTTGCTCAAATTCGGTAGAAATCTAGAAAACTCATCAAAAGTGTGTTTGAATTATATATATAAAATAGCAGTATTTTAACTGCAAAGGTCTTATGGGTGAATATTTGATGTATAGAACTTCCTGGAGTTACTTTCTTTAAAGGCAGCAACTGAGTTTGTTCTTAAAATAATGTGATTTTTAAATGAACATATAACTTTTATTATGAACAACACTGCTTGAAAGTATCCCATGTGAACTATGAACTAGCAGTGTTACAAGCAGTGCTGTGAAATGGCAACCAACTATACATTAAGTTTAGAGAGTAAAGTTTTGGTCCTGATTCTGCCTTCAAATAATAAGAATAATAATAGTAATAATAATAGTAATAATAATAGTAATAATAATAATAATAATTATTATTATTATTATTATTATTATTATTATTATTATTATTATTATTATTATTATTATTATTATTATTACTATTATTATTCTTATTACTATTATTATTATTAGTAGTAGTAGTAGTAGTATTAGTATTATTATTATTACTTAATGACTGGTTGCTTGGTGAGATGCCTGTAAGTCCTTGTGTCTGGTCAGTTGTGAACCTGCTGTTAGCCACAACATGTTTGTTGATAAGTTATTTTCTTTCTATTTCTCCCCCTGATAATGCTGGGCTTAAGTGCAGCTACTGATGAGCTCTCAGCATTGATGGTCCTGTTTGTGTACTGAACCCAATCTTTACCCTCACAATAAGTGTTAATTAGATGGTAAAACTTCTGTTTTTACTAATCCTGCCTAGATAAGACAGACACCATCTGGGTAAGGCATTGATAGTCTTTCTACCTGTCTCCAGAGCTTAAGCTACTTATTTAACTTTTCCTCAAAGTTCTGCTGGGGTATCTACAAGCTCTTTGTTTCATTGTTTGTTACTCTTTTTGCTCCAGTTAGATGCCTTTCACTGGTTCCAAAAAGTAAGATACTATTATCCACCACATTTCACAACTCTTTAAAAGAACTGCAAGTGTCAAACTTCCAGTCCTGCTTGCTATTTGGTTCACCTATTCCATAGCAATAGTCATAAATTGTGCAAGACAAATACAAATAGTTCTTCTTGAACTCACAAACACTATTTATACTGTTAGGCAATATATACCTTACAGGGTTACAGTTCTGTGGAGAGTGGAATAGTTAGAACAAAAAAAAAATCAAATTAAACTATAGATCTTTAACTTTAGAAAGTAGCTTCAGTAAAGAATGACTCATCAGTTCTAAGTCCACATTTACAGCTTGAGCTGAAAACTGCTATAATTAACTGGGAAAGCTTCCAAAACTAATATAAAGAAAGATCCAGAAAAATATATTTTTGTATTTTAGCTAAAGCTAATCTTTTCATTGGTCATGTCAATGGTAGAATGGGAGCCAGTGTTTCCCTTAAAAATAGATATTTCATCAGCAGGACTGTTATGAATTCTATGCTTTTGGGTAATTATTGCATCAGGACCCTTGGATCTTGAAAACATTTTCAAAGACACGAAATTAAAATCTTGATGTCATAATTAGAGGGTAGTACATAATTATGGGATTTGTGTGACCCACTCTCTAGGCATGAACCGTCTTTTAACAAAGTTCTTGGCACTCATTACTTTATTCACACTTCACATGGATGTGAATGCCCTCACTTAGCCTGACAGCTCTCCATTTGGAGAGGAGTTAGAAGATGTACACAAATGCCTTGAAGAACCTCTCCTGGTTTATGAGAGGCCATGCTGGTGTTACCATCTCTGCTCTGCAGTACAAAATCACCACAGATGTGCTGTCCATCTGCAGACCTACTGACCTGCCTTTCTCTGTTTCTTCCAGATCTCCCAAGGGTGGGATTTGAGGATCAAAGGCACTGGGTCTGTTGCAATCTGCCTGTTCACATGCTTAGTGACTTCCAAGAGGACATGGGTGCTGCAATAGCCTGTGATCCACATTTGGATTGCACCTGGCTGACCAGTGACTGTTGCTCTTCACAAATTCCTTCTCTCCAGAGATGGTATTTTTGAGGAATGTGGGGTTATTTACCTTCCTTCTACCAGCTGAGCCTGGAAAACATAAAAGAATTCTTTTTCACCTTAAAAATTTCTGGAATCTGCCATTTCAGGAAAAATACTTCCCAGCTTTCATCTCAAGCTTGGATCTTAAACTAGTAGGTTTTTAACTTTCTCAGCTTGAATTTTATGAGGAGCTTAGTTTTGTTCTTGTGGTAACTCCTCTTCCCCTTCCTCTGGCACCAGGATTTAAAGGAAACTTTGAAAAAATTATCTTTGTTACTCTGTCTCATGATACTCAGTTACAGGACAGAGGAAAGGAGACTTCCTCAGGATCTGGAAAGGGATTGCTGTATGTTGGCTTTTGTACAAGCTTTCAAGTAGGTAAAGGGATATTCATGTGAAAAGTCAGCCTTGATGGAAGAAAATATGGATACTCCCTGGGAACACAGCAGGGAAGAAGGGGTGTTTTCTCTGATATGTTCCTTTATTTCTTCACATGTAAGCCTATCTGAGGTTTTCTGGAGAGAACCTGAAGGAAAGGAAAAGAAAGAAGTTTCCACCAGGACTGTGTTCTGATGAAGCTGTCCTGTGAGGGTGAGACATAATCCTGAGTGTATGTACACTGTGCAGCCATGGCTGTCTGAGACCTGTGAGCAAAGCCTGCTGTAAGGTATGTGCAAAAATCAGGAGAGAAAATGACTGGCCAACACATATATCATGGGAAGAAAGTGAATATCTCTGGGGCTTTCTTTAATCATCCACCTAGGTAGCCCTTAAGAGGAGTCCAGGAGACATTTCAAGAGAGAAGGAATCTTTATTTTACTTTGCCATGGAAATTAAAAATTAAAATCAGTGGATGATGTACGCTGCAGTTCTGGACTCCTGCCTCACACAGCCTGGTGGCTGCCTGAAGGCTCTCCCCAAGAAAGGTGGGAAGCACCTCCCTGAGCTGCAGTGCAGCCACAGCCCTGCTCTGTTATAGCAGCACTGTCAGTCATGCCATGCCCAACCTGTTTGAAATGCAAAAGAAAGCACAAAAGTAATTTGGATGCTCTGTGGAGCACCACAGAGTGTAGAGATCCTGCTAAAAGTAATGTGGGTCTGAAAAGTGACAGCTGCTCTGGTTTTGTTTTTTTTCCACAAGTGCAAGACTCCTGAATTTGCTAATCAGGCTGCTTCACTACCAAGTAAAACACCAGTCCCTTGAATAAAAATGTACAGCCTTCAAATTAAAAAAAAGTCATGTTACTCCTTCAGTCTGCAGACTTCTCTTAATGGAGTTTTCAGATGTTCTGCTGGAAAAAACGGCTAACTAAACTGATTTCCCTCTCTAAATCCTCATGTAACAGTACAAGATGACAAGCACTGAACATTACAAATCCAGAGAACAGAACGAGGTAAAGGCTGGCTCAGTGCCACTTGTCCCACAGCTTCCCTGGGCACTTCAGATTTCCATTATTTTGCACACATTAACTAGCTGCTTCCTGCTGGGTAATTTAATTTGCTTCTCTGAAAACCAGAGAGAATTTGCAATGGAGTGGCCTGGTGGATCTGGTTTTCCTGTGTAAATGACCATAGTACACATTCCTGCTCCCATAAAAATATTTTGTATATAAAAGGGAGAGCAGGAGCATTCCTGAAAGAAACCTGCTCTGTTCACTGTCTCTTCAATTAGTAGACCTTGTCTGATTAATGAACATATGATGAGACACCTTCTGTTACCAATCCTGATATAAATCAAGCAGAGCAGGGTGTGGAAGCAGCATTTCCCACACCTCTGGGAAAGCCCTGCCCAGCAGCAATGCTCTCACCCTGCTCAGTCACAGCAAGAGCCCTGTGTTACCTTCCTTTGAGAGAGGGACCAGACAGGTGAGAGTGGCAGGAATTCCTCTCTGATGCTGGCCCTGAGGAGCTGGATCACCCAGCAGAGCTCTGGCAGTGGGAAGCATCCCTGGTGCTGCTCCAACCACCATCCTTGATCCATTAAGGAAAAGGGCAGCAGGACATGGAAAAAAGTGTGGCCTGTTTGTCCATAAAGGAATGGATAAAACCATTCTCTAGAGACAAAGACATGGCTCTTTGATTTCTTTGGCAGCATTCAGAGCACCAGAGGGAGAACTGCAAGCCAAGGTGGCCTGTATCAACTTAGAGCTGGCAGCATGGTGAAACATTCTCAGATGTGTCACTCAGGGTCCCTACATGGCTCCTACTAAATCCTCACTCCCACCTGTTGTCCCTTTCCTCCTAGCTCCCTTCTCACTCCTCCTATCCTTTGGCCCAGGCAAGCAGACCAGGGGATGACTGCACATAGATGGTAGATGGGTCAACCCAGTGGTTCTCTTCTTTCATCAGATGTGTGAAACAACATCTCAGACATCACTCGTGCTTTTGAGTTAATCTTCCAAACCTACAAATTATGAACTAGCCCCAGGGTCTCCTCTACATTAAATGTGGTGCTTATGTGACTGGGGGGAATGTTTGACAGCTTAGGAGGTGTTCACATAAATAATCCAGGCCAGCCAGAAAGTCAGTGGGGAACTATTTACTCCATGCAAATTGGCAAAGATGGCAGCATCCCCTTGAAAAAACTCAGAAAATTAAATTGAGGCAAAAAGCTAATCTTCTTTCCATTCACTAGGATGAAGTGCTCCAGTGTCACTTTCTCTCTTAAAAGAATTTTAAAGACTCCTTGATATTTCATTGATCAGTATCACACACTGCTGTTAATAAGGCTTTGTGAAGCTTTGGCAGCAGAAAGTCAGCAGCCCCAAGGGACAAACTAGCCCTTAGGAAATGGTGAAGACAAAGGTGGTCTAATCCTCTGGGACTGTAATCCTGCACACCCAGTGGGAAGACAGATACACTGAGACTGGAATAAATGTGGGGATGAGCAGTGTGAGGAGCAAACAGAGGCTCTGACTAGAACTTGGCCTCCAAGAGAGCAGGAGTTCATCTCACAGCAGGGAACCAACCAGCACAAATTGCTATCCTGTATTTCCATTGCTTTCCATAGCAGAGGAGAGCAGTTATGCAATGATGTAAGGAATTTTAGCAGGATTAAGTTATTTTTTTCTGAATTGAGAGAGTGATCTTTGATCTTTTCCTCTGCAGAAAGGATCAGTACAAGCATGGTGAGCACATGGACTAGCATGAACAGCTTGCATTGATGTCAGGCAATACATCAGCCAGGAGACCAACCTCCTGTGAAGTTAAACACTTAATTTCTGCAGGTCTGTGCTTTGACACAAGAACTGTCAGAATCAATTTTTTTTGCATCAACTCACATAGCCAGGAGACCTTTCAGCATTTTCTTTCCTTCTCATTTTCCTTCTCCTCCTGTCTGAGGAGTCTTTGTTCTGAGGAGTCTTTGTTTGTCTCACACATCTTGCAAAGTGTTAAGGCCAGAGCAAAGCAGAGCAAATCAATCATTTCTCCATCTTTAATGAGGTGATCAAAGAAAGAATGAACATACATAATCAAAGCAAAGTGGATGCTCAGAGCTTTCAACAAGACAAACTTGGTTGGGAATAGAATTTCTTATGATGCAGTTACTTATTTTCCAGGAATCTGACATAAAGTATATTGAAGCAAATATATCTTTCCTAGCAGCCTGACTACCACAGGGATTTTCATTAGTTACAATAAAAAAAAAAGAAAAGAAAAAAAAAGGCACTATACTATTGATCCAAAAAATTGCTTTAAATGGCAATGCTAAAAACTGACAAAATAATCCTTATTCTATGACAATTCACTCAATTTCAGTTTAGACTGTAAAAATCTTGCCAACAGAGAAAGATCAAAGAGCATCACTAGAATTAAATTCACAGCATTAACTACAGTATCTATGTGTAAAACACAGCAAATTAGAAGTGGCTTGTTATGCTTTTATTTTTAATCCAGAGAAAAAGTGAGAGGAGGAGATCTGCCTTCTAGGACTATCCACTCTCCTGCTATTACTCCTAGGCAATGGGTGTTGCAGCTCACTGGTGTGGGAGTTTGGTGGGCAATCTGGGGCAGTGGAAATGGGGTTTCCATTGTAATCCAGCCAGGCAGTGCACAGCACACTGCAGGGCTGCACCAGGCTCTGGGCAGGAGTTTCTCAGTTCTTCCTCTGCCAGCCCCTTTGCTCTCAGTGCCAGGCTGGGGGGATTAGTCAGAAAGGGCTTTCAGAAAACCTTGAGGTGCTGAGGATGCTCGTGCCTGCTTTGAAGTAGCATTTGCAAGCCTCATCTAAGATGTAGGGCTGGTTGGGCTTTGCCACAGGTGGCCAGGTCTTTAGCTGCCCAAATGTAGGCTGTCTGGTTTTACAGAAAACTTTGAGGGTAGCCATTCTCACATTGCATCCTTTCAACACTTTTTATTTTTTTACCCCTTGTCAGCACACCGAGACATAACACAGCCTGAGCTCTTCTCTTAATTCACTGTGATATAATTTTTCCCTTAGAGTATCAAACCACAAAAACAGCTTATAGGAAATCTTGGCACAGTTATTCCCACTTCTCCAAACGTAGTCACTACTCAGTGTGATAAAGAGCAAACAAAGGTCAGTGGTTTGCTGCTCTTCCTGGATTACAGATTAACTCTGTGGGATTAACTGTTAATGTATCAGCTCATATTTGATTTATTTTTTTTCATAGTGACCCGATTCCTTTAAGACTTTACAAATTTGTTCTAGGAATAGGCAGAAATCTTCAGGGGCAGCAATAACTTTTAACATTCCAGCAGAATGTCTTGTACCATGCTGTCAAGTAATTTCAGAACTTGGTGAAATATCACTCATAGAGCTTTTTCTGAAGCATGCAAAGCACAGAGCATCTCCTTCTCTGCAGAAAACTAATCCTGTTTTCAGACATAAACATGCACATATATGCAAGTTGCCATTTTGCTATTCATTTCATGGCATGTACAAAGGGGGTTTTTTTGGGGGGAGGGGACATTTTTCTCCACTCACACGCTAAATCATGTTTCTTGATCAGACACCTGATTCTTCATAAATCAGAAAGCCCCACAGTTTCAGTTTCAGTGATGCTGGTTTGTAAATCCACCATTTTGAGGAAGATGAGTCAGAAAGTTCTGTTCTAAAACAGATGTGTGGCTTGACCTTTTGGGGCTCATCTATAATATTTCACAGCATCCACAGACTGTGAGAGGGATTTATAGCTCACACTGTCTCAAGGTGAGACATGGGGTAGTGGGAAGAGGAGATGAGTACTGCAGTGTGTACTGCAGACAAGGCTGTGGTGTGGTGCTTCCATCACTGAAGTATTGAAGAATGTATTAGGAAGATACAATATGATAATAGAATACTATATTTTTATAAAAGTAGTTGTTCTTATCCTGGAGCAGAAAGAATCAAGCTGCTGGATTGCCTTTCAACCCTGTTCTGCTATGATTTTTATTACAGCCCTCAATGGGTTTTCCTCAATTATTTTTTCCAAGATAGAGCTGTACAAAGTATTTGCTAAGAAACATAAAACTCACAATTACCAAGTTGTATGGGCACTAGTAAAGCTGTAAGAGTTCACTTTCTAAACAGGAACAGATGGGTTTTACTCCAGAGGATTATATATGACCAAGAAAGTGTACTTAACTTGCAGAAAAATGCCAAAAGAAGTCCTCAAGCAGCTACTAGACAAAATGGTATTAAAAGCATAATCAATCTTACTGCCATGTACAGCAAATTATAGAAAAACTGTAACTCTCTAAAAATCAACTGGTATTTTTCCAGTGGTCACCCTTGGCCAGTGATGGTGGCAGAATTTACATGGATTTCCAATGGCAAGGAGTGGGGCTTAGTGGTCAAAAATAAGGCCATAAGCTTCATTTATTCACTAAGGTCCTGCTTGCACAAATGGCCCATTTTAATTTCATGGGTTTTTAATTTTCCATGTGTAGGAATCTAACTTAACAACCAAACTAGACATGTCAGAGATACAAATAGAGCTTTTGCTTTGTTATAAAGGGTCTGCATAAATGCAATTCTAAAACATTTTGAGGTTTTATAAAATTGTTTTTTCCAAGATCATATCATTGCTCCTACTTTTCATCAGTGTGAACATATTTTACAGCACAATGCTGTTCCTCAAGAGATGGTTTGTACTGCCAATCCTTTCATCTTTATGGAGAGGATCCTCTTGATACTGAGGAAAGTCTAAACTGGGAAAGATGTCATGAGCTTGAAGAGTGAAACCAAAGTGTCCCAGTGGTTTGAGCAGGCTACTCTAACACCTTGAAACCACTCAGAAGAAAGAGTGGAGAAAAAGTAAAGATTATTATTTTCCTGAACACTATGTTAAAGAGTTATTTACTCTGTTCAGAGAGAGCTATGAAGGAATGAATGTGTCACACTCCAGCTTCCTTGCACTAACTCAGCTGAGTGTTGTCTGTGTCCCCTTCACTCATGAGCCACTGAAGACAAAGCTACTCCACAGCCACCTTTGATATGTTCTCATCTGATTCCTGAGACAAGCACCATCATTATGAGCTCTCCACTTCCAGCTGGATCTTGACTCCAATGAAAGCTTCCCAGCTGCCCCTTCTCCTCACTGCTGCCACACCCAATACCTGAGCTGCACCCAGGGATGACCCTGTCCAGCTGCTCAATAATGCATTAGGACATCAGTCAATATGGCTTTTGGCAATGAGCTGCTGTCTACAGCAGCAGTACCTTCTAACATGCAGGAGGGGGAAGAGCTGTGGCCTGGATGCTGTTACCACCTGACTTCATAATAAACCAAGTTATGCTGTGCTGTCAGAGTGAATTTTCCTGCCAGGCACTTCTGCTTAAACAGTTAACAGTGGCACAAATCTGTGGGTTCAGCATCTAGGCTGGCACTAACAAAGTAATTCATACAGTCTATGTGGGGCTCTTTCTGTGACAAGGGTTTCAAGTTTCAGAACTAACAAAATGGATTATCTCCACCACGTGGTGTTTTATAACACATGTTGAAAATGACATTTAACACAAGCTTGTAAGTGAGAGGCACTGATGCAGCCACTCACTCTGCCTTGATGGAGACTAAACATGACAGCAACTCAAATAAACACGGGGACCATCATTAGTTTGCAATGAATCTCTCTCACACAGGGCCTGCTGGAGCTGTATGACAGCATCTCACAAAGACAAAAGAGAAAGCATCCCCAGTGAGCAGAGGGAAGAACTGGAGGGGAAAGGTCCACAAACCACTGAGAGGTGAGAGGAAAAAGCAGCTGAAACGTGACTGAGGAGAAAGGAGCCCTGTAATTTTGTGAGGACTCAAGTGAAAAGCATGTGAGCCAAGATACTCACAATTAAATTTTTGCAAGTGAAATAATTAGCAGAGCAATAAATGTCACCAACATTTTCAGTGCAGGTAAAAATGGTAGAGAGGCATTAAGAGGTTATAGAAGAGAGAGACATAAGAGGTGGAGTAGTTTCATGGAAGATTATCACAGGGCTGGAGAAGGAGTAGTCCATAAAGCTGTCAAAAATACTCACTGTGAAGCAGCACACTGGAAAGCAATGAAAATAAATAATGTTCATTTCTTTTGGAAAACACATTTTAAATCAGTATATTAATCTGAGCCTCCAAATTACTAATTTTCTGGAACACGTGTTCCACGTGGGCAAACTGTGAGATAATGAGATCACCTTTCTGCCTCAAACATGCTTCTGTCATGAGACAAAATCAGAGGCAGTGTTTGCTGCTTTGCTGTTGTGGTCATGGTCTGTCCCTGATGGTGAATCTGTGAACTCATGTGGAAATCAAGCAGAGCAGTACAACCCACTTCAAAGTTTACTCTTAAAGTTCACCAAATTTTTGACAAAAAAACCCCACAAGTCTTGGTCAGCAGTGTTAACTAACACATTTCCAAAGCTTCCTCTTTAAATCTCCTGAAACAGGAGACAATAGAAATGTCTGGCAGAAGAGGGTACGACCAAAGCTTTCACAGTGCATCTCCTTGACATCCAGAGGTTTTGCTGAGGTCTGAAACAGTGCAGATAACTTTACCCTTTTGCCTCCTCCTTCTCCCTGTGCACCCCACACATTTGGCTCTTTCAGCCCCTCCAGGCAATTCCTTGCTTGGACCTAGATTGTGTCCAAGGGATCTCATCCCTAGTCATTATCTCAATTCAGCTGTGTGGCAATGGCTGTTTTTCATTTCTGAGCTTCCACCTACTCGAAGTTTAAACCTCACAGCTCTATGTAATTTTTGATGAGTTTAATTTTCTCTTTCATCCACAACTGGAGCTGGAAAAACTGATTCTCAACAAATAACAACATCCTATGATGTAAGAGTCCCTTTCCAGCTGCAGAATGTCTGAGACCAGTTGTAATTTTCTCAAAAGTATTTTGTTTTCTACACTGCCAAAATAATTATTTTGTTCTGTAAAACTCCAGTTGCAAATGCCATTCTGCAAACATCTATGCAACTGTTTAATTTACCAATTTCTTCAATAAGTAAATTTATAATTATCTTCTAAGTCAGAATGCAAAGAAATACTTAATGTTCCAGACTGAGGTTTGCCCAGCTGTTATTTGCCATGACTGGGACTGTTTCCAGCCCTTGGCTGAGAGAGCAAAAATAACTGTGTAGCTTACATGTATTTCTGTTTCACTGAATACTTCTGCATTTAGAGTTTGAATGTAACTCTTCCCAGATACTCCAGATAAAGTTTTGTACCAGAGAACAGACAAAACCAGACATAAAGCTGCCAAAAGTCACTCAAATGTTAATTCATAGCAAACATATTTTTGCAATACTGACTTTCAAGCATATTCCTATACACCCTCAGTGAGCAATAAGGAGCCCCATATACAGTGCTAAGGTCAAAAGCTTTATGATTAAATTACAGTGTTTATGGCCCCCTCCTTCAGAGAGAATAGGAAGGTTTGTTAACAGGTTCATAAATCTAGGTGTAAGGTTTAACCCAGTCATCCTGGCCTATATGTCATTGCTGGATATATATGTTTTTGGAAGATGGTAAATAGCAACATTAGTGTTTACTGCTTTGTGCTGAATGCAGATTGAGTAATCATTTCCCTTTATGCTACAGGATGTATAATAAATCCTGAAAAGCTATCAGCATTCTTTTACACCATGCTTCAGAAGAGCTTTTATTCTTCTGAGTCAGGTCTAACAGTTCCTGGATTCCTGATTATCCTGAGTGGTGAGAAAAACTAACACATGAATAAACCAGCTCCCTGTGTTAGCTTGCTGCAGAACTTGCCTTCACACTTATTTGAAGTGACAGCCCCTCTGGGTATGCACTCCTTACTGTCCTTCATTTGCATGCTACAGCTTCTTTTCTTTAAATGCACTGACTTTGAACAGAAGACTAAACAACTGTTATATCCTAATTTGATCCATGTAAAACCTCACACCTAAAAGGGTTGAACAAGAAAATGAAAGGAGATGTTAACACTGAGTACAAATGCCCTAAACCAGACTCCAGCACACAATTATCTTACAGATAAAAACTACATGACAAACCTCCAGTGGAGTTCAGAGCCTCATTCCTGATCTTTCTGAAACATACTCTGAAAACCAGGGATGCTGAACCCCTTGGCAATTTAAACCTTGTTTTATCAGAGTTACAGTTAGCTTCTGATTGTTCATGGGCAGATTATCCAGGTTGCAGCTCAGTGGGCTCCTGCTTTCCTGAAAAAAATTCTTTTGCTACCACACAGAGCCCAGCAAGGATCTTCAGCTTTTCCTGCAGGAAAAAGAACTTCTTTCTAAACCAAACTCTCCAAATCCCACTCCCCCCTGCCTTTATTTTCCCCTCCACTTTATGCATTTCTGTACAGAAATTAAATCAATTCTGTATCTCTTTCCCTTATGCCTGCCATATTAAAACTATAGTTCTTGTTTCTATTCCTTAAATGCATATTTTGTGAAATTTTTTCCCAGTTGATAGTTTGGGGACAATATAAAGCAAAGCAATGTACTGTGAATACTTCCTTTCCCAAAAGAAAAAACAAACTGTCCTGATCCCCTAACATATTCACTGCTGTGCTATGCATTTTCTCTAATATATAGTCATTATTGTGAAATTCTCCCAACATGTCCCCAAAAAAGGTTTGATATGAGCTTAAGGAGAAACACTGATCAGGTTTTGAAGTGCATACAAATTAGTTCACATTGTTTAGTGGCACTATCAGGCAGCGGTATTGGTGGGGGTTTTAATAATATCTTATTTTACAGTTCCAAAAGAAAAGCAAGCTCCCTGGGTTGGCTGCTTGCACTTGTGCATTTTAACATGTTCGTTGCCAATACCAGGACCTGGGAAAAGTGAAAGTGAAAATAAAGGACAAAACAGTCTAAAGGCAATGGTGAACTCACCTGACATGCCCCAGCTTTTGTAGTGATCCATCCATCTGCTGCCTCAGAACAATATTTCTCATGCTTGAGCTGAGAAAAAAATAGACTGGCTGTGATCCTGCCAGCACCCCCAGTCAGCTCCTCTGTATGCTCTGAGAACTTGAAAAGAATTGGAGACCAGGAAGGCTCCATTCAGATTCAGGGAGCTGCTGCTGAGCTCTCTGAGTTTGCTCAGCTCTCTGGCACACATGCCCCTGGCATGGTCCAGGATCATGTTGTCCTGGTGATTCCTGCAGGTGAAAGCTGTCACAGCTCCTTTTTCTCCTGTGCATTGGGATTTCCATCACTTGGAAACGAGGTGCAAGCAGTAGCAATACATCCAGGTGTCATTGAGTGATGGTGACACGTTTGGGCCAGGCAAGCAGGTGACCTGGGACTTGGGAATTGATCCCACTTTGGGCACAAATCCTGGTATCATGAGTTATTTTTTCTACTGTGTCAATTTGTGGAAGCTCCCACACAACCAGAAAATACTGAAAGCAATGAAAAAGTGCACCAGGAAATCTGCAGAAGCAGCCAGACCTCTGAAAGTGTTTGGCATTTTAGCTTTAGGTGGTGGACACTGAGGACAAGGAGAGGACAGAGGAGAGCTAATGCCATGAGGGTGCTAGCAGGTGCCAGAATCCACCCAGCTTTAGTAAATGCAGCCACAGAGGAGAGCATGTTGCACAGGTGGATATAAGTGCCTTTCCACACTCACAAAAATTACTCTCCAAATGCCTCGGTGCCCTGTTCAAAAATACAAACAATGTTTGTCTCCAGCCAGGATTCATTAAGATCAGTGAAACACTTAAGGGTTTGGGTGGAAATGTTTTCTCTATAAATATGGTCAATACTCTTACACACTGAGCTATCATTCCTTTAAGAAACACAGCTAAAATACATTTAGTGATGTAGAAAGTTTTCTGGATGATCTGTGCCCTTCCAGTAACTTCAGAATGGCTCAGAGTTGAGATGGCTCTGCTCCATTAATGTAAGCCCTGTTCCATTAATTTTAGTCTCCCTTTTGTTCAGCAATTATATATTTTTTCCAAAACAGCACTGGACAACCCAAAATTTTACTTTCTGAATTTTAACAATAACAGTCCCTTTTGCCATAGTATAATGCATAGTATAGAAAACAGCAACCAGTAAATTAAAAGGGGCTCTTACACACCTCATAGTAAGAATTAGCATTTCACATCTCTTCTTAGGTTCAAAGCAACTTGCACAAATTACCCAAATAATCCCAGCCCCTTGGGATTAATTGGTGCCCACTGCCAGCCCCATGCCTGCCTGCAAGGCTCAGCAGTCCCTGCCAGGAAGAGGATGGATGGTACAGCCCTGAGCATGCTGCCCAGCTGCCTCCAGCCCACCTGGCCACCACACCACAGACCACCTTTCCTAGCAGCTTTCTCCAAGCATGGCCACTTAGCAGAAGCTGCCCCTCCCTGGGCTGCAGAGCAGCTCTGTAGCAAAACTCAACAGCAGCTTGCAGGGCCCAGAGAAAGGACAAACCCTCGTCCGAGCATCAAATTCAGCAAATAGGGCAGGATGGGGTCATGTGTCCCCCGCTGCCCTAACCCCAGATTATGGTGAGGATGCCCCTGAGAGCCAGCACTGAAGGTGCCTCCATGGGATGAAAACGCTGGAGGAACTCTTGGTTCTCTCCAAGGTGCCCAGGACCTCGCTGTGGGATGAACCTGCAGTAAGGCAGGATTAGAAATTCAGACCCTCTGAGACCACCCACAGTCTCCCCGAAGCTTTTGCCACTCTCACCTACCACTAAACACAAAGTTTCTCTTCCTAATGCAAAGCACCATGATAAAGAGGTTAAGCCAAACAAAGCTCAAGAGTCTCCCCTGTCTTCTATGGAGGGGGTACAAGTTTTTCCCTTCTTTCATCAACCAGACACCTTTGGACATCTAAGTGGCTTAATGCACGTGGCTGGACCACAGGGACCATCCATGTGGGAAAAGTGAAAGTAAAAGCTTTTAGCATAAACGTTGGTGAAGGAGATTTTTTTTCCTGCCAGTGGAAACTTTAAATGTGTCCTAGTGTCTTTCCTCAGCCCCTCATTTCATTGCCAAATTGGCATCAGTTTGAAGCACTCATAAAATACTGGTGGTAGTTACTGATCTCTGCATTTTTATGGTTTTATCTCTGCATTAAATACACACAAAGAGCTATGGATTCTTTTTATACAAATTATTTCAATAACTGAATTGGTAGCCCATCAAGGGCTAAAATACCTCTGTTATCAACAGGACTGTGGCTTCATTATATGATGTGTGTTAATCCGTGATGAAGGTGCATGTTTGGATGAAAGAGATCAGCTAAAGTAGTAACAGCTTCTCTCTGCTCTCTAAAGATTCCTTAAATATGGATCCCTAGATCTCTATTTTGTGTGTTGTCACAATAGAGCACTGTGCTATTTCAGCTCCCTCTGCTTTAATCTTCTGACAGTCAGTGTAGTGTAGTACTGTGAGGTTTTGGCGTGAAGGGGTTGTCAGTGTTTGGGCTTTTGATATAAATATAAATAAACTTTAAATGTATTACAATCTAGGAATGTCTAAAAAAGTTATTTAAATACCCTTGCTCATAAACAACTCAAGCTGCCCTAAATTCAGACTCTCAGATTAAATCCTGAAAGATTCCAGGGCGAGTTTCAGTTCTGCCTGGCTCTGTGAGCTGTTCTGCAGAGCAGATCCCAAACTCAGAGCTATGGGTTCTGTGTGCTCCAGTACTGGTACCAGCACCCCAAATACCCTGCACACACGATTTCAGATGTGAGCCAAATCCTCGTGTATGTTTGATGACATGATGCACCAGTTACAGAAAGATTAAATTGTGTCTCTTGGTCCATCTCCAGAAGAGACGACCTAAGGTGTGTCACACTAACTGTTCTTGAACAAATAGACTGAAGATAAATGTGCACACTATTGAAATATTTTAACTGGTTTTTGCTCTTTGCTTACTAAAAATTTCTTTCTAAATTAGAAAGCAAACAGTTTTGCATTCCCTGCTCTTTTTTATTCCCCAAACCAGCAGGAGGAGCTTGATTTAAAATACAAGAAAGCAGTTTCATTTTCTCTTGCTTATGGCAGAGTTACAATGTTTTATTCTTCTTCCAATTCACTCTTCACATTTTCGTTTCTAGAGAGTGACTTTTTCTGAAGGTCGGTTTAGAGAAACAAAATCATAGAATCATAGAATACACTGAGTACACTGTTTTTCCCATTCTTTCTTCTCAATAGGCCGACCAAAACCCCTCAGCCTAAGGCTCTGAGCCTGCCTGTAGCACCACTGAAGGAGCTGCTGGCAGCACATAGAGTTGAACATCCACCTCTGCAAGGCTGGGGGCTGAGCCCCCTCCAGCTCCTGGTCCTCAGCTCAGCCTGGCAATGGCCATAGGAGGGATGGTGGGTGATGGATGGAGGCTGACAGGAGCCTGGTCCTGTCACTCTCCTGGGGCTGAGCCCTGGTTTCAGCAGGATGCTCAGCCACTCCTGTGCATGAGGCCCTTGGAGAGCTGCTGGTGCCAGCCAGGAGTCTCCCAGCTGAAGCATGCTCAGTTCCTAACAGGGCCTCACATGTAACATTAGAAAGTGCTTGTCAGCCCTCTCCTTGCTCACAGCATTTCGTGCCTCACACTTTCCTTCAGGATGTTTCTTACTCCTTGTCACTGGTGGGAGGTGCAGCCCCAGCACTCCAAGAGACTGTTTACCAAACACCATGGGGCAGTCGAGAGGAAAATCATAAAAAATTGATTTTTATAGCTCAAGAGCACATCTGTCCAACTACAAGCTGATGGTAGATTCACCCTACTAGAGAGGGCAAGAGCCCTTCAATTGCAAATGCACATGCAGTGTGTCAGGGGGTTCACCTGTGGTTTTCCTCCAATACTCCTTTTAGTTGCCACAGATATGTGCAAAGAGAAAGGAGATGGATCAGACCTGTAAGTACCATCCTGGTGTAACAGGTCCAAATCCAGTTAACAGGAGGTACCCACTTACAGCAGGTCTGCACCAACACAAGGATATTCAGCCTGCCTCTGACTGTATTTCATAGGATCTATAGATACACATTATAAGCAGTTAGTCGTGCTTACAAGAGTTTCATATTCATTACTGAGTGATATACAAAATATATTTCTTTATCTATTAAATCTTCACTATCTGTAATTATTCCCCAGGTTACAATAGATAGTGAGTCAGCAGGCACAGATTTTATTATCAGTTTTTACTGTAAGATGATGATGTTTATTGATATCACTATCAGACAGACACTGAAATGAAGCAGATGTTAATCTGAGGTTAAGCTCCAGGAGGCGCCTAGCAGTCTGACCAAAGGGACTGATGTTCATCAGATAATAAAAGAGGAGACCTCCCTCCCTCCAGAGGCCTGCACAGAGCTCACAGATGTACAGTCTTGCTCTGCAAATTCCTCCTCACACCATTTCCAACCCCCTCTAACAAGCTGCTTGCCCCTTATTGCAAAGCTTTCAGTCAGCTCTAGCAGACAGTTAAACCCAGTATCTTATTTTGCTTACACAAGAACTTTATGGTTGGATTTGGTTTATTTTTCCCCAGTATATCCTAAAGGGTGATTCCAGAGAAGTTGAAACAGAAGTGAAGTGGTGACAAAGTTGCTGTGACATCACAGTTGTGAGCAGAGTCTGTCACTGATCCCCACCACACCAATGTCTGCCTTAAGTAAATCCATAGAAAGGTAAAACACTGCTCCCAAGTTCAAATGGTACAATATAATGCAAAAGGACTTTCTGTAAGGAAGGACAGGATGACAAAGTAACAGCAGCTTTCCATGTGTCTCAGAATGCCATCACTTTCTCGTGTTGACTGCAAAAATGTGACAGCCTATAAACTAATGAAAAATATGCTGGCAGCTGACACTCACCAAAATATATTAATGTTTAACATTAGACCTTGCAAAATGACTGGTGAGCTGGTGCTGTCAGTTTCAGTGAGAAATAAGTGGATAACAAACCCCACATGATCTCTTTTCTGCATATACACTGGTGCTGCATCCTACAGCAATCCCATACTTTTTATTATTACCATTTGTGGGTCAGCAAGGGAATTATTAGGCCATACCCTGTTGCATTCAGGTCCTTCTGTTCTGCTTTCAGCCCAGAACAGGCATGGTCCAGCCTCTGCCCTGCCTGACAGCAGCTGGGTGATCTCCTCTTGGCTTGGGCTGACATGGACAAGTCTCTGGGCACACGACTGCAGGGCATGGAATAGGCTTTGCACAAGAGCTGATTATCTTGAGAGGTACAAACAGGAGACACAGAAATAAAACACCTC
This sequence comes from Oenanthe melanoleuca, assembly GCF_029582105.1. Classification (NCBI taxonomy): domain Eukaryota; kingdom Metazoa; phylum Chordata; class Aves; order Passeriformes; family Muscicapidae; genus Oenanthe; species Oenanthe melanoleuca. Next base: position 24,570,204 of record NC_079337.1, on the reverse strand, counting down.
ATTGACCAACATCAAAGAGCAGTGAAGTGATGAACCTGGGACCAGAACAGAGAGCTCTGTTCTGAACTAGATCACATTCATTCAAGCAGTTCCTCAGGTCATTTTTGCTCTCTTAAGGTCAAAGTCAGAAAGAGTTTGACAGAACATGGAGATCCTCCCCTTGAGGCCCTTCTCTTAACACCACCCCAGCTTGATACCTGGATGCAGGACCCTCAAAAAGTTGACAGTGGGATATGTTTAAGTTAATGTAAAAAAGTTTCTTTAAACTGCTAGGAAGAGAGATTTAATTCCCTGAGAGACTAGCAGAGTTGATGACATAGGGGAGCAATGGTCCTTTTTATTTCAATCACAAAGAGAAAAAGGAGGGAGACCAGCCTCTGAAATTTCAACACATGAGAAAAGATCATTTCCAAAAGAGTCGCACTCAGTCTCTGTGCCTAGCTGAAAGGAATTTGTGGTTTCATTTAAGGCCCTTTTGGACTGTTTTTCATGTCAAAAATTATATGTTTGCTATACTTTGTCGCTCTTCCAAGATTTACTGAAACAAAGAAAACATTTGAATGAGATTTGAGACAACTTCTTTCTCACCTGTCAGGAAGGTAATCCCCAACCTTCAGATAAATGTGGGCATGTGGTTTCCAGTATTCTCACTCCATATGTCTTCACAAACACCAAATAGATCTAAAGTAAAAGGACAGGTTTTTCCCTCCACAGATCAAAAGGTTAAAGTGATGGACCTCGCCCAGGATGATCCAGACTTTCTTCAAATAATGCCTTCATTTTCACTCCCTATAGAAGTACAAACTCCCAGACACAGAAATTTTTTAGGAGAAAGGTTGAAGACACCAACCCATTCCAGCACTACTCAGCAATACAAGCAATAACTGGAACAAAAGCATTATGCCCAATTTAGGAACTGATCCTCACAGGTGAACCACTGCAACGTTTTGACCACTGAGTTATCTGAAATGACATAGACACTTAATTGTTGTTTTGTCCTGACTCTCATTCCAAAAGAAAAAGATGACCTAATGTTTTGTGTCAGCTCTCTTCCACCAATTTTTGGAGTAGGCACTATAAAGTAAACACTATAACTCTAGCACCTCTTGTTCACATGAAACCCTGTGGGCTTCATGTTCTCATGTTCACACTGCATTTGGGGAAATATCCATGAAAGCAGAGGGAGTGGCTCCAGCAAAACAGCAAAAAGAAAAGGTGGACATAGTTTGCACCACACCACACCACACCACACCACACCACACCACACCACACCACACCACACCACACCACACCACACCACACCACACCACACCACACCACACCACACCTCCATCCCCAGCTAAAGGAAAGCTGTTTTCACTTACGGAATTTTTGCTTGTAGAGCTGTTGCAATCACAGATCACACCTCTTGGCACTCTGGCCACTGTTCATACAGTAGGTCCAGCCCTTGCCTTACCCCAGAGGTAAAAGTTTCCTGTGCTGTAAAATATAACACAGGATTAAAACTTGAAGCAGCAATCTCAGGCAGCCCAGATGCAGCCAAAGCCTCCTTGTTTCCAGTGTGAGCTTTTGGGTCTGGCACTGGCATGGACAGGTCAGGCAGGAAAAACAGCAGCCAGATTGACAGGTGCCCAGTTGGCTCCACCACTCATTGGCTGGGAATGCATCTCTGCATCTCTCAATACCTTTGCTTTTAGTGCCACATGGCTGGATAGCTTTCCAGAGCAAGGAAATAGTGAGGGAAAAAATAAAGTGGAAAAAAAGTGCTTTACCTGGGATTTTTCCATTGGAGAAGGATGTAAATGTGCAACTAATTCTTTTGAAGAAGGAAAACACTGAGCTAGACAAGACTTTATTTGAAAACCCATTAAAAACACCAATACAACATTTAGCATGCAATATGGGAAAGCCTGTATGACACACTGTGATGTTTCTTTCTGACATGAATGGGCAGAAGTTATGCATAATGCAAATCCCTAAATGCTGACAGACATTTGCAAGAATGTTTACATTTATTTTTCATAGCCCAAAGAAATCAATCTCTAAGGACACCCCATGAGAGACTCCATTTGGCCCTGAAATATTGTCCTGGGGGAGCGTGTGTCTGTCTTCCATCTGACACATTTTACAGAGGGTATCAGCCTAGGGATTTGCACCTCAGCTGTGTCATGAGCAAAGAACTGGGATTGTTTCAATATGCTACACTGGGACATTTATACATTGATATTGTGAGGTACTACTTTACAATTCCCATTAGATTTGTTGTAAAGCACACATTTATGAAACAAAATATTTCTGTACTCACCCATAAAACTCTGTGTTATAACAGTATTGAGCATCTGGTTTTAATCAGAAGTCAGGAAATTCACTGTTCTAGCTGGAACTCCATCCTTTCTTAAACTCATTGTGTTTAACTTCTGCAACTTAAATGTGAATGGGTTCTTTAAAAGTCTCACTGCCCCTACTGAAAGATAAGCACAACAGGCATAAGGGTTTGGAATTAAATGACATTATCAGGGACATTTCTGCTTTCTGGGTCTTTCTGATGGAGCAGCTTGAACAGTAGTAAAGCAGGACAAAAATACCACACAGAACATCATTGCTAATAGTCTACACATTGTGTAGCATTAATGTTGTGAAGCAGGCACATTTGAAATCAACTTTCAAATCTAAGCTCTATCTGAAGATGTTTTATTACTTTTTCAGATTCTGTTTAAATTAATTTAATGCTTCCTTCTCTAAAACCTCATTAGGGATTTTGTCAATAAAATACAGTTAGGATTGAGAACCAAAATAATATTTTTTAATGCAAATCTATTCTAAATAATTTTTTTTCATAAGTGAATCAAAAATTCATAGACTGAAAGAAAATAAATTAGTACAATGCACATAAATGAAGTGGTGGAAATAATGTTGCACAAAGAGTTTTGACTGCACTGTTTATTAATTTTCAATTGATCATATTTTCAGTGAATAAATGAATTTTCATTTATGGGGCTATTGTAAGTGTCCTACAATATATCTGGTATTCTCTCACTCATTTCAGACTTTGTCCTTGAGTTTTTTCTGCTCCTACAGCTAAGTCATGCTGTCAGTTACAAGTTTGATCAAAAAATGGGTCCCAAACCCTTCCCAAGAAAATAAATGGAGTAATTTATATATCTAATAAATATATAATAAATATCTAAGTATAGTTGAACCTTCAAAGGTCCTTTCAGCTGTGGTGCTATGCATTCACATAACTCTGAAGCTTATCCAAATTCTTGTGATCTGCAAAGTTCTGTGAGAAAAAACTTTCCAGAGAAGACTGAAGGGGTAAAAAAAACCAATCCTGCAAAAGCCCCCTGAACATCTCGTATGCTGCAGGACTGGAGCTGGGATTGGAAATCTTGCAGAGAATTAGCCAGCTTCTCCATTTTTTCAACATAATTATAGGTGTTTATCAAGAGGAAGATGCTACCTCAAGCTCACTATCACTTCTGAATCCAGCAGCCAAGAAGGCAAATAGTACACTCACAATTATATTCATGCCTTAGAGTTTTAAAGAAATATGTATCATAGTGATCAGAGCACCAGTAGTTGGAGCTGCTTTCATCTAACATCTGAAACACTGGAGCAATTCACTGCTGTGCCCCTTTCCCCTGATAGGACAGAAAATATTAAGTTACACATTTAAACTAAGTCACAGTGTGGTAATGTAAAGATAGAAACACACAAACATACAGAAGAGTCTCAAAACATTGTACCAGAAATGGTAGTTTCCCAAATGGAGATAACGGGAGAGACCTGTAAAGAAGAGTTTACTTTAATTTATGTCACATGAGATATGATCTAGGTTTGTCTCAGGAAAGGCTGTTCTGATTAACCACTGCCTTTAACTACTTTTTCTTCATCCCCTTTGTCTCTTTGAGAGCATTTACAGAATAAATAAACTCCTATTGAATTTTTATGATGAGGAGACTCAAAACCTGCCCACCATTGCCATTTGTTTCCAGTCCTTGTGGGCATTTGTTTGTCTTTCATGTTTTAGAGACTGTGGATGCCTATTATCTATGCACAGCATGCAGGATAAATGCAAATACTTAGTGGTGTACCAAATGTGACACTTTGATTTGCAGATGGGAAGCAGAGGAATACTGCCTGAATTACTAACCCATCTAAATGTAAGGCTGAATGACCTGTAACAGAACAATAGCTGGTGGGAAAAAAGTAACAAAAACCAAGCCACAAGAAAAAATACACATTAAACTGGAAAAAGGTGAAATGTGAAATCTATCCCTTTTGTATAAACACATGTGGAAAGAATAACACCTAGCCTTTTTCACTCTTGGCTTCCCCCCCACCAGCTCCTTTACATTCCAAGAGAAATCTGCCAACTTCTGGCCATATCCGTTTCTCTTCTCTTGCTCCCCAGCATTAGCACACTCTAGCACATTCTTTCCTAAGACTTCAAAAGCCAGCCATTTGTTAGGCCCAGCTGTTTAAAGGAGCCACTGTCCTTCCCTCCTGTGCTTGGAGCGAGCTGGTGGCTCACAGGCACGCACACACCCCGGCTGACACTCTTGGGTTTGGCTGGGACCCTGACTGAAAAGGCTCCTGAGCAGACTTCACATGTGCCTTGTGTTTCTGGAGACCAGAAGACCTCACACCAATATATCCAGATGCTTCTAATGCTCCCTAAAGTACACACTGAGGCAAACATACCTGTGCTCTGCTTATTGAAGCTGCTGTTGCAGGGCGTCAAGGCTTCCATTCTGTAAAGGATTTTTAAAATCTTAGATCTGGATCTGCTTATCATTACATACATAAACAGAGGGTGAATTCACCTCTACACTACAGTTTAGCACAGTCTTGAGTTGGACTCTAAGGCTCTAAACAAAGGGCTGAGTTTTTACTGAGATTAACTAACATAACTAAAAAATAAAATATTGAGTAGGTTAGGGTGCACAGTACTCTCTCTTTGCATACAATAATGTGAGAAGGGGGTAAGAGTCAAATCTGATGTAAAATGTGCCAACACAACATTGCCGAAGCTGCATCCACTTCAAACAGGTTTTAATCTGTCCTTGGAGAAGAAAGAAATATAAATCTCAATAAACTTGATTCCAAGTCCACTGATCTTAATGTCAATTTTACCAAGAGTTATTACAAGATAGGCAACAATTCTTGTGCCCTGCTCTCTCCCCCTCCCACCTCCCTTCTCTCCCCTCTCCTTCTTCCTCTCTTTCTCTCTCTCCTCCCATGTCCTTTTTTCTTCTCATGGAGAGGGAGCTTGCAAGGGCCTGCTGAGTAGTTTGCCTGATGTCATCCCATGAGCAGTGGGATGAGGAACAGAACCAAGGTCTCCTGAGTGCTCACCAACCCCTCTCTAAGGCAGCAATATCATCAGCCACACAGTCCAGGATTTGCATTTTGAGGGAACATTGTATGGGAGGCAGAAGAAGAGCAGTGAACCACTGGCTGGATGAAGACTTGGTTTATTTTTACATTCAGCCACAAGGCAAGATCCAGATCCAGCTGCCTCAGCATTTGGTAGTGTTCAGCTCTGGGGTCAAGGTTGCCTCCGTATTGTGAAAGTGGGCTCAGGGTGTGTTTTGATGTACAGATTATTAGGTATGAGAAAAGAGAAAAGAACTACTATGATTACAACATATAATGAGCAATAGGGGGTGCTTTGTTGTATATCTCTGTCTGCTGATTTCTGTGTTTAGGCCAGCAAACCTCCAAACCTCTCTTAGTGGTAAAAAAGCATTGTATAGTGATTAAAGACACTGACAACTCCCAAAAACGGGCAGTTAATACCATGTTTAGGCTCTCATTTAAGAGATTTTGCAGAGAAGAATGTTACTTAAAACTAACTGCTGTTGACCATTGAAGAAATGAGGAAAGATACTATAATCTTATGCAATCCCAGTTCTGGTCTGTTCCCTTGACCTGGATTAACCTCTTTCCTTTTATCTGAATTTTAATTCCAAACACCTCACTTAAATGCAACTGTATCCAGGTCTCTGCTAAAAGCTTTAATGAGCAACACTAAGGTCAGCAGAAATGTTTGAACTTTATTATTATTTCATACAAATGCTGTAGGGATCCTTGAATCTGCCATAGTTATTAGTTATTTTGGTCTCCAGTGAGATGTTCAGCATCTGGCTGTATTAGTTTATTGATGTCTTTTTTAAATGGTTGTCCTTCAAGTGGCATTTAAAATACACATTTCTTCTTCTTACCTTACAGGCACACACACTGAAAAAAGGCATGGAACTGGGTCTAACTTTCTTTTGTAAATAAGAAGTAAACAGCAAAATGGTTTTTATAATTTTAGTGTAAATATTTTTCTTTCTTTAGTGAAGACATCATAAATTTATACATAGCACACTTCCACTACTTTTACTACATTATGATTAACTACTGTTAATAGACTAATGAAATATCAACTGTGCATTCTCTCAATTTGTTACATCACAATCAAATATATTATTTTGTGCAATCAATATTAACAAAGATCATTTCCATTTAAGTGTGCACAGTGTTTTGTAGACTGAATGTAGCACATAAAACTTGCTGTCTTCAATCAATAGATATCCCAGAGCATCTAATTATTTTATAAATTATTAATTATTCTTTTCATTTTTTGCATCCTACTAATACCTAGGGAGCTTATAACTGGGCCAGGACTCCAGCTGTTTTGTTTCCAGTATCTGCTCAAATGAAAGTAATTCCTTTATATAGTGGTTTTTTTGCTTTCTTTTATAACCAATCCAAATTGGTTTGGATAAAGACCAATAGTGGGTGAGGTCAATATTGCAACACAGGCTGAAAACTGGCTGTCAGACAGGATCCTAAAACCCACAGTGAGGGTCAGGCTGATTGGGACAGATTAGGGGTAACACAGACAAGACTATCTGTGAACTGAAGCTCCAACAATGGATGTGGTATAAACCTGGATACTTGGAAAGGTATGACAGTGTCATGCAGCAGTGTGTGTGAACAAAAACTGTTCTGGGGCTCAGATGTTCTTAAAATTATTCTTGGAGATGACATCCTAACTTCTTACCTGGAAAACAAGCAGCTGCCAGACTACAGGGTCTTGGTCTGTGAAGTGTAGATATTCCTTCAAGGCTTTGGGCTAGCTTCAGCTTGTACCTAATCCAATGGAAGTGCCATAACCATCCTCTCCAAAGAGAAAGTGGGCAAGGAGAAGACATTTTGGTGGAAACACCTCCAAGTGTTAACCTCGAGGAGGAAGAGGTGATAGTGGCCACAGACCCACTACAAAAGGATTTCTGCATCTCTATACATTATTATTGCAGCAGTTGCCTCAAAAGTCAAGCTCCAAAGTCTTGCAGTTGCAGGATATTAGGGATCCCTAGGTCTGGTTAGAAGGGACTAAGGCTTTCCATGGGTCTGAACCTACTCCACCTCAGTATTGAGGAGTGCCTGAAAGTTAATCCCATGATGAATGGTGCTCACAAAGTTAGCTGGTTCTGGTCCACATCAAAACTGGCATTAAACAGCAGTCTCAATAAAAGATCAGAGAAACATAAGCCAAATTAGGCTATCACCCTTACAGATTGTGTTTGGGGTGCATTCCTGGGCTCAGGGGGAGGCTCCTAATGCCACTAACTTCGTTCCTTTCACATGCACTGAGATAAAGATGGCTAGTTATCAGAGAGTGAAGAAATAACACCAAGTGTGTCCTGAAGACTAATGGAACTCTGTAGGCATCACCCTGAAATAACATGAGATAAAATTACTCTCAATATGACAAAAACATGATATGTATTGAGAAGGCATAGGCTTCCCCTAATTAATCCCATTCTGAATAACTTCCCACTATTTCCAGAGAATTTTTTTGGGGGCTGGGGGGAGGGAAGGTTTTCATTCTGAAAGAGATCAGCAAGATGAAAAATTCTTTTCTGAACAGAAAAACCTCCAGAAAGTTGCAAGTGACTAAGAAGGGAATGTAAAAGCAGTAGATGAGTCATGCAGTTCTATGACTAGGAACCATTGCATCCTCTGTGTCCCTTATGAATGAGCATGAATCATTCCTCACTTGCTTACAATGAAAATACAGCTTTAGAGGATTGAAATGCTAATTTCAATGAAGTCAAGATTTACTGAACCAAACAAAGTCACTTTTTAAAATGGCCCATGGTTTTCTCACTTTGGACTTGTCAAGCTTTTCTCCCAATATGTTTCTAAATTCCTCTTGTACAGCTTAATATAATACAGGATAATTTCATTTTAGAAGCCAGAGTACACCAGTAGGATTTAAGATCAATACTAAGTTTGTTCTAAACATAGAAATTCTAATAATTTTAAAAAGCATTTTTGATTAAGAAAGTTTATTATGAAAAAAACTGAGCAACCTTCACAATTCAACTATTTTACTTTAACTAACCTGCATGTAAAGACTGAAAAGAACATCTTGGCAAACAATTTGAGCACATATTCTGAAACCATGGATAATATTTCTGGATGAATAAGTAACAGTATTCCTAAGAGTCACTTAAATGTGAACTAAAAGCATTATATGTATTTTATTGCATCATGGGAAGATACAAATAAAATATAAATGAAAACTTACCGTATTGAAGGTGGGATCTACGTGTGAGCTGCAGCAGATAATCCTCAGTATTGCAGATTCTCTGGGTGGAGAATGAGAAACCCATGACACCTGCACATGTGCACCAACATATTATAGACTCTGGCTGTATAAAACCAGTGGAACTTTCAACTTACCTGACATGGGTCAATTGAAACCAGAACTGTGCACTGTCTTCTCTTAACACAAGAGGGACACCAGGGATTTTTTTTTGTCTGTTTGGTTTTTTTTAATTTATTTTACAAATCAATAACTTTATAAACATACAAATAAACCAAATATATTATATTTGTATTGAAATATCATTTCAAGTTTTTACACTAAAGATTATTTTGAGTTTAGAGCTGAGTTTAGGAAACATTTAAAACTCCAAACACTCTAATTACAGAAACATATCAGCTTGGTTTCCCTATCTTATTCTGTAAAAAATACTATCAAATTTAAAATTAGATCCTTGGAAGGAAAGCCAAGTAAACAAAAAAAGCCCAGGATAGAATAGCAAACAAATTTTTAAGGAGTCTGAAACATTTTTATTCAGGCAAGATTCAAAGTTACAAATCTTTATTTCTTTTGACTGGGGAAACTTCCAATGAAATGTTGACTGTCATTCAACACAACACTTGAATTTTAAGCACACAAACATACTTCACCAGAGAAACTTGAAGTGCACATTTCAAAGTCTTTTTACTGGGTAGCTTTCATGGGAAAAAAATGATTTTTTTTGAACTGGGGCCTTTAGACCTGGACTCTCTTCCCATTAAAATCCAGAAGATCAGTAATTGAAAGAGCAGGGAATCCAAACTAGATCTTTTGAACTACGTTAGTGATATTAAAAAATACCAAATTTAACATCAGATCTACCAAATCCTAATGATTCAACACAGTTGTTGCCTGCTCCTGAACACAAAACTGTTTATTTCCCTCTTTGTGGAAGTACCCTTGTTACCATTCACACAAGAGAATGATTCTTCACTGATAATAGTTCCAACTATTTCCAGCTCTGGAAATGCATATTTTACAAGTTTGTTCTGAATCCAGAATTGATGTGGTTAGAAAACAGACTCAACAATTCAAAACCACCAGCAAAAATCACTTTAGAAGTTAAATAAGTGACGACCCTCTAAAAACCAGCATTTTAATTTTTGTAGCTCTGACAACTTGGACTCAGTGTTCTTACAATTTTACCAACCTAAAACAAAACTTCACAAAGTTACTCCAGTGTGGAACCGTTTAGAATAAGAGGTAAGAGCTTTTCAATACTCTTTCCCATATTGGCCTACAGAGATGGTAAAAAACAAAAAAATGGCAACATTCCATGCCTTTCTGTCAGGATTCAAAAAGAACCCAGGAAAGCAGAACAGTAAATACACTAATTAGTAACATTTGCCACTATTATCCATCTTATTAATTACAAGAAACATTAATGGTGGGCACTGCAGCAGAGTTTAAAGGTTGCAACAACAGGCTTCAGAAACAGAGGACTGAGAGATCCCCAACAAATAATAAAATAATTTTTAGTAATTTAGCTGATGTCCAGGTATCTTCCATAACACTCTGAAAGTGGCCTCAGGAAGTCAAGACAAGTTGGTGAAAATCACTTGATATCACAGAATGTTCTGAGTTAGAACAGACCCACAAGGATCATCAAGTTCAACTCCTAAGTGAAAGACCCATACAGGGATGGAAGCCACAGCCTTGGTGTTATCAGCACCACACTCTCACCAACAGAGACAATCTCACAATAAACAACTGACCTCATTCTGCATACAACAGAGGTGTTAGGAATCCAGTTACAATAAAAATTGGTTCAGTTTTACAATTTTTCCCTCAGATATAACAGGCAGCACAAATAATTTGAGTGGAAGTCAGGCCAAACTGAGGTGGCTTTTTTGTGGCTTTGTCCCACTCCTCCTCTTCTTTTGGAACAGCAATTGGCTGGACTTCTGTCCTCATACTAAGTCCTATATAATGGACAAGGTTTCGGTGCCAGGCACACCTCTGTAAGACAAGGACAGCTCCAGCACATGCCTCTCCACAGGGCTGAAAGCAGACACAAACCCACTTCCTCAGCCCAGAAACAATCCTGTTATGCTCTGAAGGACCAGTGTAGACTGGGAAAAAACAATGGAGGAATCACCTTTCCCCTCAAATGCTACCCATCATTAATAACATGTGCCTGCAAACCATCCTCTGATACACAAAACCTGAGAAGTGCAAGATCCTATTTGGTGCTTGCAAGACACAAGAACATCTCAGGTGAAATCCAAGAAGTTACACTGGTCTGTCAGCAGCACTGGGGAGAGGCATATAGTGTCCATAAAAATATTTTAATAGTAAGATCCATTTTAAACTAATTTTTCTGCATTATTCTCAATTCCTTTTTCTCTGCAGCTGTCCTTGTGTCCCATTTTCTAGGCAGTTTCTAGACTCCCTGTGTGTAAAGATCATCACTTGCAACAAGCTCCCTTAGAAAATACTTATCACTGATAAATCACCCACTTGACTATCTTCCTCTCAGTGACCTTCTAGCAGGCACTTAATGAAGTTAGCAGCAGTGATACTTATAGAGTACTCATTGCCAGCACATTGCTCACAGTAATTTTTCCAGGAAGAGATGACAGGAAAGGAGTGGCAAGGACTTCTCTGTTTTGTTCTGAATAACGGTGTGTTTTTTCTAAAGGAGATTTCAATGAAAAAAATGAGTGTTGCTTCAGTGTATGTGAGTTCCCATCCTTTGCTGCCTTCCTCCTTTCCCATTCAAACACCGACTGCTTCTAGTCTGGCTGCATCAGCAAGCTGGCTGGGGGAAGATTGCAAGGCTCCCTTGCTGGCAGGGGATTGGGATGGATGCTCCTGGGAGCCTGGGGAGGGCCCTTTGCTGCTTCCTTGGACTGAGGTGTCTTCTCACCAACAGCGCCCTCTTTTCGGTGGCCTTGTTCCTTCTCCTCTTCTGCCAAAGTCTCTGCTGCTTTGTCATATGTTACAGGCTGTTCTTCCTCTGGAGAAAACAGACATGTATTACTGAAAGCCATGTGAAAAGATTCACAACAGCTAAGCTAAAAGAAATGCAGTGGCAGCTTTGAGAAAAGAAAGCTATGAAAGAATGCACAGAATCAGGTTCAATACCAAAGTGTGACAAAATAACAAAAAAACAGGCAAAGTCAAGAACTTGCTTCAGATTTTAAGAAATTACTTGTCCTAGATGAGATTCATGGCTTTCTCTTTTAATCCATAAAGAAAGGCATGCCAAGACTACCTGCCTGGCAAAATTAAGGTCTCTGCTTCAAAGTCAAAAGATCTTAGAATTATTCACTGCCATGGCATAAGAACTTCCTTTAACATGTTTAAAAAAAAAAAAACAAAAAAAAAACAACAGATTATCTCCTGATCTTGTTGTCTAAGAAGGTGGAACAACTTCTGCAAAAATTTTCAAGAAAAAATCAGACACCTGTCATAGGAAATTCCAATACCTGCATCTGATAAAGCTGCAAATGAAAACAGTCTCCTAATGGGAAACATCAGTCTTCCTTTGCTGGACAGTAAGATTCTACACATGTTCCCAATATTAGTGCATCTAAGCAAATGTGAGGCACATTTTCTACTGATGAATGAAGTGACTACTCAATGTATGTCTAAGGCTAGGACTGGCATTTCTGAAAACCTTGCCTGGATGTTCATATCCTCAAACATTTGTATTTACATATTTCTAAGTGGCTGAGGTAAACTGGCTTCTCTAGTAACTTCTGCAATTAGGAAATATACATGGTAAATAAAACAAATGTCTAAGGGTATTAGTCTTTCTCCATCAGCTCTCACCATTTGAGCACATAAGAGATCCAGCTGCCATCTGGAAGGCAGTATTTCCTAAAATTCAGAGTGGTTCAGCTGGTATTTTGAGGGCCATGGGAGCCCATTCTGTGCTTCTGTGCCACCTGCTGCCTTTGGACCAGTGATGAGAGGTGCATCTCCTCCACTCATCTCGTCTTTGTTTAAGCACCAAACACCCCCAAGCAGTCAAACACCTTGCTTAACACAAAAAGCAGAACAGCAGATGCTGCCATGGGGTGAAACCTGGACTCCTCACACCTTTCCAGTTAGCTTGCCTGAACAAATAAGGACTGCCAAAGTCTATCCATTCCCAACAGTATTATGGGCATAACTTCATTTGCAAAACTGTGAAGATCTGTATTAATGCAAACATCCGATATTATTCTATCACAAGAAGCCTCTGGCTTGTTCTGTGTGAAAGCACAGTTGTGGTGTAGTTTCTCATGACTAATCTGCAAAATGAAGGACTGAATGGTCTCTTCACATCAGCACAAACATGGATTCTGCCAGAAATAAAATCTGGATTTCTCCGTCTCCTCTAGCAGCCACTGCTCCTGCTGGTACAAGGTGAGGAGAGATCTAATAAGGAAGGACATCCTACTCACCAGATTCTGAAGGACAGGCAGGATGAGCATCTGCTGTCTCACACTCAATTAGATCAACTGCTTTAGTCTCCAGAGAACTGTTACCCTCCTTAAAAACTGCAAACTGCAAATACATACAATATGCACAAAATATGCAGAGCTCAAATTAATAAAAAATGAATTGGTTTTCTGAAACCCAAGAGGCAAACTAAAAGGGCCACACACACCAACCACAGAACAGGGAAAAAGCTCATCCTGGCTTCTGGGATGACCCTTCCCCTGCAGGTAATTAAACATTTGAGTTGATGACAGCCCCAGTCATTCTTTGGAAAGTGCACAGTCTCAGTCTAGTTAAGAACTAGCGACTCTCTTGCCTTGCAAATCAACATTTCCAATGGCAAGGACAAAAGTTCATGAAAATCAACCCTCTCCATAGTACTGAGGGCCATTTTTAAAGTATTAAAGACATCTGCAGGAATTCAGACAGCAGGAAACTGTGTCAAACACAGGGAAGGAGGCAAGCCTCCCTGCCTGGCTCTCAGCATCTCCTGCAGGATGCGCTTCCATCATGCCACAGTGACAGTAGCAGTCAGAAAATGAGACCCTCTGGGGGAACATGCTGAAAGGACCAGGGGGAAAACAGAAAAAACACAGGGGTAGAAGAAAAAATGTGAAGCACTATGATGAAATTGTACAGAGGGAAAGATGAAAAAACAGTAAAGAGGGGAGGTTTAAAGAGCAGAGGCAGGGAAGAAGAGAAAACATCTGTAAATAAGGTATTCCAACAAAAGGACTGACAGATTCAGCAGTCCAGGTGGATAACTGGTGGATTTATGTGGATAGAATACACATGTAGCATGTGCACCTATTTAGGCACCAGTTCATTAATGTAAAATCTGTACTCCTACAGCTGCTAACCAACATGTGACCCACCCCCAGCAGAGATTCAGCTACACACAGTTCTGCAAAATATATTTGACTGTGCAAAGCAAAACACTTGGTGGAGGAAAGGTCTCAGAATACCATCAAAATCCAGGCACATGCAGTTTTCCAAGGCTTACATGTCAGTAGGACTGGCTTATGGAACTCTAATATGAATGTCAAAAAATATGCAGGCATACCCTCAGCTAATTGCACCCTCACCTGGCAGAAAAGAAGTAAAGGGAAAAGTGAATGATGCTTGGGCAATTTGTAGGCATAGTTTCAGCATCATGATACCTAACTTTTGATGTGTGTGATAGCACAAAATCTTGTTTTCCTCTAGATCAACCTAGGCAGGCAAGAACAAGCAAATCTTTGCACTCTCTCTCATCAGCCTCACAAATGAGCAGGGGCAGTGATGACTACCAAATGAGTGAAATTCATGAGCTCCTTACAGTTACTGCATACACAAGACACAGTCCCAATATGAAGTCTTTTGCTAAGATCATTAATGTTGTGTAGATCAATAGTACCCAAAAACCTTAAAAGTTGAGCAGCTATAGTTTTCTGTCCCTGATGTAGTGATAACCTTTGTATTTTTTACATAAAGCTCTCCAACAGCCTGTTTGAAGTGAATAGTACAAATGGACAACTTCCCACAGCTTTTTGACAACTCTAGATGTTCTAACCTGAGTGCATGCATGCATGAAGCCCTGGTGAACTTAACAATCAATGGCTTCATCAGCCCAGAGAAAATCACATGCATGAAACTGCAGCAACCCGTTACTGAGTAAGCACCAGTGATTAGCAAAGGGTCAGTGATTTCCTCTTCCAGTGTGCAACAAGCCATTGCAATAAATTACTCTGTTAATGTGTTCAATGTCTCCTGGTGCATAGTGAAATGTAACACAGATGTATAATAGATGTAAAAGCTTGATTTGTTTTTGTTGATTCAGTCCATTGCTTAGATGTTTAGTTCCCTTATATTCAGCAAAAATGTCACTGGTGACCAGCATTAACTGCAGGGTCAGCAGAATTTGGGGGCAGAACTATTGGGCTGCAGGCCTCCTAAAGCTCTGATCCCAGGCAGTGAACTGTTCTCAGTCCCAACAAATGTTTCTGCTTTTCTCAAACTCAGGTATTTTGTAAACTGTGGATGTTATTTCTGATGTGAACAAATTATGGTTGTCCAATGCCTGAAGGAAAGGTGCTGATAATAAAACATGCATAAGGGTATTCATTTTACTAGCTAAGGAACAATATGCCATAACCAGGGTCAGGCCAATTCAGTACTAGCTATGTGTTTGACAGTGTGCTCCAGTGGCTACCCACTCACAAATCCTGCCAGACACTCCCATTAAATCATTTGCAAGGCCATTCCAAAATGGCCAGACTGAGCACAGAAGTAGCCACAGATGCCAATTATGCCACTTGACAACTTCAAGTTCCAACTGCAATAACCCAGCAGTGTAATGTTATTTTAATGCCAGGCAGAATCAGGTCCTTAAACCAGATTTTGTAGGGCTAAATGCAGCCTCAAACATGACAACAGTTACAGGCCTGTACAACCAGACCATGTGGGCATTCTTACCTACACCAGTGTACAGCTGGAACTTTATACATCCTATCAAGCTCCCTGATAAAATCCTGGTTGTTTTTCTTTACAAGGCAGCAGCTTCTAATACAAGACATTTAATTTCATCAAGCCTCAAAATAGAGTTCAACATCTCATGTAGCACACACAATACTTGGCTTCCAAGAAGGCTTTTTTACAGAGGACATACTTTCCTGTGAAAATAACTGTGTGATATGCCATGTCATCACATTGCCATTTCCTCAATTTAGAACACAGTTCCCCAACTGTTGTGTTCAAAGCTAACAATAACACTGGCTAATGGTTGCAATACATCCAGGCAGCTGTGAACTTTGAGGGATAACAATGAGGTAAGATGAACTAGGGTTCACAGCCAAGCACTTGGTGACTCTAGCAGTTATTTAATGTATTTAAGATGTGAATTATTTGATGGATAATCTCAAGTGGATCCCTAACACCCTTTGATCCTTCCTGACTCCCTCTGCACTCCACATCAATGTAGTTACCAGGGACTTGTTGCCAGTAGGTGTTACGCTCTCATTGTCAGCACAGCTGCTGGTGGCTCCTGTCGCTTCTGCACAGAGATTCTTCTTATACAGACTCTGACTTCTGCAACAGAACAAAAGCTGAAGCCAATTATTTCGCTTTGAGAGAGACAGATGCTGCCTTTTTTCATGCTATTCTATCAGTATTCACAGAAGTACATGCATTTTGTTTTCTCTCACTAGTTTGTGCATTGCTATCCATTACCGCAGAGTGGCTAAAACAAGTAGCTTGTCAGGAAAAGAAGTCAGTAAGAAGTGTAGAAATGCTTGTTCTAATGTGCCATCTGTAAAGGGTCATTCATCAGAATGAACAATAGGCCTCATAATTTTAACTAGACCCTTTCATTTTCTTACATTATTCTATTTATGACACATTTATCTTATAAAGATTTGTTTCAGCCAATGCACTGAAGAGTGTTTGTGGGCGAAGCTCAGAAATAAAAATCTGACTGTATTTCTGTACACTATTGGTAGCTACAATTATGAAAGTCACTTTTGTATTCATCTGCATCATTTATGCAATGCAGCAGTTTCAGAAGTTACCATGAAATAAACAAACTGAAAGTCTCAAAAAATCTTGGAAATAAGATCTTCAAGGAAAAATTCATGACCTTTAGGCTTTAGGGGAAAAAGCCAAGAGTACAATCTGGAGCTGGAAAAAGTATGAATATTCAGCTCTAAGAGCTCCATAAATTCAAAGACTGTTATTTTTGCAGTAAAACAGCAATCACTTATAAGGCAGTATTAAAAGCCCATACAGGCCCAAACAAAAAATCTTATTTTACTTCTCTTGAGACCCAAATCACTACATCTTTATTCACTTTGCATACACACTTTTGCCCTTCTAAGCATCAGCTAATAAAATTAACATTATAGTCCTCAAGTTCTGGAAGTCTGAGGTTATAACTAAAATTTAGTAGATATTTACCAAAGAAAATAGGAATTTTCATTTTATTTAGGAACATTACTTTTATTTCTACATAGCTGTTATATACCAACAGGGAAAGTTCACACAGCCTAATTATCACATATTGCTCCCTTCATGAAAATACAACATAAATAAATTTTGTTTTGTGTGGCCTTGGCCAATTGAGGTGGAGGAATTGTCAGTGCTGAATCTATTCAGGTTGGGTTTAATTTGTGGAAAAGAGTTGTTTCCTTGTTTCCCAAGGAAGAATAGAAACTTGGCATACTGTACAGTCAGACTGCATAAACATAACATTAAGAATAACACTTTGCTCTTCAGCAGACAACAGCCATGGATCAAAAACCCAACACAACACTGCAGCACCCTTGGCCTTCAGTCCCCACACTTTCAAACTGGCAGGTGTAGACCTCCAGCTTCATTTCCTCCAATTAAAAGGAGATAGGCATCTCCATTTTGCAGGGGAAGGAACAGGACTACTAGAGACTTAATTGGTACATTTTGAAATAGAGTAGATTATCTGAAAAAGTGGTATAGCAATTTCAACACAAATACTGGTTCCCATACTCAGTTAAATAGGGATTTTAGATCAGTGATTTAATTTTGATCTAGTTATACTAGTAATTGCTGCAGTTCAAATTCATTCAAGTGTGTAATTGAAAACCTGTTGTTGTGGTAAATAGCTATATTGATCAAAAGCATTTGGCAAGAAAGAAACATAAATCTAGAGAAATTACACAAGAGAGAGGAAGGGAAGAAATTTAATACCTTCATACCTTTAAAAAAATCATATTCTGTCTATTTTTCATAAGAGGACATATGAATTATATGAGAAATATAAGAATCTCACAATTTTTCTGTTCTTTATATACCCACTGATCCAAATCTGAACCCTGGGTTATGAGAAGAAAACAGCCTGGGTTTAATTCTGGACCCCTATCAATAATTAATAGAAAATAAGAAATGTTGCAGCTTCCCTACTTTTATGGACTAAATATGTCAAGAACCAGTAAATAAGAATGAAAAATATTAACTTGCATATTTAACTTCTTTCACAGCTTAACTTTATGTGTCTAGCAGAGTATAATTTTAAAATTGACCTAAACCACAAACAAAAATCCTGTGTTTAAATCAGCTTCTGAGAACAGCTGTCTGTCAAGGTCATGGCCAAAAGACTCTAGCTTAAATGCTTAATACTTTCCAGTCTAAGGGACACCGGTGACATTTAATTTCACATCAGACTGGGTTCTTAAATGGCCACCGTTGGAATTCTTTTTGCCACAAGAAGAATCTCAAATCTGCACAATTCATTACAGCCATGGGAAATGCTGGGGAGTACTTTTGCAACAGATGTGCTTAGACTCACTTCCCTGATTTCACTCTCTGTGCTACCAGGAAAACTATGTTCACTGCTGGAAGCATCACTCTGTCAGTTTGCCTTGGGAAGGTTAGTAGGCAAAGACATTTTCAGGTGGAATTCTACACTGAATGAGAAACAAAAGCCAATTCATTGAATAGCTGGCAGAGAAAAGCCAGCCCCTATCATGACAGTTTCAGACACCTAGAGTTGTGAAGGGAAGCCCAGGAAGAAGCAAATGGCATGTTCCTGAGCTCTAATAAGGTCTGTTCTTCTTCCCTCCAGATGTGTTTGCTCACTAACACCAACGTGAGTTCTGCTGGCAAGGGACATTCCGGAACTTTCTGTATTATTCACAGACCCAGGAAAAACAGGAGACTAGGAATTCCCATCAGCTGAGGAGCAGCTCGCTCTCAGCCCCAAGCACTGAGTGAGAACAGCAGCAGCACACACAGATACACACAGAGACACAGACACACAGACAGACACACACAGAGAGACACACACAGACACACAGACACACAGACACACACAGAGACACACAGACACACAGACACACAGACACACACACACACAGACACACAGACACACACAGACAGACAGCAGTACCTGCGGCAGTGCGCAGCCAGCACACACACAGACAGACACGCAGACGGACAGACAGACAGACAGCAGTACCTGCGGCACTGCGCAGCCAGCACACACACACACACACACACACACACACAGACACACACAGACAGACAGACGGACAGCAGTACCTGCGGCAGTGCGCAGCCAGCACACGGACACGACACAGACACACACAGACAGACAGACGGACAGCAGTGCCTGCGGCAGTGCGCAGCCAGCACACAGACACACAGACAGACACACAGACGCACACAGACAGACAGACGGACAGCAGTACCTGCGGCAGTGCGAAGCCAGCACACACACACACAGACACACACAGACAGACAGACGGACAGCAGTGCCTGCGGCAGAGCGCAGCCAGCACACAGACACACAGACAGACACACAGACACACACAGACAGACAGACGGACAGCAGTACCTGCGGCAGTGCGCAGCCAGCACACAGACACACACACACACACACACACACACACAGACACACAGACAGACACACAGACGCACACAGACAGACAGACGGACAGCAGTACCTGCGGCAGTGCGAAGCCAGCACACACACACACAGACAGACACACAGACACACACAGACAAACAGACGGACAGCAGTACCTGCGGCAGTGCGCAGCCAGCACACAGACAGACACACACACACACACACACACACAGACACACAGACAGACACACAGGCGCACACAGACAGACAGACGGACAGCAGTACCTGCGGCAGTGCGAAGCCAGCACACACACACACAGACAGACACACAGACACACACAGACAAACAGACGGACAGCAGTACCTGCGGCAGTGCGCAGCCAGCACACACACAGACGCACACAGACAGACAGACGGACAGCAGTACCTGCGGCAGTGCGCAGCCAGCGCGCCCAGCAGCAGCGCCAGCAGCGCCAGCCCGGCGGCGCAGGCGGTGATGGCGATGCTCCGCACCTTGGCCCGCCCGGAGCGCTGCTGCTCCCACCACTCCAGGTCGCTGAACTGGCAGCGCTCCCCCACGTATCCCGTCACACAGCTGCCAGGGAAAAAGGGCACACGCTGCAGGGTGGCAGGCACAGCCCCACTCCGCCGCTTCAGCCACCTTGCCATTGAGTCACATTGATCACCACTGCAGAAACATCTGGTTCAGTTTAGCAGTGGGGAGGACAAAATTGTTTTAAAGGAAAGCTGTCTCAACTTGTAGAACCCAGTACTAAAAGGAGTTTTTTGTTGGTTATTTGTTTGTTTGTTTGTTTGTTTGTTTGTTTGTTTGTTTGTGTTTGTTTTGTTTTTTTTGGTACTGTTGTTTTTCACTGGTATTGAATCACCTATAGAATTACACACAGAGGTTGTCATCACCAGGTCCCTATGGGTAAAAAGTAGAAAAAAATTTCTTAAATCCTGTAAATCCTGCTGTGTGATTAGTGTTTCCCTAGGATTTTCCATTTAACTTCTTTCTTTTAACTTGCTTCTTTTAGCAGCAAGTTTCCATTTTCTAAAATAGGCAATACAGGACTGACTCGTATTTTCAGAGTGACTTGATTAAGAGAATCAAATTTTAATCTGAATCTTTATTTTAAATATGAATGAAAATGTTTAAAAAACCCCATGCATAAGGTTTAGAAATATCTTCAAGACTTACTTTTAATATAAGCTTCTTCTGTAGGCAGTTTTTATTGATTTGTTTGGTTTTATCGTTTCAAAATCCAGCATAGAAATATCCTATTGGTGCACAAAACCCTCAAATCAAAATAACTAGAAAGTGATAAATACATCAAAAAGCCTAGTTTTACTATGCAAGGCAAGACACATAAATAATAAATGGAAAAAATGAAAGATCTACTCAGTGCATAGCAATCCCTCAGTAATGTAGGCTCAACTCATCACAATTCTAATTGGTCTAATTTTACTCAAGTCCAAGAGCTAGCCAAATGAGAAAAAGAAGCAGGATTTGACCTGCAGCAGCTTTTACCTAATGACATAAAATATTATATCAGCATTCATTATTAAGTCAGGCACAAGCACTCTCATTCTGTGACAATTTAGAATGCAGGTGTGCTGGAAGGCTGGAAAAAATGCTAATTTTTTAATGTTAAATTACAATGAATTTCAAACATCTACTTTCCAGTGTAAGATCTTTTATTAGTTAAAATACAAATCACATTCGATATGTGGTTTTTGCTGGATAACATTTTTCCATTCTTCCCTTTGGTAATTAATCCATTAGAGCCTACATGAATGAATGCTGCCATCTAGTGAGGATTCAGCAGGGATCTAGAGAGAATCCAGCAATGCCCACACACAAACAGCATGGCTAAGCATGCTGTTAAATTTTGTAACTGCTTTCACTTCCAAAACTGAAAAATATGTACATTTGAATTCTCATTATGCACTAACACTTAACAAATAAAAGGGGGGAAAAGTGATCCAGTTTGAAAGTTCTGCAGGTTTAGACTCTTCAGTTTCAAAGAAGAAACTTCTGAGGTGAAAATAGATAGTCTACTGTGCCTCTAAAAGTTACACTAAAAATTCAAAACAAGTGCCAGAGATGACTATGAGTCTGTCTTTTCCCAAGGGCTTTGCTGAGCTCAAGAAACCCACAGCACAATGTATCTACTTCGTTCCTGTATATGTACATGAGACACATTCCTTTCATATTCTTGCAGGTACAGAAGTCTGTAGGCAGGGGACACCACTCATGTTTCAAAATAGGAAAGCCCGAGACACAGAGGGAGATTTGTCTACCCTGGAACAGCATCCACCCCCTGTGCAGCTCCTCACTTACCCCCATGAACCCAGGGGAGGAGGCAGGCATTGGATTTGTCCCATTGTAAAGATTTTATGCTTGATTTTGAAGAACAAGTCTGTGTACATCTCCGAATATAATCAGGTTACACACTTAAATGCCAGCATTAAATGTTTTGGAGAAATTATTACCCCATGGGATTAGATTGTCACATTGACCAAGCTAAGGCTGACTTCTGGAGAGATTAGATTCTCCTTGCTTTAACCAGTACCTGCATTTGGAGAGCCCAGAATTAGGCTTCACAAAAATAATGACAGGGTTAAAAATATTGACAGGGGAAGCAGGTCTCAACCTTGAGGTCTCATTGCAACTCTCCCTGTTTTTAAGAAGGCAATTATATCCTACTCTTTTCTGCCTTTCTGTAATGGAAGATGCTGACAGCAGAAGATTGCTCCCTGGCCCCAGCTGGAGAAGACAAGACAGAGGTGTCCTCTTCCCTCCCAGTGAATGCTGCACATGAACAGCAAGGCTAACATGTACAGGAGAGAGAGCAAGCACCTCTTCAAGTCATTTGACAACTTACCTCCCAAATCCAAAGTAAAGAATCAAGTGCTTAGGGAGCAAATCCAATCCTACTATTAATTGCAATAGGTGTGAGTAGGGTGACCATGTACCGAAAATGGCAATGATCATTCCTCACAGGGAAGAGGAGATTCAAATGCTCTGTGAGTTACATGAGTGATGAACAGATCATCATGGACAAACCCTTCATTGCCTGCAGTTAACTCAGGGTAACATTCCAAGGGTGCCATTCTTCAGCAGAGAAAACACAAATTTCTGTACTTACTTGCAGGCATAGTCTTGTAGATCAGAAACATAATTGCACACCCCACCATGGAGGCAGTAGGACTCGTATGAAGGAGGACATCCTACAATATCACCTTGCACAGCCTTGGTAGTGTATTCATTGCTGACAGCAGTTGGGGGAACAGTAGATTCTGAAATAAAGGGTTTCACAAGGACATCTCAAATTTTGGCCTCATTGGCAACATAATCTTATGAAAGAGTAACAGAACTTCAAGGTATTAAACTAGGTAAAAAATACCCAGTTTCTATTAATAATTTGTGTTTTACCTATTTTCTTACGTTGTTATCAAATTTAGGCAAGCAGAAATTTAGACCAAATAACTAAATATGTTTTATTTTAGATTTATAGTGAAAGACCTACAGCAGTTGACTGAGTTCTGTGTGTTTAGATGTGTTAGCCCAGCTCTGAAGAAAAACTGCACCCTCTAGGTGCTGACTCTGAAATGATTTTTGCAACTTATGCAGTTCTGGCATATGGCAAAGCTTTACTATGCATAAATTACCAGCGTGGGAGATAGAGGTGAAGGGTGACTGTGTTTCATGCACTTGGATTTCAGACTTTCACAAGCAACTTGTCATTCTTACACAGATTGTTTCTACTCTGCTGCCATCCAGTTAATTGCACCTGTTGTGGTGGCACATCACATTTTCTAGTGTTCCAGGCTAGCTCAGGTACAGATAACAGCTTCACTGGGGGAGCAGGAAGCCCTGTGGTTCTGCCAAAGGGTTCTGCAGCCTGCTCTGAATCCCACCTGCAGCCACCTACACACCTATCCAAACTAGCTAGTTTAAGGTAGCACTAA
This sequence comes from Oenanthe melanoleuca, assembly GCF_029582105.1. Lineage (NCBI taxonomy): Eukaryota > Metazoa > Chordata > Aves > Passeriformes > Muscicapidae > Oenanthe > Oenanthe melanoleuca. The sequence goes on along the minus strand of NC_079337.1, from coordinate 24,546,802 downwards.
TATCTCTTAGGAGCAGGACCACAGTGCAGACATGCCCTTACAGAAAAGGAGTGTTTTCATGCCTACTTTGATGCTACAACGAATCTATAGGTCAGAACAGAACAGCTACATGACAAAGAATTTCCAGCAGTGTGGATTAGCAGAGGCACACCTAATAATTCTCATACAATTATGGGGTCAGCTCTATGACTCACACCAGTTTTACTGCAACATGACCTTCAATGACATTTGGGTTTTAAAATTTCATTTGCAGGAGAACTGCCACAGCAAAGAGACTGAATGGAATGAGTGATTATAGTGAGCTCCAGGTGTGCATGCATTCAGCAATGAAAATTTCATCTTGCTAAAAGAGCTTATTAGGCAAAGAACTAAAACAGTGTGTTAACATCTATAAAGACACTGGATCAGACTGACAGATGAGGGACCTAGGAAACATTACTTCCAAGTCATTCATCATTTAAAATCATCATTTCCTGAGTGACACCTGAAACTACTGAAAGATTAAGTGACTGAAATGGGAATGGGAATCCTGATAGGTGTTCTACTTAAGCAAACCACTAAATACAATAAATTCAAATAACAATTTACTTGTTTTTCTGAAGAAACAGCTACGTGACAATCACACAATGTCCCTCCATCATCAGAAAGTCACTCAATCTGGAGTAAAATCCACCGTGACCATGAGGGCTGACACAGAGTAAAAGAATGAGTCACTCTCATTTACAGAGAATGCTGCTACCACACTGAGGCACTAAAATGAGGGTCAGATACTCACTAGTGCTGAACCTTTAGCAGTTCCCTTCAGTAAACTGGTAATCAGATTTGCTAAGGAGTTTCAGAGCCCTTTTGAGCAATTAGTGCTGGAACTGAAAAAAAGCCTATACTGAAGAATCAAAGGGAACTTAAATCATGTGCATTTCCTGTGCTAGCCTTCTGCAGAGTAACAGAAGGCACAGGGAGTTTGCAAAATGGCACAGACTGAAATTACCCTCAAAAAATGTTATTTCCAAGGAGCATTTGCTTCTGTTGATTGTAAATGACATTTGATAGATTTGTTGCTACATTTAGGCAGCAAAAATTTACGTTGAAACTTAATGTAGATATCTCCTAATTAAACTCAGATCTGTTCTCCTTAGTCCACCACAAAACAGCCTCCTAAAGGCAATACTAAATGGATCTATAAGCTGGTCAGGATGTTGCTATGGAGAGACCCTTTAGTTTCCAGGTATAAAAATTTATCCAAGAACACAGCTCTCAATTTAGGGCCACTTCATTTATTTGCTCACTCCGTTTACTCACTGCAACCGATGCCAGTTCCAGCAGCATGATCAGCACACGAGCAAGTGAAGTTTCCTTCTGTATTTGTGCAGGTCATGTTCTCTCCACAGGTGTGGGACCCCATCTTGCACTCATCAATATCTGCCACCCAAACAGTCTGCAGTTAGAAGGATGAAATGCCTCAGAGCATCGGTTAAAAGGGCAGCAGCTGCAGCACTGCACTCCCCAGGCAGCAGGGAAAAACACCAAAAACCTCTCCCTCTGCAAATATGCCTCCATGGAAATCCTAATGGAGAGGCAACCAGTGTGCTGCTGCAGAAACTCTCCATGGGGAGAATGAGGGAAAGGCTTCCCCATGAAATGTAACAAGTACAGCAGAGCTGAAGAGAAGACTTACTTGTACCAGATGTATTCTTCTGGCATTGCTAGTCAGAGCTTGCAGCCTGGATCCATATGTGGCATTCTTGCAGTTACACAGCAGAAGGGTTTGTGAGTGGGGAGCTGCCCACCCCTGTATTAAATTAATTAGCCTGACAAAGAGTTTAGGCAGAAGAAAAGTGTCTAGAAACCTACAAGTTTATTCAGTTTGTATAAACACTTCAATGAGTGAGGCTTTGAATGACTGTGAAGAGGTTCTCTGACTACAGCAGTTTCCAGGTTCAGAGCCCATGTTGGGTTCATATACACCTCTCACCCCCATTCTGCTGCACACTCCTCCTGCCTCCACACCTTCTCTGCAAAGCCCAGGGCAGCAGCTCCTGCCAGGCTGGCCGCCTGCACATTGCTAAGTGCCAAAGCACTCCCCTCAAAGGTGAAGCCTTTGGTTCACATAGCAGAGTTTGGGAGCCTCTGATTCATTCTATGCATTGTGAGCAGAATATATGTGCCAAATCTACTTCAGGGAATCACAGATCTCCTACCCCAATTTGTGAAATGATTGCTTAAACTGCTGGGAATTTTTCTACAGTAAAATTAGCAGGATCTGGCTCAAAACAGAACAGAAAATTAAAAGCACTTAAAAAATATGGGGGCGGAGGGTCAGGGAACACAACTGCTGCAGCATATTTCAAGAAATATGATTTCACCAACACAATATGAGGTCATCCTGTGTTATCACTGGACATACAGTCACATTCCTGGACACTGTGCATGCATGCAGTCACTTACAACAGAAGCACAAGACCAGTTTCTGGTTTTCATAGTACATTTCAAGTCATCAAGAACAAAATAATTTCAGTGATGTTTACATCTTAGTAATACTGCATCTTTTATGAAATGCTGAGAATCTGTTTTCTGGGCTTAAAGACTTCAGGAAGATAATAGACTGTTTTTCAATAGCAGTGGAAGGTACTACATCCTGAACAACTATACCACAGTATAGTGTAAAGACAGTAAGAGCCCAGGGCTGCCTGAGAACTTTCCTTTTACGTTGTGCTGGGTCAGCAAGAGGACCTTGTCACTTCTGTGTGCACTTCCATCTCTGCCTCCAAACACTCTCAAAGACATGAGCTCTGTCTCTGATCTCTGCAGGCAAAAGGCCTTTTTGTTCTTCTACCTCTGAGACTTTCCACACTCTACCCATAATAATGATATTGTTCTTAATTTTTCACTCATCCTAATCAGCATTGAAGAACCAGGTCCAGCAGAGATTATGTAAGAATTGGTTTGAATTTAATGGGCTTTGAATTAGACTATAAAGGAAAAAAGGGAAAGAAAAGGACAAAAGGGAAGGCAAGACTCTCATAAAGCTCTGAACAAACTGTGTGCTAGTCAAATACTGGAGAGAAAAAGATTCCTGTTCATATTTACCACTAAAATGGATTAAGAATTTAGGAGACTTAGGGAATGAACTAAAGACCTGGCATTAGAGCTGGATGGGAAAATCAGTGGGTCTGATTATTAACAAGACTCTAAATGTACTCAAGTTGTCAGTGTCACACCTTGAACCTCATGCCTATTAAACAGACCTGGAATTATTTGATGAGTATTATGACACACTCAATACCTGCTTTCGTTTATATTCACGGCAACGATTTCCAATAAAGCTCTACTGCTTCACCTCCACTTCCCTCCTCCCCTTCACTCTTTCTCTCTCTCCTTCTATAGCCACTAAAAAGAGTGCAAACACTGAGAGGAGGTATTCACAGACAACTACAAGCTTTGCATATTGATCAGTTGCTGAGGCTACCACACTTCAAACAGGGAGGGAGGAATCACAAAGGCAGCAATGCCTCAGCCTTCCAGGCAGAGCAGAGCCCTCACTCATGCCCATACCATAGCAATGGACTCCATCTCCAGTGTATCCTTCCAGGCACTTGCAGACGTAGCCGCCTTCCGTGTTGATGCAGCCCGACACGCTGCGATTGCAGCGGTCCGTGCGCGCCGCGCACTCGTCCACGTCTGGGAACAGAGCAGGGGACACTGGGTCAGGAAACCATCAGCGCTGCCCTGAGACACCTGCCCCATGGGGCTCGCCCAGACTGTGCTCTCACTTGGCATCTGTGCGCGCCAAGCGAATGGCAAGAGAAGGACTTTGGTCTTTTTCGGCACTAAATTTGATGGGGGTGTTCTAAAACCCAAGAGAGTCAACCAGGTGCTATCACCTGGAGATCACAAATATAATTTGCTTAATAAAAACCTGTTCAGAGGAAATGATTCAAAAATGGCTTTGTGTTATAGAATCATAGAATCCACTAATCTGGAAAAGGCCTCTATGAGCATTTAGAAACTTTGTTCTAAAACTTTGCTCTTTTGTGTGAAAGAACACATGGGCTTAAAAAAAAAAAAGTACTGTGGTGAAAAAATGTATGCCTGATTCAGCTTACAGGTTTTTTCTCCCCCTTTCCATAGTAACATAGATTCTTCTGTCTTCATGCTTAGCCACTAAATGGTATTTTCCTTTCTGTTTCTAACACTTTCTTCTCTTGATCTTTGTGAGAGCAAAACAGTTCTTCCATTTATGTTGCAAACAAGCCCAGAAAATTGAATACCACCCTAAACAGTATTTTGCATGGCTGTTAGAGTCTTTTTCTACTGCTAGAAAAAAACTAGAGCAGCACTTTTGTATAAACATTACATCAGGAATACTAATTTGGAGGAGATCCCTTATGTCTAAATTATATATTAACTATCATGTCTATGGACTGAGCTTTTATAATTAGTAAATTTGTACAAATAAATACATTATACTTCTACAATCTCTGTTATTGCTTGTTATTATTAATAGGATTAACATTGATGGCTCAAGGGGGGAAAAGGCGTTAGCCAATTAGCCATTTCATCTCACATGCTTTCTACTCATCATTCCTTTCATATTATTGACCATTTTCTTGTGCCTCATACAAGAGAGCTGCCAATGTGAAAGGAGATAGATTTTCTTCCTCCCCGCCAGTCTACAATTTTTCAAAAGTTAGAATAAAGTTTTGCATTACCATAGCATGATTTCCCCTTCCTGGTAAATCCTTTCAGACACTGGCACATAGCACCATCTTCCAGCAAAACACACTCTGCGTTGACATTACATTCTAGTGCAGTGCAGTCATCTTCATCTATAGTATAAACAAAACAAAAAATACCCACTAGATGTACTTTGAAATATTGAAGGAGGTGGTGTATATCTATATTACAGAAAAACAAACAACTAAGAAAACCAGAACACAGAGTCAAAGTTTGAAACTTAGCTCTCCAGGATTAATAATGACGAGCCAATATAATTACTGCTTCTGTTCTCTTTGTCTAGATGGAGTTGATATGTCATTTATTATCAGGATTTCTGAATATTTTATTCAAAATCTATTTTAAAATTTAATGATCTAGTGTCTTCAAAGAGATACAGAATTCAATGGGTTTATTTTAACTTTTTAGAAGAATGCAATACGCTTTAAAACCTAAGGGAGAGACTTTCACAAGTGCTCCAAATTAGAAATGTTTGTTCTCCAGACCAGGATAATATTATCAATTTTTGTTGATATAGCCAAGGAATATAGACACAAACAAAAAAAACACCAGTTCTACCTGGAATAACTGCACAGACCTAAATTCTTGTTAGAGGGTCAAGAGCATGAATACCACCAGTCTCAACCATGAACCTTTCTTTCTTTAAGGTCTGTGACTTCTTTCTGTTTTATAAACCTGTTCAGAGCCTCAGAGTAAGCATAAGGAAGATAACCATCAGACTCTACCTGATACCATTATTTCAGCCATAAAAAAAATTTTCTGCTTTTCACCATTGTCTGCATCCTTAAAAATCCCAGTGCTCCTTGTGCTCTGGAGCACAGTCTCTTGGGGTGGCATTGGCATTACCTTCTCATGCACAGACACCTTTGCTGTAAAAGACAATAAAAAAATTATATGAACTATTTAAATCTATGGAAATAGCCTTCTGATTTTCAAATACTTGTCTACTTTCCAATAATCATGTTGGATTCCTTTTAAAACAAACATCAGTATCCTCCCAGACTAACTTGTTTCTGACTTCAAATTATTCCTAAAAGCACTCACTGGTGAGTTTTCTCAAATACAAAAGAGAAGAACTGTGACTTTCTGTGAGGCTCACACTTGTCAGCATTGCACATACCCTTTTTCACTGCTAAAATGCTAAGGGAAAAATTACAGTGGCCAGACAGCATGTTCTGTTGTCTTGTTGTCCCAAAGATACTCCAGCATTTTCATTCTTCAGAGAAAACATCATTCCTTATGTTAGAGCAAGGTGAATTTTACCAGTGTTACCTGTCAGGATCCTCAAGAGTTTGAGGGGGGTCTTTTTGTGAACTGGAGAAGTGTACCTGCTGTTGAGTTGGAAGAATCCAGAGCATGACAGGATTTTCCATCTTGAGTTTTCCCAAATCCTGGATGGCACTTGCAGTGGACAATTCCAAAACTATTTTCACAGATCTGATCACAGCCTCCGTTCTCATAAAGGCAAGGATTCGTCCCTAACAAAGAAAAACAGGAAAATTAACAGCTGCTTTTTCAGTCAACATCTCTGTTCAGACATGCACAGTTGAAGCAGCTGGAAAAAGAATAAGGACTTAAAAATCTAGGATTTTTTTTTAATAGAGCAAGAAATGTATATAGTATAACATAGATATTATCACCTGGCCGCTGTCAGGAAAAGAGATTCATGTACTCTGTATCTAATGCATGTACCACATTTTTAAATTTTTTTTTCCTTTATTGTTTCTTCTCTAATATTTGGAGTCTTAATATTTCAAGGACATAAGGAACTTGTGATTACCTTTTCTCAATCCTGATCTATTGAATTACTCTTTTCTGCTTACATGGAGATTACTCCCTACAGAAAATCAAATTATTTGATCAAAAACTAATAAATCTCACAAAATCTTTCCCCATGTCATTTGTTATTATTGGTGTGTGGGGGGTGCTAATAGGCTAGGATAAATAGGAATTAGAAGACTGTGGTAGCCTCATGGCAATTGATCAGCATCTATTCCTGGGCACGAACATAAATCTGTCAGCATTCCTGGGACACATGCCCAGATGATGCTCTCAATAAATGCCAGTCTGACTGTGCAAGGCTTTTTAAAGAGCCTGTTTCTGAGAAGATAATCCTCTACCCAAGGACATCTATCCTACTGATACCAGTGAACAAGAGGAGGCTGGAAGGGAATGACTGCTTAATCTTTGCAGTGTACCTGGTTTCGCCAAAGGATGAACTACAACCACTGATGAGGGTCTCAGCATGCTGCCTCCAAGACGTACCCTGTTTTGGCCGCTCTTCTTGTCCACCCTCACCACTGATGGCCTGGCCCAGTCAGAAAACCACAGGTGGTCCTCAAACACTGCCACAGCAAAAGGGTGGCCTACAAAGACATTAGGTTTATCATTTCCACGTCTCTAGAACATACACAGCAACCCCTGTAAAAGAAAGCATTATCTGCATATTGATAAAATTCTAGCACAAGGGCATAGCCATAGCTTGGTGCTCCATTCTGATTTCCCATGGAGAGGGATAAGTGTCTGTGGACAATGGACCATGGGCACATGTTACTTGTGCTCTTAGCAAAGGAGGCTGTAACACTTGCCTGGCTCAGTACACTCCCTATGCTTCTGGTGACTTCCAACCAGATCTAGCTCACAAGATGCTTCTACCTCACACATCACCATTTCTTGAGCATTGGGACCAGCCTTTCAGAACTAGGCTACCTCCCTCCTCTGCCACTGAGTGGCCTGGCAGAGAGCTGATGAGGTACACAGCTCCTTTTGCAGTCTTCATGTAGCAAGGAGGAGGGGAGCTCACAGATTGTGCCAACCTGCATGAGCATCCTGGCACAGGGCAGCCTGGGAGCTACAGACACTGCATCCACTGACTGCTGCTGTGGCCCCAAAACCAGTGTGTGGCCTCTGCAAGGGCCAAAAGTGCAGAGGGGCACACAGCCAGCTAACATAAACCACAGGAGGCAATAGGTCATCCAGGTAACTTCTTTCTTTTCACTGATGACAACAGGATCCTAGACATCAGCTTCAACCAGGCACCTAACAATTACAGGACTAACAGTAGCTGCAAGAAATTCCACCCCAAGTTCAGAATACAGGAACTTTTTCTTGGTAGCACATTATCTGCACTAGGAAAACTCAGATCCCTGGTTTGACTTCCAGAGATAAGCTCAGCAATTCAGAATCCAAAGGACAATTTCATATAAATAATGGCAGACATAAAGATCTTTACAAAGTGATGCTGACTCTTTTTAATCTGTCATGATGGAAAACTGTCATTAGTGCATATGGGACTATGCATTTTTTCTAAACTCAAAAACCTCCTGCTTTCAAGGTAGCCTCTGGGCAAGGTTTTGCAGTGGAAGATAAGAACACATGCTATTCTTCCACGGGTGTACCCCTGGCTTCAGAGTGCTTCCTGGCTGAAGCAGGTTTGCCTTGTTGTGGTCCTCAGAGCCTCTACCCCTGCAGTCTGAGCCCCTCTGAAAGGTGGCTCATGATTGTAAGCACATGATTTCTGTGCTTTTGCTTCTTGATGTAGACCTCAACTAGGTGATGTTTAATTTCAGTAATGAAATTGGGATCCCAACATGTATTAGCTTAAAAAAATATTTAAAATCTAAGTCAAGCAAACAAGAAATCAAAATAACAGATAACCAATACAGCAATACAGATAACATTTAGAACCTTGGAGAAGGAGTATGTGTTGGTATATTTTAAATTCATCTCACAAATAAACTGAAAAAAACAGTCCTTTATAAAAAAATTCTAATACAATAAGTATTCTTTAGTGTTATGTTGAAGAGTGTATTGTTGGCACCTCACTACCTCCACTGACTCATGCTTAGTCACTGATCTTGGTTCTCACCTTTTCTTCCCATTAATTTGAACAACTAGACCAAGATCTAGATACTGTCCCCACCCAAACATTTCCTCACAATTTTAGGATCTGTAGTTTTCACTGTTCATAAACAGCACCCTGCTTTGACCAGCAATTAATTAACCTCTAATTTTGCCAATATATTAAGGATTAAAATCAGAAGAGTAGTGTCAGTCAATGGACATAGCAGGAACAGTGCAAATGCAACCCACTGCATAAACAAAAGGGATGATTGTGTTCTTTGTTGCCTTGGGCAATTATGGGCTGTTATACTTACAGTTGAAAACAGGGTGAGGTGGAAGAGCAGAAATAATTTACCTATTTTGCATGCAGCTCTACTCAAGGAGCTCTAGAGCTCAAGGAGCTCAAGGGCACTAGAGGGAGCTGATGCAATAAAAATTCATGTTACAGTCAAACACCTATGAGGACATGCCACCTTCCCATCCAGGGTACAGCTGTTCAAGAACAAAAACTGAATTCCAGTCTCCACTAACATCATTAGCAAATGATCAGGACATGCTTCTCTAAATTTGTACCCCTACACTCCTTCCTCCCTTTCACTTCCTCACATACACATGCTGATGTCCTTTATTCTCACCTCCAAACAGCTGTATCACTGCTCCTTTCTCATAGTCCATGTTTTCTAGTTCTCCTTCTCTGTTTTCTCCCTGTAAGACACTGTCTTACTCCTTGTGGAGAAACAATATGAAACTTTGGTCAGACTTCAAGGTCCTCCTTTGCAGATCTGCTGCAAGGCAGAGCATATGGCAGAATATGCACAGCACAGGAAGAGAGAAGAAGGCTGGAAAATCTTTTCTCTCGGGCCTTTTGATGTCTTATAAACTGGAGAACACTGATCCCTCCAGGACTCACTCCACTCACCTCCAAAGCACTGGGAGGGTATGTGGCTTAGGTGATGAACACCAGCCTTCCCAGAGCACAGACTAGAACAGAGGCTGCTGCACAGAGTAACCATAAAGTGACCCACAGTCATGGTATTGGGCTATGACCCCTCACTCTGCCCATGTTTTGTATGCACACCTACCAAATAGTCCCCAGAGAGATCCCATGATCAAAAGGAATTGTCCTCTCCAGAAACTAATTTGCCATGTACAAGATTCTTAAACATGTGGTTTATTTTAGACGTGGTACAACATCAGTTCCTTATTGCTAACAGCTCTGTTCTCTTGCTCCAGAACTACACAGTTATGTGTCAAGCAGTAGTAATCTTTGCCATAAAAGCTACAGGCATATTTAAAAATCATTTTTCATTTGGTATTTATTGTGTGTTTAGAATCCTTCCAGTGTTCAACACTGCAGATACAGGTTTGCTGCTCAAGGACCTAAATGACTCTGATCAATTCCCTTTCTTCTTATGTCAATATAACTCACTGATGCAATAAACACAGCAAAACCTGAATTTAACTAAGCAGCCATGCATGGGAAAAACAAACCAAATTTTTAATTTTTTTATTATTTTAATTTTTCTATAAAGGTAGAGAAGTTCTCTGTGCAATGCAAAGTGATTTGTTAATAAAAGAGAGACTGTTAGAAAGGCATGCTTTGATAAAATGAATAAAAGTCAGCTGGATAACAGAATGAAGAACTTAAGTGCTGTCATTAACCTCAGCATAGTATGGGATACATAGCACAGCAGCTGGTCAGCAATTTTCATGCACATATGCAGATGCACACACATGGACAAGCAGCAGTAGGTAATTATCAACCCCAAAGCCTCACCTACATCATTCTGTGCAAGAACTCGGCGCCCAGAGCCATCCAGGTTTGCACTCTCAACCATGGCCTGCTTAGCATCACACCAGTACACCTTGTCAGCCAGGTAGTCCAGAGCTATCCCACTGGGCCACACCAGCCCAGTGCTGGCTAGCACCCGGCGATCGAAGCCTTCCAGGGAAGAGCTGCCAATCCGCGGGCTGGCCCCCATGTCAGTCCAGAACAATCTCCTTCAGAAAACAAAATGAATACAGGAAGTCAGTAAGTAAATGTTTGCCCTCCTCTCCGTGGAGTTCTTTCAAAGCAGAAAGGTCAGATCAGAGCAATACAGCCCTGACTCACAGGAGGAAAAGTGCATGCTTCAAGCAAACATATTGGCGGCTGATCTTCTCACTCTTGCCATAAGACTCCAGGTGATTGCTCTGGGACTGATGCAGAATCCTCACTCTATTCACTGGCATGAAAGCTTTGGAAAACAACTCCTGACTATGTTAACTGCCACAGCTCTTCATATCTGCTCTTTGATTTTCTACATGACAGCCAATGGTGGTTTAGCAAACCCAGACAATAGAAAACGAAGCATTAGCCAGACCCTTGTCTAAACAGGGGTACAACAACAAACAAACAAAACCAAAATCACCCATTACCCATGGAAAACAAGCAAGATTAGGCAGGTTGCTTTAAAATAATACACCAATATCAGGTCCAGAATCTTTCCTCCTTTAATAAAATCATGGTTCTCAGGGTTTCCCTCTTGAGTCCTGTGTGTTACTGAGTGTTTAGCAGTTTTCAGCAGTTTCTAGCAGTGCCAGAAGGCAATTAAAAATGGGGATAGCTACAATTGCAAATAATGTCTGAAGTTTGGGCTCATCTTCCCAGGCATCAGTTGCCTGTGTCAGGTTTACTGAAATAACCCAGGGATTCACTTAGCTTTAGATACACACACAGTCTTGCTCTAACTAATGCAGGGATCAGTATTTTCATGAGCTCTAATTTTGTTTCAAGTCCCTCTTTAATATTTACAGCTATGGACATTGCCATCATGTCTGTTCATCTTTTCATTATTAACTTTCTAAAAAGTAAAGTTTTAATGATGTTTCCTCCTCCCTTTCTTGCACGCTTTGCCTCTACTAATAATTTCAATAAACAATCTGGCAGACCCTACCTTTCTTTAAAGTTCTCCTGCAAAATGTCTCTATAGCATTCAACCTCTACTGAAAGATTCTTTCAGGTCTTTTATGGGCAAAGGCAAGCTAGCAAAACACCTTCTCCACACTAGCTTCTTTCTGATCCATCAGTTCTTAGGTATATCAGGATATGAGCATCAAAACAAAATTTAAAGGATCAGATTTAAAATGCTCCTACTATAAGCATATTGTCTAAAATCCATGGAATTTTGCCATTGATTGAAATAGCCAGAATTTCACCAAGAGTTTAAATGCCTGGGATCATTACACTAGTTAAGATACAAGGTGCATTTAAAACAACAAATCTACAGAAGCTTAGGTTTTGTTTCCTCTGAAACTGAAACATGGGCAAAAAAAAAGGCAGTTTTTAAAGCACTACTGGTTAAAAGTGATTAACTTCTTCACACTACTATATATGGAACCACCAAAATTTGTAGTGTGGCACCTACAGCTGTCAGTGGCCTCAGTTGCTCATGCTTTTCTTTAGCTTAAACTGCATACAGCATCATTAATACTCAAAGTACTTTCTTCTAAAATCTATATGAGAAATGAGCATGTCCCAGCTCATGAAAGAAACCCTGCAATAAAACATTACAGTTCACACAGCTCTGCAAGGCAATGACTAACCCAGCACGAGACTAATGCACATTTTGACTGCCAAAAGGGCAAGGCTTACACCCTCATTTTTAAAAGTCAACTATAAGAATTACACAATTTACTGTGTTTATAAGTCCTTACTTAGCAAATGGGTGAATGGCAATCCCTCGGGGCTGGGAGAGATCCTCCCAGATGATCATTTTTCTTTGCATTCCATTCAGATTGCTCCTTTCAATGCACACCTTCCTGCAATACACAGAGCATTGTTAGGTCCTCCCTGCTATCTTTTTAATTACCTTCTTGGGCTGAATATACTAAGATCTTGCATTGCTTTAGTTTTGCTGTAATAAATAATTTCACAGCGACAGGAGGTAATCTTGCTGATATGGGATGTCTAGTGTTTTATCAACAAGTAATTCATGTTACAGCTTCATTATCTGGTCCAGGGCATGATGATAAAATACCTGCTGCTTTGCAGAAGACATGAAGTTCTCCTTCTTTGGGTGAATAATGAATTGCAAGTATGACCACTAATAGATAAATGCTAGCTTTAAAAGGAGTCAGGAGGAAAACAAGCTCCTTGCTGAATACCATTACCAAATGCATAAAGAATTTTTTTGAATAGTACTTTTACATAGCATTTTTCATCCAGAAATCAGTGGTCATTTGACATATTACATCTACTTTGCAGGAAAGAATGAGGCTAAGGTTCTTAAGATTACTCGTAAGATCTGTGGCCAAGTCAAGTAAAGAATCCACATTGCCAATCTTTCAATTCACCTTTTTTTCCAGAAAACTGATTTTATTGCTGCAATATTCACCACGCCAAATAAATATCAGCCTCTACCTGTTAGCAAGCTTGTAGCCTTCCAAGCCTCTTTGGACCTTCAAAGAAAGGCCCCACAGAGATCAAAGGAGAAATATGTTCTTGCAAGTGTGAAATACAAACAGATAAATGCAGTAGGTGAGAAAGAAGTTGCAGGTTCAAATTCTCATATTCTCCCTGAACTCCTGTCTTATGGAGACAAGCACCACAATCTCCCATTTCACAAGAAACACTGGCATATTTCTACAGCAGCTCAGTCATGTGACAATATTGTACCTAAAAGAAAGGAAGTGGACTAGCAGAATATTTAAAATGGAGGGTGATCTAAATGCTCCAAATTACTTTCTATTGGCTAATGAATTATGGATCCTACTGAAAGCTCATGACTACTCTTCAAGGAGTCTTTATTATCTGTTGTGATCTGAAACTGCCTTTTCATCAAAGGTCAGTTTTGTTTCCTCCTAGGAAAGGTTAGGTATCAGCTGAAAGGTGGTCACATGGTCTGGCAGCAGTCATTCCTCTTTCATCAGAGATAATTGACAAAGACCCTGCAAAAACGTGATTCTAGCTGCCAACAACACTGATTTCTGCCCAAGATGTACTCAGTACAGTAATATTCATGTATATGTATATGCATATGTATATGTACATGTACATGTATATGTATACACAAGGATATACCTACAAACACACACACTCACAAGCAGAGTATGTATATAAAAAAGAGTGTAAGGAAATATATTCACATGCACCTGTGCACATATGTATATGTACATATGCAGTGCATGCTTTAGATTCCTTGCAACTGAGTCCAAACTCTTGCTTCTTGGAAAGACAAAGATAAAAACACAATAGCAGACTGCAAGTGAACTTCCAGCATTTTAGTTTTAAAGAACCTTCCAACTGTATATACTTGAGACTAAAGCTACCCTAACAGAATATGAAGCACTACTGAATTGGAGTGATATCTCAGCTATTTCTGTATCACCAGTCATTTATTCCAAATATTTTATGGCATGCTTCAAGATAAATGCACCGTGGAGCATGTACCCTCTGTCTGTCCAATACAGTTTTCGGTGAATCCAGTCCACAGCAAGGCCTTCAGGTGTGTCTATAGCTCCATCAATAACCTTTTCACGCTCTGAACCGTCCAGATTAGCTCTTTCTATCCATTTCAAGGCTGTGTGGGCAAAGTAAATCTGTGAATAAATAACAGACATGCTGTCATTAGTTCTCATCTCACTTTCGACACCACCTTCCCATGTCTAGTAACATTTCTAAAATACCTTTTTCATCTGGAAAATTCCCTAAACTGCTTATTCACAAAAGGCTGCACAGGTAACCCGTGATCCCTGATCAAATAAAAAGGCACTTATCCTTCAACCAGGATGACTTCTACAGGCAGCTTGTGCTTAGCTGTAAATCCTGGTTGCCCTATATACAGCCCTCTGAAAATCCTGTGGTTTTGTTTCAGCCAGCAGCTCCTTCACATAAAGCACAGCTGAGGAGCAAAAGTAGGAACAGGCAGAAAGAAGCACGTTGGCATTTCCATGGCTGCCCATGTCAGAAAGGGAGAAGTGTGGAGAAGATAGTAGCACTCTATGTATATCAAAGAGCTGGGAAGGGGAAAAGGAGTTATAAAATTTACTTCTATTTTTTTTCCACTCTTTCATCCTGCAGCTATCTTAATTTTTTACTAGGTGTTTATTCTGTAAAGTTCCAACATTACCAGAAGAGATTTCTTAGTCTGCACTGCCCACCCACACCGGGGAGGGGATCCCAGTGCACACTGGAATCACTGGCACAGCTGATCCACGCTTGGCACTGCACACAGCTGCTGCCTCTCCAGCAGGGCCCTATTTCAGGAGCAAGTGGCCATGCTCCAGAAGGGCTCCTACTGTAAACACAGACTAACTGTGTCCATCTGGGCCTTGAGATGCTTCCAACAACTTGACTGAGCTCCTCCTCAGCTTTCACTGTACCATCCAGCACTCCTTTGCAGCACTTTTACAGGGTAAATAAGTGTCTCCATGGGAAAATATAACTTAGCAAAGCACAGCTGGACTCTTATTCTTCCCAGCTCTACAGGCAAGGAGTAGGACCTCAGAACGTGGCCACACAGACAAACAGGTCTTTATACAGAGAAGCACTATCTGGAACACATTTTGGAAGAGCAACAGATTCTGTGAGCATTCAGCAGTTTTGCTCAATAATATCAGGACATGGGAAATAATTCTTGTTAAGATTACTTCAGCATTTCGTAGGGATCATACAGATTTAGCTGCATAGAATAAAAGATAGCTTTGCTTGTACCACTATGCCATGAAAAAAACCCACAATGTATTTCCAGAAAACAACACTGCAGTCTTAATGGAGAAAACTTATCAATCCATCAACAGTTCTTTAAAATTGAAATCATGCCTGAAGTGAATTTAGAAATCCAATTCTCTGTGAATGATCATTTTCAATGTACGAAAAATAAGCAATTAAAGGATGAAACTCTTCAATTGATGTTTGGCAGCCTGTATCAGTTGTGCTCCTAGACAGGCAACAGAGCAACTAGCAGCATAATGCATAATCCAGATCACTGACAGAGGAAAGGTTAAGGCACATGGAAGCTCAATCCATTTGTCCTTGCAACACTCCAGAATCCTCTCATTTTTAATGCCTTACCTTATTTTCCACCGGGTCAGAGTCCAGTGCTAAGACTACTCCCATCTGCCAGTCAAGTAAACTTGTATAACCTGTTCCATCAAAACTGATCTGGCGGATGTCTTGGCCATTTGCAAATAACAAAAATGGCTTAGGACCTGTTGATTAAAATTTGCCAGTATGTTAATTGCACTCAGTTCAAAGTGATCTCTAACTTGCATTACTACCTAAGTAGTGCTGTAAATAAGTAACAGCAAGAGGTAAAATGAGGAACAGAAGCAAAAAGAAATTATGGCAATTTTCCTGCACTCCACTTGCCTAAGAAATTTAAGACAAATTTGAATGTAAGTTGACAGCATCAGCCCCACCATTTCTGACAAAAGGAGCCACTAGTCCTTCTGCATTTCACATTGAGTGCCTGAGCCTCAAGGCAATCATCTCTCTACAACTCACAGCATCACCACAAATGCCACGATAACTTGAATTTTGCATATGGAGAAGTCTTTTGTAGCAAAAGCAAGAAAGATACTGTCCTCAAAAAAAAAAAAAAAAAAAAAAAATTATTTATTTATTTATTTATTTATTTATTTATTTATTTATTTATTTATTTTTTCCCTTACTTTGGGCACAAATCAAAAACTTCTTTTTCTCCTCTCTCTTTGGCAATTGCTTATACCTTGCTGATCACCAGAGTCTGCCCCTTTTCAGAGGAACAGAAGGGTCTGGAATCCAAAAGTTCACATCAAACACTTCAGCTTCCTGGGGCCAGTGGGGGAGAAATATCCCTACATGGAAAGTTCTTTAACAGACTATTCCCTACCCCATTCTCCAAATACAGAGATTTCTGTAACACTGGACAGGAACTATGCCCTTCTCTATGCAAAGGCACAAAACCTTGTGTACTGCAGGATAGACCTCCACAGTATGGGAGCCCAGAGGGAAACGCTGAAGATGGATCACAGATTGAAATTTCTGTGAAGGAGACAGAACCATATACTGGTGCTTGTTCTGGTTTATTTCCAAAATAGGTTGTCTTTCCTAACAACTGATACTTCCCAAGTTTCACAAAGCACTCAAAAAACTCAAAGAACTCAAAAGAGGTTTTGCCTTTATTGGCAGAAATATGCAGGCATACCATGACACCAACCTATAGCAGTGCAGTGCTTTCTGTCCCTCTGAAGCTTATATCCAGGAAAACAAGCACACTCCCAGGAGGATGGGCTTAGAGAAGAGCATATCTGACTGCAGCCACCATTATCTGGAGATGTGCAACCTTAAACAGAGTATTGTAAAATTTTACTGTGCCGTTCTACAAAAAAAATAAAATACAACAAAATCAGAGGTATAAGAGAAAGTTTCACCCTGCTCAGGATTTCTACAGTGCAAATCATCTCAGTGACTGGTAGATGTACCAAAAGGCCTGCTGCTGAAAGCAGAAGGCTAGTGAAGTGAAAAAAAATTAGTAGTAACTTGTTCCAGAGTTTTCTTGAAAACTTACAACACAAGATGTTGTGTTGTAAGACAAGGTGGAAGGGTGGCATATATAAAGAGAGGTCTTTCATGTGTTTCAGAGAACTCTTCTCCCATGCAAATCTCATCCCATCTACAACAGAGTAATGAATTTTACCAGACTTTGCACTCCATGCAAAGAAACAGCAAATTAATGCAATTGTCTCCCCAGAAGTTAATTAGGTTAGGATGACAAATTGATACTTTCTAATAAAGCAAACCGAGTTTTTATGTAAAAAGAAACCATTCTTATGTCATTTTTTCCTGTTATATTCTCAATACCAACATGAGCTAGTAAAACAAATAATGACTGAATTTATGTATAAATTACAGCCCACTATATGAAAGGGATTAAAACAGGAAGAGTTTCTCACAGCATAAGGCTGTCAGTAATGGAGCTCTCTTGACCCCTGAGACTGAAAAGATGCAGTTGAGAAGCTACAGTCCCCTGAATTTGGAAAATTGCTGAAGTGGGGAATGACAGATTGAGCGTAGCAGCTCAGTATTTTGGCTGCAAAAAAATTCCCTTTGTGGGTAAATTAGAGTGACTTTGAACCTGGGCTGCATGATGTCAATGAAATTATCTTCAGGTTTCACCCAAGCCTTAATTTTGTACTTATATGTCTCCTCAAATATAAATTTTAAATGTCTTCCACAAAAAAATCTGTGACATGCCTTGGTCTGTGCTGACAATAAAAGAACTTTGCCAGCAAATATTGGGTATTGCTACTTCTAAAAATCTATTAAAAAATGAAGATGAATACTGTTCACGTCAGCACTCAAAGCACCTTATATTCTATTGTATTTTATCTTGTACAATCATTTAAACTGTTCAAAATGAGTGTAAAAATGCCTTCATTCACTTTTGGCTCTTGGTGCCAAGAATAAACAGAGTCTGGGAGTCAGTTCAGCTAGAAGAAATGTTACTCACCTGTGCATGTTTTTCCATCCTCTTTGAGTACAGATCCTTCTGGGCAAAAGCAAACAGCCCCTTTAGATGTTTGCAGCCATGGCTGCAGCTGATGTCATTACTTGTACAGGTAATCAGCTCTACAGTAATTTAAGAAGGAAAAAGATTCCTAAGTGATGATAAAAATTTTTATTAAGCCCCCAGCAAGAGATGTTAACATCTTCTTAAGTAGCAAAAGAATAAGAAGAAGAAAGAAAAGAGTAAGGAAAAGAAATATATAAATAAATAAAAGTGTGATGTTGACAGTACAACACCTGCAGTCTTTCTGTGGTTTTTTATGCTGTGTTTATATTTTCCTTTTCTATATCTTTTCCACACCTTCTCCTAATTATGCCCAGGAGAAAGAAAAAAATTGCTGAGTCCTGAAGTCATTATACTTATCAACCTTAAATTTTCCAAAATTCTCTGAAGATGTGTTACCAAAATAGAAGTAATTTTGAGAATTTTCTTTCTTACATTTCATCAAAAATAGATCATATTGTAAGAACTACAAGGAATCTATAGTGAAAGAATAAGTATAAAAGACAAAGAGAATGAGGAAGAGCTACTTTCCACTACTCCAAGTATAGAACAGTTAATATCAATCAAAACAGAAGAACCTTCCAGCAAAACTATGTTCTTTAGTGTTGATTTTAGAAGTTTTAAGGGCAAAATCATCTGAGGACTTGGCAAGAGCTTTCCTTTACTTGCTATTAGAAATATTACAGTGCCAATATTTTTCTATTATTATTTTTTATTTTTAATGCAATTTCACAAGATGTGCTCCTTCCACCTTCTGCATTGCAGTGCTCCATCTCTTTGTTCCAATTCTAGTGCCATATGACTGGAACTAATGCAAGATTTCCACAGCTGCTTCCATGAATCAGCTGCACACATTGCCTAAAATGATGCATAGCTCTTGAAAATATTCCTTCTGGAGGGCAACTGCATTCTGGACTGGACTGTGCTAACCACTTAAGCACAGAGAACAGGGTCCAGAAAATTCAAGTTTCTTTCTGACCAGAGATTGTGGCTTTAGATGAAGAGCTTCATAAAGGACTTGGAGGACAAAGCGTCAAAATCTCTGGGCAGCATTTGGACTTCTCATCTTGTGTGTGTCTCTCTCAAGTTGTATAGTTGGTGAACATCTGCCTGGTGCTGCAGTAGTTGAGGGGTCACACTGTCCATTCTGCATCCCTAGACTGTGCTAGGAAAACATTCTTTTATATTTAATCTGAGCCCCCAAAATGTAAGCATACCGTTCAAGCTGGTTATCCGAACTACAACTGAGTTGCACAGAGTCTAAATGT
This sequence comes from Oenanthe melanoleuca, assembly GCF_029582105.1. Taxonomy (NCBI): domain Eukaryota; kingdom Metazoa; phylum Chordata; class Aves; order Passeriformes; family Muscicapidae; genus Oenanthe; species Oenanthe melanoleuca. The sequence continues at coordinate 24,527,424 of NC_079337.1, read as the reverse complement.
TATTTTTGACACAAAATGATATCCCACCTCCCAAGAACCTCTGGCTGCAGCCCTCCCATAGCTCTTCTGCTGCAGTTGGCTGCCTTGTCCATCTGTCACACACACCCTCCACATCTGGGTCACTGAATCTTGCTCCTGGCTCCCCCTTAGTAAAGATGAAGAAGTGGCTCTTACAGAATCACAGAATATCCTGGGTTGGAAGGGACCCACAGAGATCATCAAGTCCAACTCCTGGCCCTACCCAGGACTCTTGGAGTCTAAAATAGATGGACTGCTAGAGTCTGTTAGATTCTATGGCTATATTTACTCTCTAGTGGTGATATTTAATATACCCTAGATCCTTATCCTGCCATGATCCACACTGAACTCATTGGTGTGCACTGGCACTCCTGCTTGGGTCTTATACCAATGTTTTATTTCCACGGAAACAAAGTAGAAGGACCTTTGTCCGTGCATAAGTTTCACTTCAAAAGTGACTGGCAATATCCCAGGACCTCAAAACTTGGAGCTTTTCACATTTTTTGTTCTAGACTTACATCAGAAAGGCTAGATTCATTTTTAGGCTGAGCATACACATTTAATTCCACGAGTGTCACACATATTAGCAATGCTATCAGCCCTGATCTGAAAAGAAAATACATGACGCTGTGAGCTGCTCTTTCAGAGACTGGGCAAATCCTTACAGAGTGAGCCAAATTCAGAGGCCACATTTAAAAATACATAACTGCTTGTCCTCCTGGAATGTGTCACCAGGCCTAATCTGAGAAGATGTCTCTCTGGAGTTGTGACTCATTCTTTTTTTCCTCTGAAGAAGAAGCATATACGATTTCTCACGTGTAACTTATGCTTCCTTAAACATGACACCTGAAATGAGTTCACCCAGTTTAAGCTGATCCTGCTTACATAATATGGGATTGGAAGCAAGCAATGCAATACACAAAACTTCCAGCAGTTCCAGTGTTAAATGAGGACTCTCTCCAGTAGGATGCTCCAAGTGTTTGTCTATCACAGCTCCTTACCATGGCATGTTTTCCTATCAGGCAGCAGAACAAAGCCTCTTGGGCAGGTGCAGTAATAGGAGCCAGGGATGTTCACACAGCCTAAAGTGCAGCCATGGTTCCAGAAGCCACATTCATTAATGTCTTTAAAAAAAAAAAAAAGAAATTGTGTCAGAATAAGGTCATCAACCAATATTAGAAAATAGATTAATGAAATAAAGTAAGGGTCTGAAAAAGTACATCCTTTTTTTGCGTTCATTTCACAAAGTGTGGTTTTCCTAATTATCTATAAGAAAACAAGTTTGCAGACCTCATTCAAATCAGTGTTAAAAACCTACTAGCCAAACATACTCATGCTCTGTGTGTCCAGCATAGGTGCCTAGGGGACTTTCAAAAAGATGCATTTCCATACAGATTCCACTGTCATTTAAATCCTTTGCACATCCAAAAAAATGTACATTAGACACCTCCTTATAACAAAAATTATCTCCAAAAATTTGGGTTCAACATGACATAAGTAAAAACCTCAAAACACAAGTGTATTAGAAGTTAAAACTCAGAAATCAAACCTGGGAATTTCCTTAGAACTGGAATGCTGATGCACAAGCAAGTTTGTAAATCCTGTAAGCTAGGAATTCTGATGCTATTATGTCTTATCAAATCTGGTCATGTAGTGAAAGAGATGCTTTTACAAGTATCCTATTATCTATTATTAATAGCAATTTTAGATTTTAAATAAAGCAATACAGATTAAAATACTTAGAAGCATGTTAAGAACTTCTGTATTTTTTAAAATGATACTTTAGACAAACATCTCTTTGCTGAATCAATGTTTCACTTTTGGTGATACATCCAGTTTCATCCTTATTTTAAAATTAAGTTAGCCCACTTAAGCATTTCTACTTATCTGAAGCTCCTTTACCTACTCAGACCAAAATTTCTTACAAGAATAGCACCTGTGACACTTTCATAGGTCTCTTTTTAAACTATTTCAGAACTTGAAAGGACACACAGCTGAAATGGCACGCTGAAATTTTTAGAAGCTCACAGTTATTTTTCAAACTCAAGATACTAAGTGAAAGAACAGAAGAATTTTTTCATGTGATGGAATAAAGCTGATGAGAAATGCATGTATTACCTTCACAAAACTGTTTATTTCGACTTAAAATAAAGCCACTAGAACATTTACACCGATGAGTCCTTGAGTCTGGCCTGCAGATTCTTCTTCTGCATTTCTCTCTGTTCAAATCACACATTCCTTTTTCTGAAAGAATAATTGCAGTGTAAGTAGAATGGAGTTCTTATTATATTAACCTTCCAGTAGAAAGATGATAAGAGATGTATTTCCTTCTCAACATCTGCTTGCTCAACCAAGCAGATGAGGAATGTCTTATTAATCCAAAATTACTTCATTTTTCTTCCATTGGTAAAAACAGGCAAAAAAAACCAATTACTGTAAAAGTGAAAGTCCTTGGAATAGTAGGAGTAGGAGTGTGCAAACAACGACTTTGAGCTCTATGTCAGGACAAGCAGATCTAGAGAGAGACTGAACTAGGGGATGGTTTGGTTTGGGTCTATACCTGTAGTGACTATGAAAGGGGAAATTCAAGTTTCCTACAGCCCCAGTCCTGCACAGTATTATATATTACTTTTTAAAAGACTCAGAAATAAGAACAACAGAGAGGGAGCACTTAGACAAAAAAGAGAGTGAAGAGAGATTTTCAAGACACAGCATACAAAGACTGTTGTTGTTAGTATTATTATTATTGGAGATTATATTGGAGTATTATGACCACATATTATTCATTATTTTTCAAAAAAGATAACTGGGGAGATTATAATGACTATGTGCTTCATTTGGGCAAAAGGCATTAGCACATTCTACAGAGTCTTTGTGTTAGTGTGGATCTATGAGAAATACAACATTTTAAATGCTGAGCTCAAATATCAAACTCAGAACCTTTCTTCAAAGGAAGAAGAAAAAATGTGCCAAACAGGTCCCCAGGAGCCTTCCTATTCCTCCTGCTTTACAGGAAAAGCTACTCCAATATCCTTTTTCATGGGAAGGATTTGCAGAGCCTCATGTCTGTGCTCAGCTATCTTTCAGGGCCGTACTTTCAGATGTGCAGCACTCATGATTTTATCTTTTGTCTCCAAAATGATTTTTTTTTTATTTGAAGTGATGCTACTGAATATTTTGTGCAGCCACACAAAACACTGTCTTTGCCCTGGGCTGTTTGTGTAAGACATCACAGGCTCATACAGGCAAATAAATGAATATGTGTTCAATTTTCTTGTGCTGTTTCCAATTCACAATCTAAATTCCAAGAGATGGAAAACTGCATAATATTTCAGCTCCAAGTTTTATTCTTCTGCTAGCCACAACAGAGAAAACATTGGCCCCTTGGTGGAGTGACAGATCACATCCATAAAAGTAATAATATATCATTTCCCAGACAGACACTGCAGCTTGGCTCCAGGCACAGACACCTTGCACATATTTGGTTAACTAGCTAACTCTTCTCTAGCAAAGGTCATATCATTAAATGCAAAATTATGAATGGATGACTAGGGACTAGGTAGATATTATATGTCATTTAGCATGTTGTCTTTTAAGAGACTTGAATTTTTTGTGGTCTTAGGTGAGCCTCTCATTCAGTAGAATTAATTTTGAATTGGACACAGTCTTTTTCTACTGCAACTGAATCAGGACCATATAGAAGTGAGGAGTCTAATCTTCAAATAAGGAACTCATTTGAATGACAAAAGTGCAAGTGCATGCAACCACAAAACAACAGAATCCACAAACAAGACCATATTCAAGGCTGCATCACATGCTCATCCTTGTTTCTGATTTTTCATCCCATGGTTGTACCAATATTGATCTAAGTGGTCTAAAAAGAGTTACAGAATAAATAACAGAAGGTATATTTTTATTATAGCTTCTTTATAGATTATATGTCTATATATTTTGCTATATAGACAATCTCAAGAAGATAATTTTTAACTGATTAAGTTTTAGAACCCTATGTAGCCATATCAATACATAAAAAACCAATCGTATTTCAAGCTTAAAAATAATGTTGATTAAATTGTGAAACACAAAGTTTATAATGTAATATTTTCTGGAAGAACACCATTACCTACTACATACACACTTACTAACTTATTTGTGTTTTGTAGGGCTTTTTCTTCTCCCATAATCTGTTTTATATGGAAATATATAGATATTAGCCTGATGCCGGATACACTGGAAAGAAATACAACATAATTTCTCAAAAAAAAAAAAAACAAAACAAATCCAAGTGTACTGAATATGATTAATATTTTAGGAAACATTCTTTCAAAGAATTCCAGAGGCATTATTCAAGATTTTAAGGTATTTCAGATATTTTATGAGTTGTTATTAAAAGTGCCACACCAAAGTTGTTCTGTGGGGTTACAAGATGGATTAACACTCGTCTCTCTATTACTTATTGGCACTGCCCAGTACAAGAAAGTAATTTGAGAGAGAAAGGCAAGAGGGGACCTGAGGAACTTAAGTAGCAAAGTAAATAATTCAAATTCCAGTAAAATAATCAAATCATATCAATTGCACACTTCTCCTAAGTTCCCTTTTCATCTGAAGAGATAGTTACCTGCTTTAAAGAAGGCTTGATAATTCACAGCTGACACTACATTGCAATGTACATTTTCTTAGCTTGTACAGAGCATCCAATTAGTCTAGGTATGCTTTTATCTCCAGGTTTCTCTGTTGTAAGATCAGCTATAAATCTCATTTGAACTCCAGGCTCATTAGTCCTCCTTTCATCACTGTTCTTGCACTGGATAAGCCAAGCAACGCACATACAAAGTCCAAAAGGCTCATCTGGATTCAGCCTGTTAAGCTTCTTTCTACTCCATAACTTCCCAGACATTTTTACAAGAAGTTATTTGGATTTTTTTTTAAAAGCCTACTGCTGACAACACTAACTATCGTACAAAAATTTACTAAACATGTTGGAAATATACATACATTTAAAATACTGGTAGGTTACACATTAATAAAAGCAGAGAAAGCCCTTTTCCATTGAAAGAGAAATGCCATAAAGCAGAATGCTCTGGTGGAAGAAGTGAAGCAAATCTTCTAAGAGAAGAATAAAGGCTAAGTGCCCACAGCCACTGAAATTAAGCTGCACATTCCTGCCCTAGTTCCTCTGTGTGAGAGCACCAAATGTGTCAGTAGGAAAAAGTGCTTCCATTTGCCAGGACAGCCATTTTCCCCAAAGAAAGGACAGTTCAAGTATTGTCTCTGAATAGACTCCTTGTGCTTACAAGGGTAAGCTTGATTTCCAGGAACACGTTATCTTCTGCACCTCAGCACAAATTGGCACTGCAAATAAAGCATTTGGAGGGCAAAGTTCCTTTGGAGGTTTTGATTTTCCCACTCAGACCAGTCTTCAGAAGGCACAGACTGCATGGTACTGTGTAAAGCTGTTGGCTGGCATGAAGAAAGGCAAAGCCTATTTTACAGTAGCTATTTAGGAATAGCTCAAAGATATATTTACAGTTTCATTCTTGTTCATATGAACTAAAACAAACACTACATTCTCCCCACATCTTTATACCTCTAGGAATCCATGGCTGTCCTCCCTTGGGAGTGCCTCCACACTCCATTGCTCTTATTAAAGCAAAACTGGTGACAAAAGCTGTTCCATTAAAGCAAGAATGCTCTGCTCCCCAGACACTAGAGGACAAGACATTATCTCCCTGGACATCCTGCACATCCTACTGCCTCAGCAGGAATCCTCAAGGAAGATGAACCATTGGTAGCCAATTACCTTCATTTTTGGATCCACAGTGAAAGGCAGTGAGATGACTAACTCACAAGATGACCAACTCACACTGTGGGCTGCAATTGATATCAATTAAAGAGATAGGAGTCTCTTATCCTACAGCTATTATAGCAGCTTCAAGACTGTCTAAGGCCTTTAACTGAATCATTTCACAGCAAAGCTGAGACATCATCCACTTGTAGAACATACTGTGTGCTTAAAACCCTTCACTTTCACAATAATCAGAGCTGTTTAGAGGCCCCTTAGACTAAAACTTCCAGAATGAAGCAGACATTTGGTGAGGATAATGTAGACAGAGGGTCAAAAAATCTGTATGCTTTGTGCATTTAGCAGGAAAGCATAAAAATATATTTGTGTAAAGAAAGGCAAGAGAAATGAGAAAGTCACATTTATCTGCATGTGTATATAGATTAATGTATATAGATTAATAGTGCATGCTCGTCATCTTCTACCCTGATACTCAGCTGGAGCTGCACACACCAAGTGGAGCTGTGGACCACTGAAGTGAAAAAAACTTTTTCCTTTATTTCATTGTGGCCTGGAACTTCGCCGAAGAAAATTCTTACTGCAGAGAATCAGAGTATATGACATTGTTATTCTCATACATAGCAGCATTACATTTACTTACCTAAATCCTGAGAATCAATCCTTGCACCTGGCTGCTTAAATGGATGGACTATTTTTATCTCCACTGGTGGGAAAAATGATGGCTTCAGGCTAATTGTGACTACAACATCCCCAGTATATTTGTTGGCTCTCCATATCATGCCAGACTTCAAGTCTGAGTAGTACAGGTGCTCAGCAAAGAGAGACATACCAAGCAATTGATGACTACAAGAGAAGAGAGCAAAATGCATAGAGATTATTTGATCATTATATATTTACTCACTCAAACATTTTCTGGGTGCCTAGTTCAGTCAAGTTCACTGAAAATTACCTTTCTTTGTATTATATATATAAAAATATAAATATATATGCATATATATATATATATATATATACACATATATATACACACACACTGTAGTATTTTCTATATATGTGACTCAGGAGAGGTGCAGATACATTCCCAAAATAATTCACCACTCATAATACTGCAAAGATGCAAGAAATAGACACAAAATGGATAACCTGCATTTCTTATAGGTTTAACGACCTATTGATCAGGACTGACTTAACTGGGAGAGAAAGCCTAAATGTGATCCTGCTTCTGGTGAACCCAAATGGAAACTCGGTTTGTTGAAGGGTGTAGGTCAGGCAAATCCCACCATTTCCCAATATCCTGTGCCTGCTCTGACAATTCTGACAGTCTGAGGAAATCTAGTTGGAGATGGAGTGGTAGGCATAGGACACTCCTAAAATCCATCTTCTGCTGCTTCTCCTATCTCAGAAACATAGTTTCCATTTGCTGGTCTGTTATAGCAGCTAGCAGGAATCATAAAAGGGTCAAGTTTAAAATAAGAGAGAAAGCACAAAAAATACCGAAAGTGATATTTTGTTTTCCACTTTCCAGTACACAATCCAGGTGGAAAACTGAGAATCTAGATCATCCACACTAAAGGATTAATGCTCCAGTGGATGACAACAAACTCAAGGGACTAAGGGAAAAATAATAAGGAAAAATCCAAAGTGACTGCTGCAATGTAGGGAGAAGCCAACTTTGTGTTCATCATATGCAAATGGTGAATCACATATTTAAATCAGCAGGCCAGCAAAACCGTGTATTTCTCTCAGTTTGCTGTTGGAAATCCCTTTTCCACATGTGGCAACCCAACATACTGAAAGACCCTGCAGTGGCAGCCTTTTCCTGATCCCCTCACTGACCCCATGATCAGCACTGAGCCCCTGTAGCCCCGCACAGCACAGAGACCAAAAGCACCTGGGGCTGAGCCCCCTCAGCTGTGCTTGGCACTGGCACTGAGCAGGGACAGCTCTCTTGCACAACCCAGTTTTCTCCATGTCTGCTGATGCTTCTGGAGAGCCTGAGCACAGGGCCAGGCAGCTGAGGAGGACAGCAGGCTTAGATGAGGATGGAGCTCAGTCTCCTGAGCACAGCTCAGACACCTGAGCTCACCCACTGTGACCTTGGATAAATCATTTAATCTCTCCTTTCGGCTCCTCTATCTGCAGAAAAAGGCCACTAATAAACACTCAGAGAGGATTTCTAAGGATTAATGAGTTATCATTTGCTGAAAGCTTGGAAGAGGGAGAGTGCTGAGTGGCAGTATTGTCCTTACAATCACAACATTTTTCCATTTTCCTATCGTTAATGTTGCCTTTACAGCCACAGGCCATTTGCACTGCTCTTTATACTCCTCATGTTGTGAACTGACCCAATAAAAGGGAGAATGAGGGAGAGAGCTTAACTGAATCCCTGAAATAAATATTCTATTTCTGAAAAGCTGAGGAAAACTCACTGGACAGAATTTCTGAGGAAACGAACAGCTCCACCGTCATAGTCACACGATCCAATGTGGGAAATCTCTTTCCCATGGTCATGTTGGATCCAGTAGAGCCTTGTGTCAACCAAATCTAGTGAGATGGCCTTTATTTTTTCTGTAGTTTTAAAAATATTTTTCATACCGCTCGCACTGAGGGACACTCGGTGTATGCTGGAAATTGTTCCATCTGAAGACAAAAATAACAGCCTGCAGGCAAGACAGGCATGTTTAAAAACCAAACCAAAATGAAACAAAAATCCTCACAACAAACAAACCCCAGATTTTCAAAATCACATCACAGCAACATACACTTTATTTAGTTATTTAGTTCCTCCTGTGTACAAAATTTCTCAGTGTGGTACTAGAACTATGAGTACTGCTGGAGATGCTAGAAACTAGCATTACTAGAGGTAATAGCAATTTCCCTCAAGTGGGTCAAGCAGGAATCAGCCCAGCTTAACCACAAAGCACCATTGTCTGTCCCTCTGCTTTGTTCAGCCATGCAGTCAGTCAAGGAAACTGGAATGATTTCTCAAATCTACAGGGAGCTCCTTCAAATTTGAGGAAATTTGAGGTCTGATGTCTAGGCCCTTAATCCCATTGAGATGGCAAGATTCCAAAGACTATTAGCAATGCTATTATCATCAGAAGATTGGTTTATGTGCAAATTTATTAGGAAAGGACACATGAGCCATGAGCCTTAATATTAAAATAGTTGCACACACCACTGAGCAGCTTTAATGCAAATCAAAAGTGGCAACAAAGACATGCTCTTGCTAAACAAAACAGAAGCATTTCAAATTCTGCTTAAGCTTTTTTTTTTTTTTTTTTTTTTTTTTTTTTAACTTTAATGCAAGAGGTTTTGTGTAAGAGAAAATTAGCGTGAAGAGTCCTCTATGACAATTCGTACTGCTAACACTTGAGGAGCCAGGCCTCTCATGTGAGCATGATTCTCAATGTAAATTACTTGAAGCTGAAAGGAGCATCTCTATGAAGGCCAAACTAAGCAACTGTGGATTCAGAACCAATATTTAGAGACACTGATAAAGAAACATGGGAAACAGCAGCAAACTGTCAGTTTAGACTTTTTTTTCAGAACACATACCAATTTGTGTTCTAAGTGTGCTGGGTCTGGAACACAAGTGACTCCCAGCATATGCAGGCATCATTCCCTTTGCTTTTTCAATACTGCTTTCCTACCCAGAAAATTTGCTGAGAGAGGGTAGATTGAGATTGGATATTAGGAAGAAATTCTTCACTGTGAGGGTGGTGAGGCAGTGGAATAGGCTGCCCAGAGAAGTACCACCCCTGGAATTGCTCAAAGCAGGTCAGATGGGACTTTGTGCAACCTGGCCTACTTGAAATTGTCCCTGCCCATGGAGAATGAGTTTTACCTTACAGTCTCTTCTAACCCATTTCTACAATTCCATATAGTACTTTATATATTTGGAGTCCAATTCAATGAAATTACTAACCCCTTTAAAATTACCTTTGTTCAGCATCAATGGTAATCCTTGTGGGACGACCAACAGCTCTTAGAAGAACTCGGCGTTTCTTCCCATTCATGTCGGTTGCTTCTATGGTTCCTTTCTGTCTGTTGGCCCAGAGAATGTCTTGATTTATCCAGTCAATAGCAAATCCTGAAATGCCTTTGTCTATGTAACACAGCCTCTGCAAACAAGGAAAAGGGAGTTGACAAGAGGAATCCTAATGACTGCTCTAAACTTGGCTCTTTTACAGGGAATAGAATACCCAGCTGAAACTTTCCAGTTAATTTCTTTGCCTGCTTCCTTTTCTTTCTGGCCTGTAGTTATTTCTCTTTCTTTTTCTTTCATCATTTTCATTTGGTCTTTGTACTTACACATACCCCCTCTGAACTGAGTGACTCTCTGCAAAAGGAGAAGCTGTTCTGCACAAGAAATACACTGGATTAATATTTGGCGACAATGTTTTGCATTTGGCACATTATGAAGCACCCAGGCCTGTACTGTTAGACATGGAAGTCTCCTAACACACCGCTGCTGGATCCTGATCCTTTAAAATTAGAGAAAATACATGTGTGAAAACTCCACACAGGTAAATGATACTAGCAATCTCTCTCAAGCAAAAGAACACTCTCACAGCAGCTTGTCTGCCCTTCTTAATCAGCCAGATGGAATGAACTGCACAGTTTTTTCTGAACAAGCCATAAATTACTACAAGCATTTATGCAACCATAGAAATCAGTAAAAGAATTGAGAAAAAATGAGTGGGAATTCAAGCACATTTTTCTCATAGCATTTGTGTCAGCTTGTGTTACAATAATCTTGAAGACAAAGTTGTAATGCCAGAAAATAATCTATAATTGATAGAAAAGTTAGTGTCTTAGTTTGTTACCCAATCCACTGAAAATACTGTATGTACTAAATGTGAATGCCAGCAAAACAGCCTGGACTCAGGATCAGAACTGTTACAACAGCAAAAGTAAAGTGCTAATGGATGAATAGTAAAGGCAGAACTGTACCCAAGGAGCAGGTGGTTTCCATAGAGGGGTTTACACCCATTAACTAGCAGAATTCCAAAGAACTGATTACTTTACCTCTCGTTTTGTGCCATTGAGGTGAATTCTTTGAAGTAGTCGCCTTTCAGAGTCTACCCAATACACTTTCTCTTCTGCATAATGAAAATCTGTAAGTGTTGATGGACCAGTATCAGCAACCAGTCTTTCATGATTTGTCCCTTCAGTGTCAATTCTAAAGATGGCATCTCCATGGCTAAAAAGCAGGAATGGTGCTGGGTCTGGTGTGGAGAAAACAAAGTGAGACCAATCAATTGATTAGCATTATTAAATTCTCATCAGTAGCATATTATTCAAAGATAAAGTTTAAGATATAGCTGTCTCATTTCTTAGTAACAACTTTCTAGGTGTATAACAGAGAACCAGTAATGTATAACTCTAATGGTCCTTTCACATTTAAAGCTGAAAACTATGGCAAAAATCTGAGTTAGGAAACTGAAACTACAGTGGTTGTTACCACTTATCCCAATTCCTACAGCCCAGTCAGAGGCCAGAACAACTGCTGCATGCTTGCCAACTGAGGTTGAAAGAAGTTTGCCATGGATGTGCCTCCAAGTTGAAGATCACTTCAAGCTATTGTGCTATAGCAAGAATTTATCACAGAGAAGTAGCCTGGAGTCTCCTTTTAACTATCCAGAAAGAGAAATTGAAGATCCCAAAACAGGGCAAAAGAAGAAACTGGATACTGAGGAGGTTTCATGTGTTGCAGAAAGCTGAAGGAAACCAAAAGACCAGTACTTAAAACTCTGACAGCGCAAAAGCAACAACTTCTTCCAGACAAAACTGTTGGTAATGAGCAAAAGGTAAGAGGATAACAGTAACTTAACATAAAATATGTTAAAATGAAAGGCACTCCAATTATGCCCCATACTGAAGAGAGCCAATTAAGGCTGAAAGCAATGAGCAGCTAGGATGGTCCCAATAGCCTTGGTGCAACCTTAGAAGAAGTACAATTAGTATGGCATAATGGCTGGGGCTGATCAGGTTTTATCAATTCCTCTTTGTTATTTTTAGGATATCACCATAGAGCACAATTAAGATTGCACGAGGAACCTTAACTACATTTCCAAACCGCAAGGGTTTTTATTTAGCCTGTCTGTCAAGTGCATACAGGAAAGCAGTTCTTATGTAATCAACACATTTTAGCTTCAATTTTGAAAACAAACATGGGTTTGTTGTTTTCTTTTTTGTTTGCTTATATATATATTTATTTGTGGGCATTAAGTCTATTCTTTCATTTACTACTAAAAAAACACATACAAAACATAAATCCCGTTGTGTCAGTAATGCTGGAATTTTATAACATGGCTGCCTGGAACAACAGATCCTGGCATAATAGTAGTCCTCAAACCAACTGACTCTGAAATGCAATTATTGATATAGATCCAACAGAATGACAGCTTTCAAGCCTGTGTAATCAATGGCTGAATTATTCCTATTCAATGAAGAATCAATTCTCCATTTATTGTGAATGGATGCCATCAAAGATGCACTACCATCAGTTTTCTAACACATATACTTTTGAAAATTAAATTGGTTTTATTGACAAGGTTCACATCTTTTTTTAAATAAATATCTTTACTATTAGCATGAAGCATGAGACTTTAAACTCAACAAAAACACATCAAAATTTAGACAGATGCAGATGCTTGACCATCATAATTGCAAGGTTGTTTAATTTTCCTTTCAAAGCAGAGGAATGAGACAAATTTTGATTTCTCCAAGTGAAGAAAGTTCTGATGAGCACCCAGGATGTAATTTTGTCTTGTTCACAGGGAAGATTCTGTATTAGCAGAATGTTTTGTATCTCAAATTTCAAAGCTATCACTTAATTAGCAGCTGCTTACAGGATTTTAATCAGTCTCTTTTTCTGCTGCTACTTGAACTGAGCAACCCCATGTGAGCATATTTGAACAAAGAAAACTTGCTACATGTGAATGGTAAATGAATGGTGAAGTGTAGCAAGGGTGATTTATCTAAGGGATTTGACAGCTACTGCCTGCAATTTTGCCAATTACTTGACCAAGAGTGTTTATACTCTTTGGTTTTGTCCTTTGCACTCTCTGAGTTCCATACTGGGTGCCTGTAAATGAGGGCTCTAAATGGAACAGGAACTGAACAAATCTTTTTTTGCAGAGGCACTAGTCAGATTTGGGGCTCAGTTTTATCAGGGGGTTAAATAAAAGGTAAACCACAGCTGCACCAAAGATCTTCCTGTCTTTGAAACGCAAAGGTATTACACCTGGTTTATTCCCCACAGAAGGGTTTATACCTGACTTAAGGGTTCCTTTATCCATCACAGTAGCTCCAAAATCACATTCTGCTGTTACTATAAATATTAGTAATAACATGTTAAAAAGTTGTGGTACTCCAATATGAAGGTAAGATTGATCTTTGAAAGATACATGTGCACAAATATCACTGGGAAGTAACATGTTTGTTTTCACTTCAGTTCAGAAGTGGAGAGTTTGCAATGGATCTAGGGATGTTTAGGCAGGACCACAAAAAAATCCAGTTTGGGTTTTTGTGAGTTACATGTTGCTGATAATTATGATGATTCTAGGGCCTGGGCTAAAATATTTGTGTTGGTGACAGTTTGGAGCTCTACAGAATACTTTTGCTTTTGTTCATGTTCCCAAAATCTACACACATAGGGACCCAAGTACAGCTCCCACTTCTTGGGTCAGAAACGTGCCTTGTCACATCCCACCTCTGCATTAGCAAGGTAGCCTGGTAAATACCAGTCAAAAAATAGAAAACTTGAGGTTCTGGATCAGAAGGGAGCTATGGTGTATCCCAGACAGGAACCAAAGCAAGGTGTTCAGGAAGTCAAAGTGGAGAGATAAAGAGATGCACTTCAGAGCACTCCCACCTCATACTCTAGATGCAGTAGAGGGTTAGGCCAACCAATAAAATCCAACTAATTTATTATCCCCTTGGTAGCATCAGTTGAGAACAAAATGAGGGTTAAGCAAAGGCTTTAACTGCAAATATTTTCCTCTTCAAAGAGCTAAAAACTTTTAAATTTAAATGCATGTCCCACATTTAAAAGTCAATTTATACACTCAGGACAGAGGAAGGGAAAGAAATAACCCACAGTAGTGCTCATGTTTTTTAATTGGATGAAACCAAAAATAAGGGTTTCCTGCTTCTAATTTTACAGCGCTATCCCTAGAACCTAAACATACTGGAAAGACACCAAGGGCCAACAGACTGAAAGCAGTTGAGGTAGTAGAATCTTGTGCACTGCCATGTCTTCTTGGAGGTAAGGATGGTATAAGAAGATTTACAGTTTTAAACCAGAAGAAAAGGCAAACAGGAAGTGATTATTAAGTTTAGTTGCTTGTTTTCTTACAGTCATTCATCTTTCCACCACCATAGTTTACATTCTTCACTATCACTCTGCTTTGGCACCCACTTTTAACTTCACCACTTACCCACACATTAGCAGAGGCAGTTTTTGGTCAGCAAACCAGAGAACCCCAGTCACCAGACCAGTAGGGACCAGCAGGCACAGTTCACTTTGAAAACAGATGCTAACTGAATCTCTAAAGCCCTTTTTTAGTAATCAAAAAGGAAAATGTCCTTACCATTTGCATAGCAAGACTGCTTGTCAATACCCAAGGAGTAGCCAGGCAAACAGGAGCAGATGTATGACCCTGGAATATTGATACAGGTTTGGCCACAGGTTCCCAAACCACCTTCAAGGCACTCATCAATATCTGAAATAGGTATTTGAAAAAGATCAGCAAAACTCAGCTAGCAAAAGCAGTAAAGAACAAGAAGAAAGAATACTTTTGATAAACTTGTCTAATTATAAATGTCACAAAATTTCATATCCCATCACTAAAAAATGAAATGAGGATGGCTGTATTCCTTCATGCATTTGTTACAAAATTATTTGGGGGAGAGGGGATTAATTTATCACTGTCACTTTCACTGTGATTTTGGAGGGTGTTGGGTTTTTATTTTAGGGGTTTGTTTAATGTCAATGAAAATTACCCTTCTCCCTAGTGTCTGGGCACTGGTCTCTAATTGCTCAAACACAAGGAACAGACTTGTCTTGATTTGTTTTATTATTTGCTATGCAAATGCTGCTTGCAACTGCTTCCTTCTATCTTTATCCTTTTTTCAACAGTAATAATTTTGCCAACCAATTAAAAGGCTTTGCAAAACAGCAAAGCAGAAAACAGACTGTCACAGCACTGAGTTCAATATTGAGCTCACTTTTGAGTTGAATCTCAGACAGACATACAAAACACTAAAATTCTCACTGTATTCTGACAGAAACAAACCCAAACCAAGGCACCAAGCAAATTAATTAGAAGCTAGGCTTTTAACTGGTAGGTTGGGCTACAACCTTTAGGAATTGAAAGATATTTGATGTATTTATGGTGATTTATCAGCGCCTATTAATTAAGTCCTAAACAAAGGAATCTATTAAAAAAATATTACCAGTAAGGAGCATAGTTTATACTAAGAGGGAAAGAAATTCACAGTACCATGGATAATTGTCCCACAAAACTGAGATAAATTTTAGTTCCTGCTGAAAGCAAACACATCTGATAGTAACTTCCCAAGGTACTTGACATCTGACAGTACCATATGCTGGTGTATTTCTTGTATACTTTCCTTCTGCAACTACTGTGTAATGCTTCCTCTAAGGAGAAGCTTTGTTCTTGCCCAAGGTCTAGTTGATGTCAGTGGCTTTTGTTCTGTGTTTTATCACATGTTCTGTGTTTGGCACATGCAGGAATAAAGCAATCAACACATTCTGTTTTAAAGAGATACTCTTGAGCAAGCCACTAAAGGATGTGGAATCACAACCAAAACTGGGTCTGTGTGTGTTATATGAGAACTCCCTTAGTCTAAAGGACTATATCTTATGTCAGTCTAAAGAAGGGCACCTTGACTACAAGGGGGCAGCAATTTAACCAACTTCACAAAAGAAACTTTCTCAGCAACTCAGGGAGACCTAGGCAACCAGATCTCTGATATCCCATGGTTCTGCACATCAGTCCCCTTAACTGCTTTAAGAAACTGTGTGTAGCAGGAGGTGTTCAAAGAAGCTTCTTCTGTGCCCAAGTATCAAAGGTGTTCAAAAACAATGTCGATGCTGTACCAACTGGAGAAAGCTTCCATATTGTTTACAGACTTTTCCCCAAGTTTGTGTTCTGAATAGCAGATGAACTAATTTAACAACATATCGAATGTAGTCAGAGCACATGCAACTGATTTCTGTTTAACAGATTATGAAGGTACAGCAGAAGCATTTTCAGCAATGTAATTCCATAAAGTACTCTAATTCTAACCCACAATTTTCTTCAAACAATCAGCTTTCAGGAGCATATTTTCCCACATGTACTAGGATTGTACATTCCATTCTCCACGGCATTAACACAGAAACTCTTCCAAATCCCCTCTAGGAAGGTTTGATGGGCTTAGAAGTGTGTTAATGGGCTACAGACACCATGGGCTCCAGGTCACCACTAGAACCAGAGACTCCTGGCAAACACTGCTGGATGGCACAGAAGCTAAAGGGCTCCTTAACAGCCCAAAAGAGAGGGCTGTGATGGCCCTTCAGATCCTTGTCCAGCTGCTGCCAGTGTTGGACATGGACACTGCTGCTCTCTCCCTGATGCACTGGTTTTTAAATCAAATAACTGACTGAAGAAGTTGGACACTTGATCTGTTCCAGCCACCAGCACCACAGCAGATGGGAGAATTGTGGTGGTAATACAGTTTATGTTTGTCAATACACTTTTATGACAGTAACAGCTTGCTGAATGAACCTGAAGTTATTTCTCTGTGGAAATCACAAGTATGGGTGAAAAAGGCAGCTGTCTAGATACAGGATTCCTAAAGAGAGAGGTTGTTTGACTGAGCAATATGAAGCACTGCTGAGCTATTAATTAATCACAATAAAGAGCACATTACTAAGAGTAAAAAAAATAGGCCTGACCTATAGATTGGATCTGAAAGACTGCTTTCTCTGAGAAGGATTTGTGTTCATACTGGACAGAGAGCTGACCTCTTAGCATGCTGCTGGGCAAGCAAATTCAAATCAGAGCACAAATAAACACACAAGAAATCAATAACTGCAAGGAAAAATATTGCTTCTCTATATGGGAGTGGTCAGACTATACTGGCATACTGTTTGTATTTCTTGGAAAAAGTTGTTAAAGGATCATGAAAAATTAGAAAGAGTATGCAACAAGGATAGAAAGCCTGATTTGAAGGTAAAGAAAAGTGCCTTTCTATGAGAAAATTCAAGAGCTCAGAATGCTTAGATTATCAGAAAGAAGCTTGGACGAAGGATTAAGCAGCACAAATTAATACTTTCACAAAGAAAAAGTAGCAGATTTTCTAAAAGACACTATAATCTTTTTCAGGAACAATTTAACAAGCAGTGATAGCTGAGAACTAAAGCCAGGGAATTCAAATTCAGACATTAAATTCACATTTTAACAGGAAGGGTGAATCACTAAGAGAACTAGCTTCCAGGGAAACCCCTGAAGGCACTGAATATTCTAAAGCCAAGGTCAGACTGGGAAGACATGCTTTACCAAACACAGGTTACTGAGCAACAGACCAAGGTAAAAGGACAATGACCCTTTACTTCCAGCTTCATATGTGTGTACAAAACTGACTCTCCAAGAAAGAGAACACGGATTGAGCAGGCTACAGGAATTTGCACTCCTTCCCCAGTAACTGTACTTGAATTCCAGGGTTATCAGCCTGTCCATTTTCATCACCACCTAAATTCACACAATAAAGTAAATCCCACATGTACTGAAAAGTAAGCCATGGCTCCAGCTGAAGAATTGCCCTCGTGGAAGGAGAACTGCCCAGTAAAAGAGTTGGGGAACAGTGGTGCAGGCAGCTCAGCCACTGGACAGTGCCCTTCCAGGGGCAAGCAGGAGCAGCCAAGAGACACAGGGCTGTTGTGAAACAGGCCACAGCACTCTGAATGTTTGGCTTTTATGTCTTTAACAATGGAAGAGGATCCTATGCTTAACACCCTCTCCTCTTTTTTTAAAGTGAAAAAAAAAAATACCAAAACAAAATCCAACCAAAAAACCCAAACTGAACTAACCAATCAAACCACCAACCCCAAAACAAAACAAACAGAAAAAAAGGCTTGTTTTTAAGGTTTAGGAGAACTCAGTCACAAAACCATCCATCAGGTGTAACTAGCAGTGCCTTCATCTGCACTTTTAGTGCCAAAGGAAAGCAGGGAGCTGCATCCTGTTGAATCTGTTTTACGTGTCCTGGCAACCACATCCCCCAGTGGGAACTTTACCCTGTGAAAGAAATCGGCTTAGTGAACACAAAAGCTGTCTGCAGTGCCCTGACAGCCAGTCCTGAAAGGAAGAATGAGGTTCTGCTTAGTTCTCAAAGACTTCTTTATGCAAAAAATGCCTTGAGAATCAGCAAAAACGATGAATCATGTCATCACGATGTTGGCAGCTCTCAAAGACTTTGCATACAAATATACTACTTTATTGAGAGTCCTGAGAAAGGCTCTGGTTGCAGAAGGTTGAAGCATTAGTATGCCTGGCAGGGACACAGAGAAACCACAGTGAGCCAGAACTTGAATTTCATTATGGCCCCAAATACATACATTATACACATAAAGTATATGTACAGATACATACACTCAAATAACCTCATGCAAATCTAGTTCCTGTTGAGTTGGACTTGTGATTAATTCAATGCACTGTATCCAAGCACCACCATAATCTTTTCAACAAGGCTCAACATGAAATTTCATCTAGGTGACAAAGAAAGCAGCCCATCACTTTTATCTATTTTGTTTAAAGCATCCAGCTCAAAGAACAGAAGACAGCTAGAAATGGAAAAAAAGACACTCTAGCTATCAGCAGGTCATATTGAAATAAATTATGCACAGTTCAGCATCTTTTATCTCCAATTTTAAATGAGGCTTAAAATACAACTTGATCACCCACAATTTTTGGGAGGGAAGAGGTAGTGAAGTGCTTATGTACAATGGTAAGAAATACTATATGAATACAATAAGGGGGTTACAACTCCTGGTGTCTTCCAGTCCAGAGATGATCATGTCACAGAAATGACAGCAAGTGAGAAGATATGATTTGTCAAGTATAAAACAGAATCAAATTTAGAATTTAAATACAGTTTAGAAAACAGTTGTAAGCATCATGTAGAGAAAGGGCAAAAAAGATCCCCAGGAACTACAGTATCCTTTTTACATTTCTGTACTCCAGTCTCAAGTGTTTGCTCACTAGTATGGATAAAAATTCTACTTTTGAAATAAATTCTATGTGAAATAAAGTCTATGTGTAAATTAGTAGCTACAAAATAGACCCCTACTTCCTGGATCAGGCAAATTCCATCATATTATTAGTGACTTGCCTTTCAAACATGGAGGCCATGAGGCATCATCATCCAGCTGTCATCCAGCTGTCTTTAAAATCAGGTTTCAAATTAGATACTAAAAAGTAGTCAGCCTGGTGATTTTTAAACAGAATAGAAAATTAATAACTCCTACTTTACACTGGGCAAAACAATGAGTTTTTCAGTATTAGTCACTGGCTCAGGAGTATGCTCCTCAGCCTTCTGTACTATTGGGCATCATGTGATGGGTGATGCCATTTCTGTCTTTTCTTGTAGCATATTTGCCTCCTTCCTATTTTGATCCAAGGTAGTGTTTCTCCACATTCAGCTAGATCCAGCTGAATGTGAATCTTCTCATTAATTGGTCTGTAGTTCAGACCCATGTTCAAGAATTTCTGGCTATTATTTGGTAAAAATATTTACAAGCTCCTTTCCCCAAGTCAGTATAATAAAAAGTGAGCTAGCTGGAAGACAGCTACTGAAAACAAGGATAAAACACCTCAACTGCAGCTCTTCTGAAATACAGAGGGAAGTAGAAGCATCTTATCAGATTTAACCCTATCGTGACAGTGGTAGAGAACAGTTGTCCATTTCATTGGCTCTTACTGCTCCTTATGAGATGCTTGCAAAGAAAGAAAGGAGAGTTTAAAAAATTTTGGCATTTCATATTTCTCAGAATACAGACAAGAAGTTTTAACAGCATGTCTTCAGACGTGGAGTCATGTATGGAGTAAAGACAGGATTTAGGTAATTAAGGGGAATTTAAAGATGTAAAACAAAGAGTAATAACTTAATGTTCCTTATTTCTGTGATAGGAGAGAGGTGAACAGGAAGAAATAAAAGAGTATAGCTTGACACAGAGGAAGAAATATCTGACCAAAAGAGCTGACCTAGATAGCTGCAGTTGTCACCTTCAATTGCAGGCTGTAGCTCTGTAGGAATGTGCAGCATGTTAGCCCTGTAGAATTGACACGGGCTGAGCAGCTAATGTCAGAATTTGGTAGAGATGTCCTGAGTTTCAGAGCTTATGACTAGGCAAAACTTCAATAATATGGATTTTGTTTTGCCCTCTTCCAAGACTTTTTTAGGATACTGTTGGGTATCTTAAGGATTATTATCTTTCTTCATTTTTCAAATTTACACAGTATTTAAAGTCAGCCCTGAAACCAAAGTACACCTCCAGTCTTACAGTATCCAGAAGATAATATATTTGCATAGCATAGTCCAAGACTAAGTGGCATTAATATCTTTTCTAAAACTGATAATGCAAGAAAGAGGCTGCTCTAGGGCCTTCTTCAGACAAACATGTGGAAAAGTTTTTCAGTCTTGAGCAGCAAAAGCATCTGTGCACCATGAGAGAATAAAAAATGCTTTTGTTAACGTGGTGTTTCAGGAGGGCACAAGCAACCAGTTCCAGCAGGCAAAGGCTTGGTATATCATGTATGCTTACATTGTCAAATATCTTACAAATCAAAGCTCTCCTAGGACTAACTATGCACACGTTTTTTCTGTGTAGGAATAATAGCTCCTTTGTAGGCCAGACTATTTTTCTTCAGCGGTAGAAGATTCTATGTTTCCACTGGGGTCTGTGAAAGATGAGTTATTAAAGGTGACTGATCCATAGTCCTCATAACATCTTTAAATAAGTTATTAATTCAAGATGGCATGTCAAAAATTGCAGAATGGCTTCCAATTCTACCATAACTTGTCCATATTGATGGATTAATTCATCAGGCTAGTTTTGCTCTGACCTTGTGATCACTTCTCCCATTCTTTCTTTCCTATGAGCCTTGCTGTTTTGGGACTAACAGCCCCTCACAAAGGC